>NC_091123.1:184712980-185312980 GCF_040183065.1 Periplaneta americana | reverse complement strand
TATAATATAATATAATATAATATAATATAATATAATATAATATAATATAATATAATATAATATAATATAATATAATATAATATAATATAATATAATATAATATAATATAATATAATATAATATGTATTATTATATAATATAATTTAAGTTATTTGAAGGGTTCACAACCATAGTGGGCCAAGCGCCATTTACTGAATACGTAGAAAACAAGGGTTAAAATTAAGTTATTACCATAATTCAATGGAAACCTATAACAAGTAAAATAAAATATACACATTAAATCTAAATGATGTCAATCTTCATTAAACTATGGTTGCATGTAATAAAAATTAAGAAACATGTTAAAGGAATTGTAATTGCACCAAATGAGTGTCTCTGGACCAAAATGATCGCATTTTAATTATTTGGATGCAATTTAAATTAAGTAACATATTAAACGGTTTATCCTTCTATCAAACACGAATGTTCCCTGGATCAAACGTCCTATTTTAATTATGTAATTACTTTATATTTATTTCTAACGGGTGCAGCGGAGCGCACGGGTACGGCTAGTATATAAATAAATAAATGAATATCTGTACTAATAATAAATCTGTAGCCGAAATTTTTCTGGTAATTTTCGATTTTCCAAAAATAATTGGTCCTAACATATACAATTAACCACCCTGAAACCGAAAATAGCTTTTTTTAATTTTTTGTTTGTATGTCTGTCTGTCTGTATGCATGTTTGTTACCTTTTCACGCGATAATGGCTGAACGGATTTCGATTAAAATTGGAATATAAATTAAGTTCGTTGTAACTTAGATTTTAGGCTATATGGCATTCAAAATACATTATTTAAAAGGGGGTTATAAGGGGGCCTGAATTAAATAAATCGAAATATCTCGCTTATTATTGATTTTTGTGAAAAATGTTACATAACAAAAGTTTCTTTAAAAATAATTTCCGATAAGTTTTATTCCTTGAAAGATTTTGACAGAACTGATATTTAATGAGATAAATGAGTTTTAAAATTAAAATAACTGCCATCTAAGGCCGTGTAATGAATTAAAAAACAAATGACTTCGTCTATAAGGGGCCTTGGACAGCAACAATCGAAAGCCATGAAAGATAGCCTACAGATAATGTTTCTGTGTTTGTATGAAGTAATATCGGAAGCTAAATTAACCGATTTGTATAATTAATTATTAATTCACCATTGGAAAGTGTAGTTTCTCTAGATTTACGTAATGCTATAATGTTATTACAGTAACTTCTGAGTGAATCGAGGACAGGTAAGATTAAAATAGCTTCTTATGCACAGAAAACTTGATAGGCTGTTCTGTACATTCGTTTCCTGTATTTCCTAAAATAATTTTTATGATCAAATGAGTGTCTCTGGATCAAAATGATCGCATTTTAATTATGCAAATACAATTTAAATTAAGTAACATATTAAACGATTTATCCTTATATCAAACACGAATGTTCCCTGGATCAAATGTCCTATTTTAATTATGTAATTACTTCATATTTATTTCTAGCGGGTGCAGCGGAGCGCACGGGTACGGCTAGTAAATAAATAAATACACAATACGCGTACTGCAGTTCAAAGAAAACTGGATCAGTGAAGGAATAGTACTTCCAAAGGAAATGGGAATATGATTATTTTGTTGATGAAGACGAAAGAATTGCTTGTTTACTCTGTCCCATCCAATTTATTTCTACTCGTCATTTCAATATTAAATCACATTTCAACAAAATCCGTATTAAGAATTATGGAATGCACAAACTTTCGGGGAAGTTCATTATTACGAACTGTATATTAATTATTTATTTATATAACTGTTAAATTAAGGACGTCACTCGTTGTGTTCATTTTGAATTGAAATTAATAATGACTTTCAAGGTTTATTACTTAAATTCTATAAATTTATGTTTTCGTAGGTGATGATAGGAGGAAAGTTTTCGAAAATCTAAAACAGGTTAGGTGCAAAGAAATCTCAAAGAAACTACCGACAGGAAATCTAGCATAATTGTAAACCTTGAAACGCGATAACGCATTATAAAAACAATGAATTTATTACAATTCTGTTTGAAAATTACATACGGAATTGAAGAAATTCTTTTGAAGGGATGAAAGTACACATACTAATGGTGTTTTAAGCGAAAAGAAACTCTCACCAGAGTGTCGCCTGAAGTGTAGTAGCTGCAGTAGTATTAGAACCCGTCATATCAGAAACAGAAGTGACAGGAAGAAACCAGAAGTAACTATAGCAGGAACAGTATACAGTATAGCAATAATAGCTAGTTAGAGGTAACAATGATAGCAGTAGTAGTAATGGTGACAATATTGTATGCCAAGCAGAGCGGTCTAGTAGTAAGTAGTAGTAGTAGTATTTATTTATTTAACCTGGTAGAGATAAGGCCGTCAGGCCTTCTCTGCCCCTCTACCAGGAGATTCCAACTACAATATCAACAATAAAATTACAATTAAGTTAGTATCAAATTTACAATTACAATTACAAATAATATTACAATTAGTATTACATTTACAATTACAATAAAATCAAAGTACGAAAAGATTACCTGAATAATTAAAGCTAGATAATTTATCATAGAGAAACAAAGAATATTTTATATTTACTGAATTACAAATTAAATCTAGAATAACAAAATTGTATAGTGATGAAATTACTGAATATTGAAATATTTTGTGATAGATTAAAGAAACTATTTACAAGTAATCAATTACTGACCAAGAGCCTAGTAAGTTTTCGTTTGAATTCAATTTTATTTCGACAGTCCCTGATGCTAGCAGGTAGCGAATTCCAGAGTCTTGGCAGGGCTATTGTGAAAGAGGATGAGTATGAGGAGGTGCGATGGTATGGTATTGTTAGTATTGTTTCATGACGAGAGCGTGTGTTCAGATTGTGGTGGGAAGAAAGGTAAGTGAAGCGAGACGACAGGTACGAAGGAATAGAAGAGTTCAAGATTTCGAAGAGAAAGAGAAGTGAATGTAAATTTCTTTTCTTATCTAGTTTAAGCCAACCTATTGCTTCCAGGGATGGGGTAATATGATCATATTTACGAACATTGCTTACAAAACGTACACACAAATTATGAGCACGTTGAAGTTTCATTTTGTTGTCGCTGGAGAGGTCAGTCAGTAAAATGTCCGCATAGTCGAAATAGGGAAATGCAAGTGTCTGCACAAGGGACTTTTTTAAGCAAGAGGGGAGATGAACATTTATCCTTTTTAGCACATGGATAATAGAATATACTTTTCTGCAGGTTTCTGTGATTTGCATGTCCCAGTTGAGATTATTATCCATGTGAATGCCAAGATTTTTTACTGAAGAACTGAAAGGGATATGCACTGTACTTACTTTAACAGGGGAAATGTCGAGATGCTTTACAGCGTCGGTTTGCCGTTTGTGTCCTAATATAATTGCTTGTGTCTTTCCAGGATTGATTTTAAGACGGAGTTTCTTTGTCCATGTCACAATCGAGTCAATGTCTAAGGCAATTCTTGATATTATTCTACTTTACACGCGGGACCAGAAGCATCTCGATACGGAACGACAAATGGACAAACACAAAATCCCAGTGTGGGATGACATATCCCTTATAAGTCACAATCGACTCCTCCAAATTATTTCCGGCCTAATAAACTACTTTGTTCTGGAAACAATATCGACACGAATATCGAGCGTAAGTAAAAAAAAAACAATTACTACCCGTACGTTGTAAATTGACCGGTGTTGATTCCACGAACTAGAAGAGTGCGTCATCCCCCTCCACGAATGCTTTGATCCCCTCCATGCCCCGTGATCCGTCGCCAACAATGCCTTGTATACTACATGGTGACGTCAGAGCTCAGCTGTCGTCTATAATATAGCATAGCAGAAGCCCGATATTACTCGGACGGTTGTACTTCATTCCCGCGTTATAGCTTGTCACAGAGAAGTGTTTTCCATACTTTTTCCATGCTAACACATAAGAAATTCAAAATTAACTTCTCCAATAGATTTTCAGCTAGGATCATGAAAATTTTACAACTTATTTATCAGTATTTTCTAATTATATCAGTCTAGAGTAAAAAAAAAATGTAGTGTAATTATCATAGCTCTGATTTATAATAAATTTATGATATGTAAATAATAATAATAATAATAATAATAATAATAATAATAATAATAATAATAATAGTAAACTGCCCCCCATTGAGGGTAGCCCTTACGGACTTAGTATATCCTAAAAAAAAATTATTATACATAAGTAAACATAGATATTAAATTTTAAAGAAGGGAAACGAAGAAAAAGGTGTGAAAAATTAGGTCTACAATTGCTATTAATGTGGCACCATGTGATTAATTAGAATTTGGCAGGATTTTTTAACACAATTATCACAATGTCATCCCTCAGAGACGTTGGCAGAGCAAACTGCCGTCGAAATTCTTCGAAAAAAGCTGGTATAGTCCCTCGAGCACCTATGAGCAAGCCGAATACCTCAACGTGAATTAAGGCATATTTCAGCTTGAAATAGTTGACTGTAGGCTCATAGATCGACTTCTTCTCAAGGTGGACCTCGGCTGACTGATGACATTCTACTTCAAAACGTATCGTGGAAGAAATAGATTCACAAAGATGATTTAAAAAAGAACTACTTCTTTCAAGTTTATTTCATTTTTCTAAACTTTAGAGGCCAAAGATTTTGTAGGTTACACATTTAATATTACATTAATTTATTAATTTATATGGTATGACTTTATGAATTTTTACATGTAATTTTTTTGTTATACTTATTTTAACAAATTAACCTGATTTACATTTTTAACGTGTTCAAACATTTTACATAGAAGTATTGAATTTGTTCTTGCACAAATTCTAATCATGATTCAACATTTTTATATTGGACAAAATAAAATGCAACGCAAATACTTTTTTACAGGTAGTCATAATCAGAAATAGGAAGTTGGTATCAAAACTATTAAGTTGTATGAGCTTGGACTATATCTCTACCGAATGAAAGTAGCGCATCTCTCAATGCCAGTGAACCAGAACGACAAACATGTACAACCGGGTGGTAACCAAACTTGTGCTCCAATCGTCCACAGCCTTAGAACAAGAAAATAATAAATGAATAATATAAAAACAATAATTTGTAATTACTGTATAAACTTTGTAACTTCCAATCTAACATAATTTACCCATACATATAAAAATATGCATAAAAATACAATTATGATTCTAGCCTCATTATAACAAATAACAATGAACATTTTCATTTTATCAAAAGAATACTCCTTTCATGTTCATAAAAGATAAAAATATTTTTACTCTGAAAATATTCGTTCTACGTCATAAGACGTTACTGGACCAAATGTGAAATATGATACAGTATTTCTTACTACCATCAGGTGAACAACTACTTTGTGAATCTAATAGTGTATCTCATATGTGGTATATAATATTAAACCCATAATTGGTTTCAAGAAAAAATTTTACTTTATTGAATGGCAGTAGGAAGTTCGTATCAGTTTTCCTAATTATAAAAATAAAAGTCAGGATCGTTCGGATAGTACAGGGACACCATTTTATTTTTACTTCAATTTTTATTGTACCTGAGTTTTTGAATGTACTTCACTCCCACCCCTTCTACTAATGAAGTTCAACCGTCCTCCACACAGATTCAAGACCCCCATATACAGCCATAGTAGCCTTACGGTCATAGTAAACAGTACGTTCCGAAAATATGTTCGCGTTTTCCAGTGACGAAAGAGCTTTCAATATTGAATCATTTTCGCACAGGTACTGTCGTCCATTTGCCTACGTCGTATCCCGGTTTCCCCCACCAGCTTTTATTCGCCAGCTAGTGGCTGGGCTGTCTTAGCTCTTTTCTGAAAGCATTAATTTCTGTTAGGAATTGGGCGTCTAAATAATATTATACAACTGTTTAAAATAACTTAAATAAAAGGGCCTCGTTAAGTAATTAACTGTCACGTGATTCTCCCCTTTCTACGACCCTGCGACATAACCACTTGGATGGACAGTAGATAGTATGTCTGAGTAATTTTATCTTTTCGGATCGGGCAGAAGTGAAGATTGAATTTACAGTACGTAAGGTACACTTTTATAGAGTAGGTATAGAATTATTTCAACATGAGTTACTAGTACGAAGGACGAAACTGGTAATTGGGATTAGGTACAATAGTCTATAGTGCGATAATATGCACATTAGAACTGAAGCGTGTATCGAAATGAACGGCCACCATTTTAAAAAATGTGTTTAAATATCCATATTATGATTATTTTTCAATTTAACTTAATTTCTATATTGTACGCTAATGTGCTGTAGACAGTATAATATACACTGCATAATGAATACGTCCAGATGGATAGCTCAGTTCGTGAGTAAAAACACTCATTGTTAATACTGTACTGTATTTTGATTAAACAAAAACCTAATGAAAATGATCAAACTCAAAAGCGCAATATTTCCTAGTTTACGTAAATGGATTAACTACTTTTCTTTCCTCCTATACCTAGTAAAGTGATTTTTTTGTATCTTACGCCAGTATCATCGAACTCCAGTCGTGGAAGGTGGTAGCAAACGGCATTGATCCAGAGGTATAGGCAAGTTAATATTAAAAATGTTAGTAAAAATAAAAAGATGTCTCTGTACTTATCGAGTAAAAGAATGTTAACATTTAGGGAAAAATATATATTTTTTTTTCTGAGAGAAGTATTAATTTGAACTAATACCGTACATAATTTTTTACTGTAATTACTCTATCCAAGGAATAAGCTGTTAAAATCTGGACAGTTATACTAATCCCACCCTGTATAAGCACTGAAATGTATACTCCTCGCCCTGGCGTATTAATGACACGTTGTAATTGGATTCTGAACCAGAGCACGCGGCAGGCTGCTCTAGATCCCTCCTGCAGTCTTACGATGTCTGATGCTGCAGCAACTCCACACGCCTCTTCCACTTTTCACCGTTACACAAGATGATTTATGTGTTCAAGAAAGTTATCGACACCCACCGATAAGTTTTGTAATTGTAGTCATCTCTCATCCTCGTCAATGAAGTCTTTGAGGACCAGAGTGAAACCCCCGTCATGCTGACTCAGCTGAAATAAGTCATCTCTTAAATAAACATACTTGATATATTTATAATAAAATCTGTCTTCATAGTAAATACATAGATCTTCATTAGCGGTATTCTTAGAGAAAGAAAGCCTTCGGGAGGTTAATGAAATGATATGACGGAATGAAGCAATAGTGAAATAAGCTTGACAAATAAAACCCAAATAATAATAAAAAACTAACATCACTGCTTAATGGACGATAAACAGACTGGTAGATAGTAAACACAAACAAGTTCACCGACTGGTTGACTGGCTGAATACGGGGTATAATGAAGTTCACACACTAAACAATTTTAGAAGGGACAAAAACGTCACACTTTCATTACAAAGAGGACAGAAACATCTTCTTACTAATCTACACTAATATTAAATCTGTAAGCGAAATTTTTCTGGTAATTTTCGATTTTCCAAAAATAATTGGTGTTAACATGTATAATTAATCATCCTGAAACCGAAAATCGCTTTTTTTGAAATTTTTGTTTGTATGTCTGTCTGTCTGTCTGTCTGGATGTTTGTTACCTTTTCACGCGATAATGGCTGAACGGATTTCGATGAAAATTGGAACATAAATTAAGTTCGTCGTAACTTAGATTTTAGGCTATATGGCATTCAAAATACTTTATTTAAAAGGGGGGTTATAAGGGGGCCTGATTTAAATAAACCGAAATATCTCGCTTATTATTGATTTTTGTGAAAAATGTTACATAACAAACGTTTCTTTAAAAATGATTTCCGATAAGTTTTATTCCAGGCAAAATTTTTATACGACTGATATTTAAGTCTGTCTGTCTGTATGTTTGTTACCTTTTCACGCGATAATGGCTAAACAGATTTCGATGAAAATTGGCATATAAATTACGTTCGTTGTAACTTAGATTTTAGGCTATATGGCATTCAAAATACTTCATTTAAAAGGGGGGTTATAAGAGAGCCTGAATTAAATAAACTGAAATATCTCGCTTATTATGGATTTTTGTGAAAAATGTTACATAACAAAAGTTTCTTTAAAAATGATTTTCGATAAGTTTTATTCTAAGCAAAATTTTGATAGGACTGATATTTAAGGATATACAAGAGTTTTAAAATAACAATACAACACATTTCCACCGCCGCTTCAGAGTATAGTGTCGTTGTTCAAAAACGGCTTGCTGATATACCCACACATTCTAAACACGCGACATGACCACATATGTTAAGGCGTAAATAAAATAAACTTAACAAAATAAAGATGAACAGTAAGGTTAACATAAAAATGATCTTCGTACACAATCAACTCTATTAATTTGGAGTGATTTATTAAAGGATGCATTCAAGACTAATTTAGAAAAATGTTAAACGAATTATCTTTGCACCAAATGAGTGGTCTCTGGACTAAAATGATGGCATTTTAATTATTTAAATAGAATTTACATTAAGTAGCATATTAAACGATTTATTCTTCTATCAAACACGAATGTTCCCTGGACCCAATGTTCTATTTTAATTATGTAATTACTTTATATTTATTTCTAATAAGTGCAGCGGAGCGCACGGGTACAGCTAGTAAATAATAATCCTTTGGACGAACTCTTTCTCCGCACCAATATGCATTATATATAAAATGGGATAATATAGGCCATTCGTTACCTCGTGAAATCTACCTGCGCGTGAGGGGAAGGAGAATGTGGACTGGGAAGATTCCCTACCTCGCTATGCTTCCACTTGTAGCTCCTTAGCTCACTTACCCCCACCATGAGGTTCTTACCCTGAGCTACGGCGTGCATGCATGCGTTTGGTTTCACGAGATAATCATCTATACCAGTGGGAAACCCTTCTTTTGTCTGTAGTAATGTCACAAGAAGTATGAGATTTGCCGATAAATCAAAGAGCGAAACGAGTGGATTTATTTGGGAAATCTCAGACCTCGAGTGACATTTATTAGGACTATTTCGCGAATCGAATAAAAATGTAAATAATATATCCCTAAAATTCGCTCACAAAATGTTAATAATTATATATTTATGAATACTTAACCTATTCAGACATTGTGAAGTTGAAATACTCGTAGATGAATATCGATTACTGCAATAGAGGAATTGAATGTTATTCAGTAATGCCAATTGAGTAAAGCGAAATACAGGTTTAAAAATGTTAATTACATGTACTGCGCTTTTCTCTTCTTCTTATTATAACAGAAATCGTTTTCATTGTCTGCTGAAATCATAATTTAATTTAAATATTTTATAGTATAATTACAAATAACCTGATTAATACATTAATTAAATGAACATTTGTTATGAAGGAGTGTCATTTTCTTTAGATACAATGGACATGGAATTAGAAGATGAAGATGTAGATGTGGAAGTATGATTTCGCACTTTATTTAGTAGGCCTACATTGGATTCATGCTCATCGGTTTACCTAACCATTTTACAGTTTTTAAAGCCAAGGTCTACTTATTACAAATCTCAGTTTAAACTTTGTATGTAGAGTATTACTGAGATATCCAAGGCTCGGGCATAACTTACAAATAAATGACGCTTCGGTATGTTGATCAATCAATTGGTGGCTATCTGGCAGTCCGACTGGCTTTTCACTTCGCAGTGGCCCACTGTGTGTTTTACATAGCAATGGTTATTCCAGTCCGACAAGTGCCTGAATGGCATTTGTGGATCCGATGCTGACAGGTGATCAATCCTGCCCCAGTCCTGACAGAGCCAGGTTCTATCTTCAGATGACTTGTACCTGACTAACCTCACGCCCCACAACAACAAGCCCTTAAATGCTGTATCAGTATCGAAAAACCATACTACCCCAATCTATTTTTAACTATTGCAGATGATAGATGAGATGAAGGGGAGGCGGAGGGTTTTGGTGGAATACAAGAAGGAAATGGGGGTACCTGAAGCATACCATTATCACTATTATTACAATTATTATTATTAAATTTCTCACGAAATTTCGGTCAATGTATAGGACAGGTGCCCACAAAATTCGGATATCTACGATGGGTAGGGAAATCCAGTTTCGAAAATTAGCTACAACGACTGGTGAGGTCATCGTGCTGAACACAATACCTGCGTTCTGGTTGGATGATCGTTCACCTCTGTTGAGGTATGTAGACGTGAGGTTAGCAGTCGACTCATAGACCTTGGTCTCTGTGAACAGTCCCGTACAGACGTTTATTACTATTATTATTACTATTATTATTATTATTATTATTATTATTATTAGTCTATTATTGTCATTATTATTAGCTTATTATTATTATTAATAATACTAACGTGATTACTCTTTTTACTACTATTATTATTATTATTATTATTATTACTACTACTATTATTGCCATTATTATTAATAATACTAACATGATTACTCTTTTTATTATTGTTATTATTATTATTATCATTATTATTATTATTACTATTATTATTGTCATTATTATTAATAATACTAACATGATTACTCTTTTTATTATTGTTATTATTATTACTACTATTACTATTATTGTCATTATTATTAATAATACTAACATGATTACTCTTTTTATTATTGTTATTATTATTATTAATATTATTACTATTATTATTGTCATTATTATTAATAATACTAACATGATTACTCTTATTATTATTATTATTATTATTACTACTATTATTATTGCCATTATTATTAATAATACTAACATGATTACTCTTTTCATTATTATTATTATTATTATTATTATTATTACTATTATTATTGTCATTATTATTACTAATACTAACATGATTACTCTTTTTATTATTATTATTATTATTATTATTATTATTATTATTATTATTACTATTATTATTGTCATTATTATTACTAATACTAACATGATTACTCTTTTTATTATTATTATTATTACTATTATTATTGCCATTATTATTAATAATACTAACATGATTACTCTTTTTATTATTATTATTATTATTATTACTATTATTATTGCCATTATTATTAATAATACTAACATGATTACTCTTTTTATTATTATTATTATTATTATTATTATTATTATTATTATTATTACTATTATTATTGCCATTATTATTAATAATACTAACATGATTACTCTTTTATTATTGTTATTATTATTACTATTATTAATAATACTAACATGATTACTCTTTTTATTATTGTTATTATTATTATTATTATTATTATTATTATTGTCATTATTATTAATAATACTAACATGATTACTCTTTTTATTATTGTTATTATTATTATTATTATTACTATTATTATTGCCATTATTATTAATAATACTAACATGATTACTCTTTTTACTATTATTATTATTATTATTATTAACAACAACAATTAGCCTCAAAATGTCACCAGTTGCTCTCCTTGCTGCAGGAAGCGTACACCAACACTGAACATTCACGAACTTCATAGTCCTTAGCCATGTGGTTAGCATGGCGCCGGATTCTACTTCAAATTACACAAGAAAGTTATTCCATTGAAGCCCCAAAAAGTGCGTAGGATGGCGAAATATTTCGGCTTCCACCTCGCGAGACAATCGGCACTGAGTAGCAGTAGGGATGTCAACCCCACATGCTGGCTGCTTTTCCTCCCAAAGAAATGTCCTTGGTATTCTTCTGTTAGAGCCTGAGTGAATCCCAGAGCCATAGTGCAGCCGGAAGAATTAGATTAATGCAGAAAATTCATGACCCCATTGGGGATCGAACGCAAGACCTTCCGGCTTGCAACACAATGCCTTAACCGCGACGATATTCCGCGCACCTTTCAAATTATGCAGTAGAATATTAAACAATTAAACAAAATCATTTCGTAAGGAAAGGAAGTTGGTAAGTCGTCATTGTCGTTAAAAAAAATACAGATCTAGCACCATTAGGCAGCGACAGAACTTCCATAATTCAAGAGATATTGAGTTCACGAGATGAAAAGAATGTACATTTCCAAATAATAACTGAGCAAGTAAATTAACTCGTTCAAGATAAGTGAATCGTTTTTGGGTTAGGCAGTTCTATAAAGAGAAAGGTTACTGTTCTAGACAAGCATTGAAATCTCATTGAGTTCAAGAGATGAAAAGAATGTATCTTTCCAAATAATAGCTGAGCAAATAAATTAACCCGTTCAAGATTAAGTGAATCGTTTTTGGGTTAGGCAGTTCTGTAAAGAGAAAGGTTACTGTTCTAGACAAGCATTGAAATCTCCTGCATTCTGGATTCTGCGTGACGCCCATCACTCTCACTGTATTGGCCGGCCACGCTAATAAATCGAAGCAACCCGATAATAACTAATATTCCGAAACGTTAAATCGTGATAAACGACTCACGTTTGTTACAGGTGAAAATTACATTGGCAAAACCGTCCTCATCTTTCAGTACCGTTCTATGTTATTATCACTCATGTTTTCTCGCATTTACGTACTTCCCATGCTGATTTATGTTTCAGCGGGCTTTATTTGATGATTCTGATAGTCTTTTGTTCTAACGGCACAGACAACAGCCTTGCCTTGATGTGTGCTTCACACCACTTTCATCTAACTGGTCGCTCTTATAAGGAAGCGGTCTGGTTACGTGTCTTAGAGAACAAGAACAAATCTGATCAAATAAACCACATGCAGCGGATTCAAACAGTGTATAAAAACATGTGGAATCTTGATCATTGAAGACATTAGGTAATATCATTTCATTTATTGTATTCCTTGGATCTTATTTCAGTATTATTGCTTTGAGATGTGGAAGGAGTCAAGAATTTTACAACATATAACATCATCATCATCATCATCATCATCATCATCATCATCATCATCATCATCATCATCATCAGGGACTGGAATGCTTTACCTGCAGACTTACTAAAGGCTTTACCAACAACCAAAAATATATTTAAAAATAGGCTTAAGGACTTTACTAATAGACGGTAATTATACACAGTACTTAAAGGGTGTAAATGATATTTTGTTATTGAAGTGTTGTATCAGTGAAGTGTGCTGTGTAAGTGAAACGTGTTCCTGTCAGTGAAGCTTTATAGTTTATAGTGGCAGTGCAAAGTATTTGAACAGTGAAATGTTTTTGAAGTGTTAGTGAAATCAGGATAGAATCAGTGAAATGTGTCGTAGTTACAGTGCAGTGAGTGAGTTGACAGCGAAATGAGTGTAATGTTGAAAGGTACTTGTGCAGATATGAACATATCATACTCGTGGGTTTTAGTTCGAACTTAGGTTTAAGATACAAATTAGATTTATTAATTTAGGATATTGCCTGTTATTATTATTATTATTATTATTATTATTATTATTATTATTATTGTTAGTATTAATTATTAGTATTATTATTGATTGTATTTTTAATTAATAAGTTTATTATTGTCATTATTGAGTGTAATTAGTTACCACTGCCACCGGGTATATATCCATTGCAGTGTGAATAAATACATACATACATACATACATACATACATACATACATACATACATACATGCATACATACATACATCATCATCCAATTCAAGCACTAGACCAAGTGGTCAATTGCGGTCTCAATGGTCAATGCCATCTTTTTAATGGTCTTCCAACAGATCGTTGTCCGGAAGGGCGGTAATGTAGCACTGCCTTTGGCCATCTATCTGTTGGCATTCTCTCGACATGCTGTTTCCAATTAACTCTATAGATATGAATAAAATTTAATATAGGTTGGACGTTCAATTCTTCCAAAATTTTTGTATTTCGTTTTCTATCCCAAAGTGTATATCGCGTCGTTTTTCATTTCGTTCGTAGTTATATATTTAACTTTTTTAACGAGGGTCTGAGGACGAAGTTACAGCGGTATAGCTGTTCTCGCCAATATTTCGTAGATCTTCTTTTTCCCTGTGGTTTGAATACCTGTATGGTTGTATTGGGATTCGGCTTGTTGGCATTAGCTGTAAATGTAATTACCAGTTCGTTCTACATTCGTCTATTTTTTTCTAATATACTTGAAATGTTTAGTTCCTGAAGAATCATTATTCATTATACAAAAATTACACAACCTATCTCCTGATACGGCTGTAGAAAAAAATCTGCTTAAAAATGTTAGCACATTAATTTTAACAAAACTAAAATTTTGAACTTTTATACCTCATTTGCTATTCTCATGTTGGTTTCCTATTGCATAACTACTTTAAATTATAAACTACAGGAAAAAAGAAGCATCGGACGACCGAGAAAGAACAGGGGAGAAGGCGGAACAGTGTGAGAGCGAACGGGCAAATCGCCTAATTCCTGATGCGAATAATAATAGTAGTAATAATAATAATAATAATAATAATAATAATTCTATTTATATACAGAATTCTAATGTTTACAGATCTTTCTGTGCCTAAGTCTTAAAGTCTTCTTCTTGCTCTCCACTCTTCTCTGTCCATCCAATCCATGTCGTTCAGTCTGCAGTCTCTCATCCCTGTTCTGATCTCTTGTAATCATAAATTTCGAGGTCTCCCTTTTCTTCTTCTCCCAGGCGGACACCATTTCAGCACCATTTTAGCTAACTTTTCTTCTGGCATTTTACTCACATTCCCATACCAGGTCAACTGCTTATATCTCACATAATCCAAAATAGAATGTTCAATGTTCAATTCATCTCGATTAACTGTATATAATAATAATAATAATAATAATAATAATAATAATAATAATAATAATAATAATAATAATAATAACAATAATATTAACATTTGAAGAGTCCACTGCAAGAATGATGGCTGTCATTTGGAATACATTTTGCAGGAGAAGCAATTGAAAGTTTGAAATGCTTAGCGCTCAAAGCTTAACTGTGATTTTCCGATCATTACTGGACAATGACTATCAGTGTTAATGCCATATAACTCTCTATGTACATTCTATATGTCTTAAGCTATGCATTGGCAGTCTTGGTTCATTTTCGACAAGAAAGTGACATCTGTCATTCTTGCAGTGGACTCTTCATTTGTAAGATACATTTTCAATTTCTATACAATAATTTAACAAGCTGTACACGGTAGAGCATCACTTATTGCATGTTCACAGTAATTATGACGTACTCTGAATAAGGAAACAGACATGAACTACATGACGGGAGAATGTACGAGTATTTGCCTTACATTATCGGTAAAAGTTATATTGCGAAATGTTCAGCCCGAAGGACGGCCTGAATGCAAGAATTCAATGAGCAGCAAACACATTTATTTGTACAGCAAACGAAACAGAAATGTCGTCGATATTGGCTCACAAGCGGTGCAGACACACTTCCACCCACTGCGAGCACAGAATAATTTACTAGAAACAACGACGTCATTACCTCATTTCGTTTTAATTATGAGTATTATAACGTTACAGAAGTCTTTCTATCTGTTCAACGTCCTCTAATGCGGTGATTTTGAACAGAATAGTTAATGGGGGGAAAGGTCGGGAACAAAATAATAATAATAATAATAATAATAATAATAATAATAATAATAATAATAATAATAATAATAACAATATTTTATAAGGTGATGTCAGTGCCCAGTTTACTATATGGAAGCGAAACATGGGTTATGAAAAAGAGAGATGCCTCTAGATTACAAACAAATGAGATGAAATTTTTGAGAAGCGTAGCAGGTTACAGGAAAATAGAACATAAAAGAAACGAAGAAATAAGAGAAGAATTTGAGATATATGAATTAAACAACAAAATAGAAGAATATAGAAATACACGGATGTCTCACATTTCAAGGATGCAGGAGGACAGGATACCATATACGTTTTGGACATATAAACCTCGGGGAAGAAGAGATATTGGAAGACCAGCCAAAAGATGGATGGACCAATTTCAGTAGCTGCTACAGGAATCAATTTCCTAATGCATGAAGGATGATTATGATGATAATAACAACAATAACAATAACAATATTATTATTATTTATTTTTTTTTTTTTTAGAAATTCTACAAAGAAGATTAGACTGAAAATTTAACTGGAGGTGTAGTGTAATTATGTAAGTTGTGTCATGTAATTAATTGAGTTGATATATAATTAATTAAGTTGATATGTAATTAAGATGATATGTAATTTAGTTGATATGTAAATAAATTAAGGTGATATATAATTAATTAAGATGATATGTAATTAAGTTCGTATGCAATTAATTAAGGTGATATGTAATTACTTAAATTGGTAATAGTTGGGTGAAATAGAAGTACTTATAAGTTAGATTTACTTTGCTTATCGTAGGCATTATTATAGAATAGTTTTTATTTATAGTCCTAGGTTTATTGCATCTACTATTTATAGATTTACGTTTATTTTATTTTATTTCATTTACGTTTATTTTATTTTATTTCATGTAATTGTAATTATTGTATATTATATATCACTGCCACCGGGTGTATACCCAATTGTAGTGTTAGTAAATACATACATACAAATGTAAGTAATAAGTATTTTGCATTGAATAAAGACATAATTAATGGGTTTTATTTTTAAATTGATACCGAATGTCGCATTACTACAATCTACTTTATGACTGAGGCCAGAGGGCACACTAAAAGGAGCAAAAGGGAGGCCTCAACATCAAAAAGGTTGAGAAACACAAGTTTAGACAAATTATTTATATTTAGTACTTGACAGTCCATTTCTTCTACTTATGCTCAAGTAACACTCCATACGCATTTCTGGATTCGCCCATATGTGCTACATGCCCTGCCTGTCTCAAAAGTCTGGATTTAATGTTCCTAATTATGTCAGCTGAAGAATACAATGCGTGCAGTTCTGTGTTGTGTAACTTTCTCATTCTCCTGTAACTTCACCCCCTTTAGCCCCAAATATTTTCCTAAGAACCTTAATTTCAAACACCCTTAATCTCTGTCCCTCTCTCAAAGTGAGAGTCCAAGTTTCACAGCCACACAGAACAATATAATATAATTGTTTTATAAATTCTAACTTTCAGATTTTTTGACAGCAGACTAGATGACAAAGGCTTCTCAACCGAATAATAACAGGCATTTCCCATATTTATTACTGTCTAGTAAATTTAAAATCCGGTTGTAAGTTATTATACTTTCTTGGGCAATATTCTATGGGATCGAAGGTCCATTGTTCGTGGTGAGTGGGTGGAGAGAAGCGTTTCAGTCTACCGGCAAGTTTCAAGATGACCCACACCTATGCGGATGCTGAGGTTAGGAGTTGCTGACCCATTTTAAAATATTTCCACAACAAATACAGTCTGTGTCAAAACAGACTTCACAACTCTCAACAACTTACACGTAATTGGCATCATTAATAAATGCAATACATACGATATGTGAAACATTCGCTTCCGTAATTTACTTATACAGGGACATCATTTTATTTTTAATTCAATTTTTATTGTACCTGAGTTTTTGAATGTACTTCACTCCCACCCCTTCTACTAATGAAGTTTCAACTGTTCTCCAGACGAATCAAGGCCGCATATAGTAAACAGCACTGAGTTATTGAGTTTAGTACGATCCAGAAATATGTTCGCGTTTTCCAGTGACGAAAGAGCTTTCTATATTGAATCATATTTTCGCACAGGTACTGTCCGTTTGCCTACGTCGCATCCCGATTTCCCCCAATTGCTTCTGCACGGCCCTCTGTAAAAGCTGGGCTGTCTTACCTCTTTTCTGAAAACATTAATTTCTGTTAGGAATTGGACGTTTACGTAATATTATACAACTGTTTAAAATAACTTAAATAAAAGGGCCTCGTTAAGTAATTAACTGTCACGTGATTTCCCTCCTCTCTACGATCCTGCGGCATAACCACTTGGATGGACAGTAGATAGCATGTCTGAAGAATTTTATCTGTGCGGGTCGGGCAGAAGTGAAGATTGAATTTACAGTACGTAAGGTACTCTTTTAGAATAGGTACAGAATTATTTCAACATGAGTTACTAGTACGAAGGACGAAACTGGCAATTGGAATTAGATGCAATAGTCTATAGTGCGATAATATGCACAAAAGAACTGAAGCCTGTATCGAAATGAACGGCCACCATTTTCAAAAATGCGTTTAAATATCCATATTATGATTATTTTTCAATTGAACTTCATTCTCTATATTGTACGCTAATGTGTTGTATACAGTATAATATACACCGCATAATGAATACGTTCGCATGAATAACTCACTTCGTGAGTAAAAACACTTATTCTTAATACAGTACTGCATTTTGATTAAACAAAAACCTAATGAAAATTATCGAACTCAAAATCGCGATATCTCCTAGTTTACGTAAATTGATGCAGTACTTTTCTTCCCTCCTATACCTAGTAAAGTGATTTGTTTGTGTTTTACACCGGTATCATCGAACTCCAGTCGTGGAAGGAGGTAGCGAACGGTGTTTCCGGTTCTCTAAAGGTATAGCCAGGTTAATATTAAAAATGTTAGTAAAAATAAAATGATGTCCCTGTATTTCTTAATTGCCGCCGCTTTCTATCAAACTTGAGGGTTAATGTCAAAGTTTGTGTAATAAATCATACTAATGAGAACCTCCCACTCTGTCAGTTAGCTATCCGCTTCTGAAGAAGGAAGCTCAGTTTAATGCCTGTCAAATATAATCAGATTTGTTGTAGGAACTCGTCTATGTAGTAAGTTTTGTCACAGTCTACTATATACAGTGACGAAGTTTGGGATGATTTTTTGCAAGTCTCGCGGTAGTTGCTAGCCGCTTGGAGCGCTGTGAGTACTAGGAACAATAGACTGTGCCACTGTCATCGTGATCTAATACAGGCCGTAAGGCAGACCATGTGACTCGCTTAACCCGATCACGAAGGGCGGCGTTTCAACCATATAAATTAGTTGAAATGCATAAACAGTAACATATATTTCCCTAAAATGTAGTGTAATTGCATTAATAAAATTTAAAACAATGATTATGAGACACTTTAGACAGAGTTCACTTGCGAGTTAAGGTGTAATATTATTTATGGTGTGAAAATCACGTTGTTCGTATATGTAATACCTGCCTTTATTTCGATTAAATATTGCGAAATTCTTGTACATTTATTTATGCACGATTCAATAATTTTCAGTTGCACCGCACGGATATTTAGACATGTTGAAATTATAGGTTATGTTTACTGTACCAGTTGCCCCTTTCTGTCTAAATTTAGTGATATCCAATACCTTGCCATTCATATGAAAATTATAGGTTAAGTTTACTATATTTAACTTCTATTCCTAAATTCACAATTATATATTATAATTAAGCATAATGTCATGTATGATACACCGGACATTCAGTTTGTATTTTAGTACTACAATTGAGGGGCTTAGAACAAAAAGCAGGTAAGTGACGGAAATCTAGTTTTAAGGAAATTACAGTTAATGTTCTACATGCAATGGAGTATTATACACTAGTTTGGTGAAATGATGTCCATATAGCAGCACTGCACTGTGTGATCACTTACCTGATTTTATCCCAAAGAAACATCCTTTTGGGCTATCACAACACGCACTTACCTCATTTTTTAATAATGCCACTTACCTGCTTTTTGTTCTAAGCCCCTCAATTGAGTACTGAATTATTGTAATTACCTACTACTTAAGAGACGAAGTAACACAAATGTACGTACACTAATTTCATAGGAGTGGTACAGTACATTTTTTTGTCTAAAATTAAGGAAAGTAGATGTGCTAAATTGAAATCACAATATAAATTCTTTTTTATTAAAACTCAAAATAGCTTCCATTCTAAACTTAAAATGTTGACGCGAACAGATTATGTTAACATGTAAAATTCTCTTCACATTAAAATAACACAGTTTTTTAATTATTTCTGCAACATATTATGCAACACGAAGTAAACGGAACTTATGGACACATTACACTAAATAAAACTTAGCAATGATACGCAATAAAGTTATAATATAATATTTCACTGAGCTACATGCACTGAAATAGAAAACTCGAACATATTGTACATTACGGTTTGGATCGAAAAGGCATTGAAAAGTTATGTAAACTGTGAAATGTTCGTTATCGATTGTAATAAATGTAAATAGCTAAAATACAATAATTTCAATAATGATATGGGAGAAGGAGACATTTGTAGCACTATAAATTGTAAGAAAAAGAGGTCAGAGTTATCCTTCTTCCGAAAGATCCAGGAAGGTGAGTTTATAGAATATAATATATATTTTATGAAAATAATATATAAACCTTATGTATTTCATATTTCAATAGTGGAAGGAAGGTGTTAATTTTTTCAAAAGAACACGATATCGAAAGTACAATACATTTTATCGTCTGCTAGGGAAAGAGTCTGTGATGAGGCGATAGTAGCGATCCTGGTGGTGAGCAACTATATATGTTTGCATATTTAGTAAGTATTTAGCTTTGTGACTGTATATATTAGACTGTGGTTTTTGTTCTAGATCTTACATTTCTCATAGCATCCTCAATTCACCTTCACCTAATATAGGCCTAACAATTACAAATAAATAAGAAAAGATTATTAAGGTGACCTGATGATTTAGAAACTCTAACAAATATAAGAGTCCCCCTGGGTGGCGCAGGCGGTATAGCGCTCGCCTTCTGTGCCCGAGGTTGCGTGTTCGATCCCGGCCCAGGTCGGGCTTAAATGCGACAGGCTCCTGTCACTAGATTTAGTGGCGTGTAAAAGACTCCTGCGGAACAAACTTCCTGTACACCGGCGACGCTAATATAACCTCGGCAGTTGCGAGCGTCGCAAAATAAAACATAATTTAAGATTTAACAAATATACGAATACTGGTGTAAGACAAAGATGTGGATTATCACCCATTCTCTTTATTATTTATATGAACCGAATAATTAAAGAGTGGAAGCAAACTCGCCATGGATATATACAAATTAACAGACACCTTAATTGGATTCAATTGTCTTTGCAGATGATTTGGTATTATTAGCACTTTCAGAAGACGACCTCCAAAGGTCAATATATAATTTGCAGCAAGTAGCAGCCACAGACAATATGGAAATTTCAACAGATAAAACAAAAATTATGGCATTCTGTGGGAAATACCCAATACAAAGTAAAATTTGTATCGATAATAAAATATTAGAAAGATGTAATAGTTTCCCATATTTAGGTTACAATCTTTCCATTTTTGAAGAATTGGACATATCACAGATAATTAATAAATACACAAGAGCTATGGGCATTATAAACAGTGTGATGAAACCATCCTTGGTTCAGAAACACACCCGCTACAACACGTTGGCACGACCGATGCTCAGCTATGGCAGCGAAGCATGGACACTGAGGAAAGCAGATAAAAGCAGAATAACGGCTTGTGAAATGCGATTCATGGGAAGAACAGCGGGCTATACTAAGTGGGATCTGAAAAGAAATTGTGAAATTTTAAAGAAACTGAAAACTCAACCAGTTTTAGATTACATTGTTCAATATCAGTCTAATTGGAAACATCATTCGGAAAGAATGAGTACTAGTAGACTCCCAAAGGCAATTTATGATTATGTACCACATGGCCAAAGATCTGTGGGTCGTCCTGCTAAGAGATGGCGTGAAAATTTTATGTGAGACCGTAACAGGCCTTGTGGCCTAACACTTGTCAGGCAGAAGAAGAAGACAAATATACGAAATGCTGTACTTATGTTGATTTAGAGTAAGATATTTTGAGCAGTTTCAGAGTACGACCAAAAATAGGCAAAACTTAAAATTGCAACAAGTTATATAAAATATTCCAGGTGAGTACAAATACCTTTCAAAATATTCAGCAAAGAGACTTAAAATCTTCAGCAGAAAGATAATGAATTATATTCATGAAACCACGCAATGTTGACATCACAGTCACCATGCAATGCATAAACATAGAAAATGTAAGCAAAACTACAGAATAACATGCAACAAACATAATATTATGGACGCAAGTGTATTAGCGATTTCGTAATAAAACAAATCGCGTAAAAATGTTGCACTGTCATTAATTGATGAAGTAAAAGTTATCGAGGAAAATGAGAAACGAAGAGTATGGAAAATAATGTCGAAATATATGAATGGAAAACTCAGGTGTAACTTAACACTTTCCAAAATAAATGCCGTATCATGAGTGAGTGGCTTGCGGTCAATAATGGTGACAAAAAAGAAACAGAAAAACAACTGGTTACATAGAAATAAATGAACTGTTGTGGGAGTGGATTGTTCTTGCCCTTTCAAAGATCATGCAAATTTCTGGACCTATTCTGCAAAGAAAACCCTTGAACTGGCAAAGAAATTAGATAATCCAGAATTCAAGGCTTGTAGGCTCCTAGTCAAATTAAATAATGTGCTGTAATATACAGTACAGTACTATATTATAGTGTTAGATATTAAATTTAGTGTAATTAATAAACTTTACAGTGTTTAATGAGTGAGTTACGATACAATTTATACGCGAAATGAGATTTTTATCAAGATCATTCACCAATTAAATAAGTGACAGGAAGCTGATTTAATGTCAGTAGTGTTAAATGGAATATTTTGTAATTCCTACAATTTGCGGCATGCCATTTTGTTTTTAATTTATGAAAATTATAAAATATTCAATTTTAACTTCACACCTGAATAACACGGAAACCTGTCCACAACGGAAAAATTTAGGACCATGTCACTTCCGTCTTGAACAGGTTTCACTGTATATACAGTCACGAAGCTTGAGTTGAGAGTACTAGGAACAATACATTGTGCAGGTACTATTTCGCATTGTCTGTGATGAGGCGATCCTAGTGGTTAGCAACTGTCTATAGATGCATATTCCCTACGTATTGAGCTTCGTGACTGTATATACTAGGCTGTACTATTAGGTTACGTCCATTTATTTTCGGCTTTCCCCTTAAAAATTCTCAAAAATCCTTCAGCAGAAAGGCGAAACTCGGAGTGAGGCATGTGGCCAACAAGACTTGGAGCTCAGGTACTCTGTTTTCCTCAGTCCCCAAACTCCCTTGCAAGGACAAGTTTTCCACTTCCATTTCCACCATTCATTCATTTCCGCAAGTGGAAGGTTGTTTCTAATGGAAATAATCGTTTTCGTTTAAATCGACAACTTAATACATACAGAAACTGCACAAAAATTAACTTCCAGTAATTTTTAGAAAAAAAAATTAATTTCAATGCGCAATTAGCAGTAGTAATAGCAGCAATAGCAGCAGTAGTGGCAACAGTAGTAGTAGTAGTAGTAGTAGTAGTAGTAGTAGTAGTAGTAGTAACAGTAGTAGTAGTAACAGTAGTAGTAGTAGTAGCAGTAGCAGTAGTAGTAGCAGTAGTAACAGTAGTAGTAGTAACAGTAGTAACAGTAGTAGCAGTAGCAACAGTAGTAGTAGCAGTAGTAACAGTAGTAGTAGTAGTAACAGTAGTAGTAGTAACAGTAGTAGTAGTAGTAGTAGTAGTAACAGTAGTAGTAGTAGCAGTAGTAGCAGTAGCAGTAGTAGCAGTAGTAGTAGTAGTAGTAGTAGTAGCAGTAGTAGCAGTAGTAGTAGTAGCAGCAGTAGTAGTAGTAGCAGTAGTAACAGTAGCAGTAGTAGTAACAGTAGTAGTAGTAGTAACAGTAGTAGTAGTAGTAACAGTAGTAGTAGTAGTAGTAACAGTAGTACTAGTAACAGTAGTAGTAGTAGTAACAGTAGTAGTAGTAACAGTAGTAGTAGTAGTAACAGTAGTAGTAGTAACAGTAGTAGTAGTAGTAACAGTAGTAGTAGTAGTAACAGTAGTAGTAGTAGTAACAGTAGTAGTAGTAGTAGTAACAGTAGTAGTAGTAGTAGTGGTAGTAACAGTAGTAGTAGTAGTAGTAACAGTAGTAGTAGTAGTAGGAGTAGTAGTAGTAGCAGTAGCAGTAGTAGCAGTAGCAGTAGCAGTAGCAGTAGTAACAGTAGTAGTAGTAGTAATAACAGTAGTAGTAGTAACAGTAGTAGTAGTAGTAACAGTAGTAGCAGTAGTAGTAGTAGCAGTAGCAGTAGCAGTAGTAACAGTCGTAGTAGTAACAGTCGTAGTAGTAGTAGTAGTAGTAACAGTAGTAGTAGTAGTAACAGTAGTAGTAGTAGTAACAGTAGTAGTAGTAGTAGTAACAGTAGTAGTAGTAGTAGTAACAGTAGTAGTAGTAGTAGTAGTAGTAACAGTAGTAGTAGTAGTAGTAGTAGTAACAGTAGTAGTAGTAACAGTAGTAACAGTAGTAGTAGTAGTAGTAGTAAAAGTACTAGTAGTAGTAGTAACAGTATTAGTAGTAGTAGTAGTAACAGTAGTAGTAGTAGTAGTAGTAACAGTAGTAGTAGTAGTAACAGTAGTAGTAGAAGTAGTAGTAATAGTAGTAGTAGTAGTAATAGTAGTAGTAGTAGTAACAGTAGTAGTAGTAACAGTAGTAGTAGTAGTAACAGTAACAGTAGTAGTAGTAGTAACAGTAACAGTAGTAGTAGTAGTAGTAGTAGTAGTAACAGTAACAGTAGTAGTAGTAGTAACAGTAACAGTAGTAGTAGTAGTAACAGTAGTAGTAGTACTAGTAACAGTAGTAGTAGTACTAGTAACAGTAGTAGTAGTACTAGTAACAGTAGTAGTAGTAACAGTAGTAGTAGTAGCAGCAGTAATACATATTTTATTTATCGATGCTTTCAATTGCAGAGGTTCCTGATCATCGTGAGTCAATGTGGACGATAAATACAGAATTTATATTATTTTTGAACACAGAATTAATTAATTAATTTACCTATTTACTTATTTATTTACCTATTTTACTTATTTACTTACATATTTATTTATTTACTTACTTATTTACTTATTTATTTATTTATTTACCTATTTATTTATTTATTTACCTATTTATTTATCTATTTATTTATTTATCTATTTATCTATTTATTTATCTATTTATTTATTTATCTATTTATCTATTTATTTATCTATTTATTTATTTATTTGAATTTAAACATACAGAATACAAAATATAATTACAACTATAGAAATAGAAATAAGATAATATAATCAATATAAAAAGGAGATACAGTAATATTAACAAAATCTGAGACCGAATGAGCAGCGCTCGTGTTCGGTCGCAGTTCAGATATAATATTAATAGGCCTATAAGAGAATATACAAAGCAAAATAAAATAGGAACTAAAATTAAAATTACAGCTACAGTGAAATTATATAACGTACATTAATATGAGAGGAATATAGAAAATAAAATAAAATAAAATAGGAAATAAAAATTAAAATAACAGCGGCAATGAATTTATATAATATAATATTAACATTGAGAAGAATAATATCGTACGTGAACAAAGTAGGACAGTTTATAAAAAATATAAATTCCAAAATTATAGAATACAAATATAATATAGGCCGATTAATTCATAAACATAGGCTATAAATCTATTTAATCAAATTGAAGACATTAACGCGTTTCTAATTTTCTTGTTATATTTTAGTGGGTTACATGTTAGAAGTTCTGGGTGTAATTTAGCTAAAGAATTATACAACCGAGGGCCAAAATTAATGCTATGCTTTAGACGAGCAGATGTGAAACATTTAGGTTCTACTATTGTTGGATTATTATTTCGTCTTGTGTCATGATTATGTGCCTGTAATATAAACTTATTACGATTTTTATGATAAAATTTTAACAGCGTATACTTATAAATTTGTTCAATATTAAATACATTAAATTCAGAATAAATTAATTTAGTTGGATAATCGAAACGTTTCTTCAAACGAATTTTAATTATTCGTTTTTTGTAGTAAATTTAACGGATTAAGATTAATTTTTGTACTTCCACCCCATTCGACAAATGGTCGACAAGTTCTCCCTTTAGCTGTAAATCTACGACACGGGACTCATTCCCTTACGTCTGTCCCGGAGAAAGTAAAGTTAATTACCCTTTGCTGAGTTTTAACTCGCAAACCTGGGATCACAAAAGACAAAACTCAATTGAAATGATCGAATCTGAAACTAATCAATATCAAACCACCTCACACCGTACGAGTAATATATTTCACAATATTCTTTGGTAATATGATATTAAAATATTAATACAATAGTTATTAATTTCAAATTTCAAATTGAAAATAATAGTCTACACCTAAATCAGCTACAAGCCGGTAAGGATAGCAAACTGTCTGTGTTGATCGTATGTATGCAACGAAACTGTCAGTCATATTTCATAAAATCATCGTGAATCACGAAGCTGGGCGAGAAACATCAATCTGGACCTTCTTAATTTTTTCAGATGCCCACGCCTACATTTTCGCAATTTCTGAAGATGAAGGATTTTCTTTTCATCCGTCAGTCATCTGAGTTCCTTTCCATCAACTAAGCATTCCGTCTTCAGTCAGCACAGAGTCACCCATTTCAATGCTCTGAAACAAGTCAGATATCTGTAACGGAGCCCACAATTGCGCAAGATCACAATTCTCTAGAAATAAGGAAGGATTTATTATCCGGAAACTATAAATAGGTCGCTTTTTATTTAGAATTTCTTGAAAGTCTGACAATAAATGTATAATACACGTCAGAGCAACGACATTTTATTGTTCCCATTACATTAAGTGCGGTCTTTGTAACTGTAAAGCAATTCTATGATAAAAACAGAACCGATATAATACATCTACTTTTCAGATGTTAAATTTTATTATTTTGCAAGATAGTTTTCTTTCTTCCTACTTCAACCCATTGCTCTTTTTCTCCTCGTCCTTCTTTACCTTCTCTTTTTCTCTCCTTATTGGTACGATTCGATCCTCTAGCTTCTTCCAATTCCATTTCCACTCTGCAATCATCCTACATCTCCAATTCTTCCAGGCATATCTCAAAGCAGTCTCCAATGGTATGGTCCATCACTTTTGACGTGAAACGATTGTGCTCAGGGTCAAACGGAGAACACTTAGAATAGTTCCAACATCTTACATCACTCGTTCAGCAACGGTAATCACTTAACGACAAACTATTGCTTAGCTAACGCAACGAGTTACGTCAAACTATTGGTTAACAACCGTAACAAGGTACGTCAATCTATTGCTTAGCAACAGCAACAAATTACGTCAAACTATTGCTTAGAACAGCAACGACTAACGTGACATTATTGCTTAGCAACAGCAACAACTTACGTGACATTATTGCTTAGCAACAGCAACGACTTACGTGACATTATTGCTTAGTAACAGCAACGACTTACGTGACATTATTGCTTAGTAACAGCAACGACTTACGTGACATTATTGCTTAGTAACAGCAACGACTTACGTGACATTATTGCTTAGTAACAGCAACGACTTACGTGACATTATTGCTTAGCAACAGCAACAACGTACGTGACATTATTGCTTAGCAACAGCACAACTTACGTGACATTATTGCTTAGCAACAGCACAACTTACGTGACATTATTGCTTAGCAACAGCAACAACGTACGTGACATTATTGCTTAGTAACAGCAACGACTTACGTGACATTATTGCTTAGCAACAGCAACGACTTACGTGACATTATTGCTTAGCAACAGCACAACTTACGTGACATTATTGCTTAGCAACAGCAACGACTTACGTGACATTATTGCTTAGCAACAGCAACAACGTACGTGACATTATTGCTTAGCAACAGCACAACTTACGTGACATTATTGCTTAGCAACAGCACAACTTACGTGACATTATTGCTTAGGAACAGCAACGACGTACGTGACATTATTGCTTAGCAACAGCAACGACTTACGTGACATTATTGCTTAGCAACAGCAACGAGTTACGTGACATTATTGCTTAGCAACAGCAACGAGTTACGTGACATTATTGCTTAGCAACAGCAACGAGTTACGTGACATTATTGCTTAGCAACAGGAACGAGTTATCTCAAAGCAGTCTCCACTGGCATGGTCCACCACTCGTTAAATTGTTTTTCTGAAACTTCTTTTAACGTGAAACGATTGTGCTCGGGATCAAATGGAGAAAACGTTAGAATAGTTACAACATCTTACATATTTATAGGACATTTTTTGCTCTGAAGTCTTCGAAAGTAGGCCTAAGCTTTGTAAGTGGCGGTAAATCCTCGTGAAGTACTACGAGGCTATGTCCCGTCATGTGCGATACCACATACAATGAGTTACGTGTAGCGAAACTTATTCCAGTAAAACATTTAATATTTAGTAGGTTTTTTTTTTTCCTTTTTATAAGGTCTATTGATTTAATAACCATGATTCACTAATGTAAAACCTCAATAACATGAAATAAAAATACTTGTAATTAAAAACAAAGCGAAATTGAGAATATGTTCACGTAAACTTGTTTGCTTTTATGTTCTCTATCCATTCTTCAAAGACTTCCCACCTATTAGTTAACACGCTGTATATTGTATTGTATAAAATATTGCCTATTTATTACTTAATAGTACATTATGCAACGAGCCTATAATGGTAGTAATTACGACGTGAGTATGTTTATGAAACGAGCGCAAGCGGGTTTCATAATTTTCATACGAGCGTCTTAATTACCATTATAGGTGAGTTTCATATGACTTTTTATGCTCGACCATATTTCTAACTTGAAATTATTCAGAAGTATTTATGTTATGGTTATATAAGTGAGGAGTGGAACTGACCTGAATTGTGAGATGTGCGCAGACGCGAAAGTATTGATTTTTTCTGAAACACGAATTTCATTGACCTTGATATAATCTAGAGAATAACATGAAGATTAGGCTTGAACTAAACCTGGAAATTGATTTAGAATTGAGAAACGAGATGACAAATTGATTTTATTTGAATATTATTTACAATTAACGCTAATTATTATGGTAACAGATCATAACATTCTGCGACAGAATTGGATTTCCAGCCTCCGTGACGTTTCGCTAGTTGTCTTTCGATTGCATATTCCAGAATAATCGATACTTGCGCTTTTATAATGGTACAATCAGTACAAAGGTGATTTTTCATTGGCTAAACAATTGAATTATAATGAATAGGTTTACTTTAATGAGGTGCATTAAAGGGTTACTACCGCATGTATAATTACTACATTTCGCAATGGTCGAGCATAAAGTAATATGTAAGTAATTTCCTGGAGTAATAATTGACAAAAACCGGGAAAATGTCATACAAGGGAAGGGTTTCGGCTCGAACAGGAATTTCGTATCCAAAAGTTGCATACAGGCCCATCTTTACATCTCTGTAAAGCTCCCAAAAGCATTCGTTTGTGTAATGTGTGGTTTGTCTGTTAGAGCACTGTACAAGTTGAGGGGTGGGGAGAGCACTGCACAAGTTAAGGGGGTGGGACACCTTACCCGTAAGCCTAGCCTAGCCTAGAAGCTAGTGCGAGTTGTAAAATGTCTAAAGCCCATTTAAGAACATTTTTCTCCAACGTTCTGTCCGAAAATATTGCAGCTAATCAAAAATGTACACTGTTGTGTGAGTCACTGAATGCGCACAAGGACACAACCTTAATAAATTAATCATTCCAAGGCTAGGACATGGAATGTATGATCATTCCACCTAAAAAAATAAATATTTCCAGCCTCTGAATATCTATTTCCTTAGACAATACAAAATATATGCTCGGAGGATAACAGATTGCATAAGGACTCTTGCTGAGAATCCAGAACTTAACTTGGGAAATCGAGTGTTTATAATGAAAATGCACTCTGTTATTCATAACCAGTTGTCTGCTCCATTATACCGCCCTATGCTTCAGTATTCCTGGCAGTCAGCTGGTTACGTGAATCCGGAACAAGTCTCGGACTTCAAAAATGTAATTCAGGTGGCATTTGATTTTTCAGCACTGGAGTGTGGTTCAGAAGATTGTTCAGGTGTTGCTTCTGAGTGTTGTGCTTATTGCTCTGCTCCATGCTGTTTCATGCATTTTATAGAGAATCCTCCTGTACATTTTTAAAGAAGTGTATTGACCAATACCAACCAAACGGAGAGTTACACAAATGAATGCTTTTACGGTCTTCATCACCATTGTGAGGTAAGCGTCTGTACACATTTTAACCAAAAATTATTGTTCGAGCCGAAGCCCTTCCCTTGTTAGTAGAGTCGGGCTCAATTTCTATTCACGCTAAATATTGAGATTCTGGTTTCTACGCTGTTCACTTCGTAAAAATTCACGATGATCTTTATGCCAAGTTTTCATAATCGAAAAATGTAAACCCGTATCAGATATTAAGCAGCAAGAGGATCAGTGAGAATTTACTTTAATGCAGCCTCCAAAATTAAAAGATGTAGATAAAGATGTTTCGCGCTGAAAGCATTCTCGCAGGTTGCTAGGCAGCGGTGGAGGTCGGGTGGCAGTGTGACGAGAAAAGCGTGACCAAGAGGGTATTGTGTAAGGACGAAGACGACCGGAACCCTGGAAACAATTAACAGTCGGCAACGGTTCACGAGAATCAAACAACGAAATGAGGTCAATTAATATCAGCAGGAGCAGCCCAGAATCCAATCTGCATGTGTTCCCATGCTGTTACAACAGCGCTTCAGGTACAGGGTGCCCACAAGCATCTGCAACAACCTCAATATCACCGACGTAGCTAAGCCGATTAAGGCCCTTCCCTTCTGATCTGGAGATGCCCTAGGGCGCAGGCTCGATTCCCGCTTGGGCTGATCACCTGACTGGGTTTTTTCCTTGGTTTTCCCCAATCGTAAGGCGATTGTCAGGTAATCTATAATTTTTAGAATAAGTCTAGTTTTTTTAGGTTTTTATTTTATCCTTAATGATATAATTTATTTTATACTCGACCATGCCGAAATGTAGTAATTATACACCTGGTAGTAGCCCTTTAATGGACCTCATTAAAGTACACCTACTCATTAAAGGTCTGGACTTTCAGCCAATGACGACTAAGGTTACAACTGTTCAGCCAATGACAGGTCAGCTTTCTACCGTTATAAAACCGCAAGTATCGATTATTCTCGGATATGCAATCGAAAGAGAATTAGCGAAAAGTCACGCAGGCTGGAAATCCAATACTGTCGCAGAAGGTTATGTTCTGTTACTATAATAATTAGCGTTAATTGTAAATAATATTCAAATAAATTCAATTTGTCATCTCGTTTTTCAATGTCTAATGTCTAATTTAATTTCATTGTTATCTCTGTAGGTTCTTATGGCCTAGCAAGGTCAATGTGGACATCTGTTCCTCGGAAAAAATCAATACTTTCGCGTCTGCGCACATCTCACAACATAGGGGACATTGGTCAAGGTCAGATACAAAGAAAATTAATAATATCAAGTTAGAAATATGGTCGAGCATAAAAAGTCGTATGAAACTCGCCTATAATGGTAATTAAGAAGCTCGTATGAAAATTATGAAACTCGCTTGCGCTCGTTTCATAAATATCCATACTCACTTCTTAATTACCTTCATTATAGGCTCGTTGCATAATGTACTATTATTCTCGACTATGCCGAAATGTAATAATTATACAGTCCACACCTGTGGAGTAACGGTTAGCGCGTCTGGCCGCGAAACCAGGTGGCCCAGGTTCGATTCCCGGTCGGGGCAAGTTACCTGGTTGAGGTTTTTCCCGGGGTTTTCCCTCAACCCAATATGAGCAAATGCTGGGTAATTTTCGGTGTTGGACCCCGGATGCATTTCACCGGCATTATCACCTTCATCTCATTCAGACGCTAAATAACCTGAGATGTTGGTAAAGCGTCGTAAAATAACCTACTAAAAAAAATATACACTTGGTAGCAGTCCTTTAATGCATGTCATTAATGTACACCTATTCATTAAAGTTCAGGTTTTCGATTATTCTCGGATAGGCCTATGCAATCGAAAGACAAAGAGGAAGACGTCACGGAGGCTGGATATCCAATACTGTCGCAGAAGGTTATGTTCTGTTACCATAATAATTAGCGTTAATTGTAAATAATATTCAAATAAATTCAATTTGTCATCTCGTTTTTCAATTCTAAATCAATTTCCAGGTTATACATTCTCTGCATTAGATCCGAGGTCACTTCCGACCTTCTGTCAGATATAAATAAAATAAATACTTCTGAATAATTTTAAGTTAGGAATATGGTCGAACATAAAAAGTCATATGAAACTTTCCTATAATGGTAATTAAGACGCGCCTAGGAAAATTACGAAACTCGGTTGCGCTCGTTTCATAAACAAACATACTCGCGTCTTAATTACTATCATTATAGGCTCGTTGCATAATGTACTATTATTGAATGGGCGAATCCTCGGCATCATCATCCCAAATACCATCTCGCTATCATCAATACCATCGACGCTAAATAACTTAGTAGTTGACATAGCGTCGTTAAATAACCAATTTAAAAAAAGACAAACAAACAACCTCAAAACACCGTTAGAGGAATATTAGAGCAGAGTTCCCAGTCGTAATTCAATTCAATTTATTTGGCCATTAGACACACAGTTTTAGGCTTCGTGAGAATACATTGAAAAACATATAAATATTTACTTACTGGCTTTTAAGGAACCCGGAGGTTCATTGCCGCCCTCACATAAGCCTGCCATTGGTCCCTATCCTGTGCAAGATTAATCCAGTCTCTATCATCATATCCCACCTCCCTCAAATCCATTTTAATATTATCTTCCCATCTACGTCTCGGCATCCCTAAAGGTCTTTTTCCCTCCGGCCTCCAAAGTAAAACTCTATATGCATTTCTGGATTCGCCCATACGTGCTACATGCCCTGCCCATCTCAAACGTCTGGATTTAATGTTATGTCAGGTGAAGAATACAATGCGAAATGCCTGTTATTATTCGGTTGAGAAACTTTTATCATTCAGTCTGCTGTCCAAAAATCTGAAAGTTAGAATTTATAAAACAGTTATATTACCGGTTGTTCTGTATGGTTGTGAAACTTGGACTCTCACTTTGAGAGAGGAACAGAGACTACGGGCGTTTGAGAATAAGATTCTTAGGAAAATATTTGGGGCTAAGAGGGATGAAGTTACAGGAGAATGGAGAAAGTTACACAACACAGAACTGCACGCATTGTATTCTTCACCTGACATAATTAGGAACGTTAAATCCAGACGTTTGAGATGGGCAGGGCATGTAGCACGTATGGGCGAATCCAGAAATGCATATAGAATGTTAGTTGGGAGGCCGGAGGGAAAAAGACCTTTAGAAGGAGGCCGAGACGTAGATGGGAAGATAATATTAAAATTGATTTGAGGGAGGTGGGATATGATGATAGAGAATGGATTAATTTTGCTCAGGATAGGGACGAATGGCGGGCTTATGTGAGGGCGGCAATGAACCTCCGGGTTCCTTAAAAGCCAGTAAGTAAGTAAGTAAGTAAGTAAGTAAGTAAGTAAGTAAGTAAGTAAGTAAGTAAGTAAGTAAGTAAGAATACAATGCGTGAAAAAAAACATATAAATACATTTTAAAAAACACTAATAAATGAAACAGTAAATTTTAAATAATAAATGAAAACATGAAATTCAAAATTCAAATTCATTTTCAAATTTAATCACAATTTACATTTGAAATGATACATATGAATATATATAAATAATTTGAAACTTTAAATTAAAGAAAACTAACTAAATTGCAATTAAACTTATTTATTAAAATACAATTTCATACAAATTTGTGTTGAAAAACTCTGCAACAGAATAAAAAGGATTATTTAATAACTAATTGTAAAATCTAGTTTTGAAGCTATTGATTGGTAATTTATAATATTCACTGGGGAGCTTATTCCACGAACCCCTATACTTTCACGAGAAATTGTGATTTAAAAAGAATAAAACATTATTTAATATCTCATTGTATAGAAGCAGAACAAAATTTTGGCCATCTAATTTTACCAAGTTCCAGATACAACGCATTGCGCATGTGCAATAAACAAGGGCGCCTAAATGTAGGCAACTTGTGTGCGCAGCTTGTTGTCTACGTAGAGGAGGACTGGTACCTAGAATCTGTCCCTTTTTTAATTCCGTATCTGTACAAAGCACAGAGAGGAATACTGTGATTCTGTAACAAATTGTATTTCTTGATTTTCGTGGAAATGCATGTTTTTGGCATCCCTGACATTAGAAAAGAAGTTGTGGACATGCTGTCCAAGAAATTTCTCCTAAACCACTCTCCTTTCTTCTCCCCCATATCCAATATTTACTAGACAACTTATCCAGATTCCTACATAAGAAATATAATAATTTCAGTAAAGAATTAACAGCAATTTATTTGAAATAAAACGCTTACAATGACGATTCGTTTCTTTTCCCATAATTTTCTGTATTACGTAGAATAAACTTACTTACTTACAAATGGCTTTTAAGGAACCCGAAGGTTCATTGCCGCCCTCACATAAGCCCGCCATCGGTCCCTATCCTGTGCGAGATTAATCTAGTCTCTATCATCTCCCTCAAATCCATTTTAATATTATCCTCCCATCTACGTCTCGGCCTCCCTAAAGGTCTTTTTCCCTCCGGTCTCCCAACTAACACTCTATATGCATTTCTGGATTCGCCCATACGTGCTACATGCCCTGCCCATCTCAAACGTCTGGATTTTAAGTTCCTAATTATGTCAGGTGAAGAATACAATGCGTGAAGTTCTGTGTTGTGTAACTTTCTCCATTCTCCTGTGACTTCATCCCGCTTAGCCCCAAATATTTTCCTAAGCACCTTATTCTCAAACACCCTGAACCTATGTTCCTCTCTCAGAGTGAGAGTCCAAGTTTCACAACCATATAGAACAACCGATAATATAACTGTTTTATAAATTCTAACTTTCAGATTTTTTGACAGCAGACTGGATGATAAGAGCTTCTCAACCGAATAATAACACGCATTTCCCATATTTATTCTGCGTTTAATTTCCTCCCGAGTGTCATTTATATTTGTTACTGTTGCTCCAAGATATTTGAATTTTTCCACCTCTTCGAAGGATAAATCTCCAATTTTTATATTTCTATTTCGTACAATATTCTGGTCACGAGACATAATCATATACGTTGTCTTTTCGGGATTTACTTCCAAACCGAACGCTTTACTTGCTTCAAGTAAAATTTCCGTCTTTTCCCTAATCGTTTGTGTAACGTAGAATAAACGGTGAAGTTAATATTGTGTTTCGTTAATATAAATTAATTATTATACAGAGTGTTTCACGAGGATTTACCGTCCCTTACTGAGCTTATTTCCGAAGACATTTTGAGCAAAAAAAAATGTCATATAAAGATTTGTCCTAATCTCAATATTTTCAGAGTTACACTCATTTGAAATTTTTTGTAAAATATATTATTCTTCAGTTTTAAGAATGAAAGAATATTACAGATAAAGAATGAACTATTCAGGAGTATCATTTCTTTAATTAGCTAATATTCTGAAACTAAAAATGTGTTATAAATTCCATAGTTGCTTCGTAGAGATTTTTTTTTTTAGATTTTTAACTAAAAAATTACATTTTCTTAGGCATTTAACACAACAATTGTTACAAATCACGCCACTCTTGTAAATTCTTCGAGATTGTACATTAGGATGCATAATTAAACTGTGAAGAATCAAGTTTCTAAAGTCGTATGATTTGTAACAATTTTTGTGACAAGTGCATAAGAATGATGTCATTTTTAGTTAAAAATTGAAAAACAAAATCTGTACAAAGCAATTAACAACACATTTTTAGCTTCAGAACACCAGCCAATTAAAGAAATGATACTTATGAATAGTTTATTCTCTATTTGTAATATTCTATGACCTTTAAAGCTAGAAAAAAAAGGTATTTTTCAAAAAATTTCAAATTAGTGTAACTGTGAAAATATTGAGATTAGGAGAAATGTTTATATGACTTTTTTTGCTCAGAATTTCTTCAGAAATAAGCTCTGTAAGTGACGGTAAATCCTCGTGAATCACCCTGTATATGGAAGCACATGGACATTACGACGAAGTGAAGAGAAGCGAATAGAAGCATTTGAAACGTGGATATGGAGAAGAATGGAGCGTATGAAATGGATACACACAATACGAAATGAAGCTGCGTTGGAAAGAGTGGGTGTGGAAAAAAAGTATGCTGAAACTGATCAGGAAGAGAAAAAGGAATTGGTTGGGTCACTGGCTGAGAAGAAACTGCCTACTGAAGGATGCACTGGAAGGAATGGTGAATGGGACAAGAGTTTGGGGCAGAAGAAGATATCAGATGATAGACGACATTAAGATATATGGATCATATGAGGAGACAAAGAGGAAGGCAGAAAATAGGAAAGATTGGAGAACGCTGGGTTTGCAGTGAAAGACGTGCCCTTGAGCAGAAAATTGTGAATGAATATAGAATTATTTGTAATTTTCATTACGAATTCAGTATAAGTTTCCTCCGGCCAAAAATAGGTACTGGAGAGCATTTTATTGTTTAAGAATTTTTAAATAATCATAATAATAGTAATAATAATAATAATAATAATAATAATAATAATAATAATAATTTATTTTAGCTGGCAGAGGCCTTCTCTTCCACTCAACCAGCAAAAAGTATACATACATAGGCCCTATGTATCAACTTACAAAGAATTCAACAATTTGATTTAGATAAGAGCTACATGTATACAAGCGTTATTTACGAATTAAACAACAAAATACTATGAACTATTAATTAAACAATGAAATACAAACTATGTATCAGAATTAAGCTAAAATACATAGAATGTTAATATATTTCAAATAATGTTAGATAATAGGAAGAGATTATTATGAGACAATTTTGAAAATACAGCACAATCAGGATGATGTCTAAAGGGAAGAGTAACAATGTAGACAGTAATAGTTTAAGTCAGTATGATTGGAGTGAAATGCTAATAAGGTTATCTTTTAAGCTGTTTTTAAAGGTGTTTATTGTCTTGCAGCCCCTAATACTTTGTGACAAGGAATTCCATTGACGCGAGGTGGATACTGTAAAAGATGACGAATAACGAGATGTTCTATGAAGAGGTATACTTAACGTGCCACAGATAAGTGATCTGGTATTTACGTCGTGGTTAGAGTATAGATTAGAGAAACGAGACGAAAGGTAATTTGGTGTTGAAGTGTGCAGAATTCGAAAGGGTAATGACACGGCGGATACTTGACTGTTCGCCATTTGCCCACATGTAGACAAATTCACCGACAGAGTCGTTGCCCAGGGTGCGACACAGGAGACTGGTCTACGCTACACCCGCGATGATATGAGGTGGTAATGGAGATTTGTTGGAATGCCATAGGGGAACCGGAACTCTTGGGATCACGGGGTTGCTAACACATTCTAAATCGGCAGTATGCCGGGGCTAGAGCTCTGTTCCATATGATTATTCATCCAGCCCTCTAGCCACTAGATCACCATGACGACCCCTTAAAACAACACAGTAATTAAATTTCTAGAGACAAGTTTCGGTGCATTTCGATGCATACAGCTTCAAGGCTACTACCTACTCCACGGCTGGAGTTGCGGAATGTGATCCTGGAATTCTCCTCGAGGGATGGGATATCAGTTTCTATAACCGGTTGCGTGGTCGAGATTCGAAACGAGCACTTTCGAAATAGCCGACAAGCTTCCAGCTTTATTTGTTCCAAGTTCCCCACGTGCAGAATAACTTACTTTTTGCGATATATTGAGTTAAAATCTTACTTTACTCCTGGGAATTAATCGGTCAGTCGTGTGTAATTCTGACGGGAATTCTTGACTGACACATTCCTTCACAATTATCGAACAATACCGTCTTAAAAACAACCGGGATCACTGCTTGAAATCTAGTTACTCTATTTGAATTACACACATGCTTTAACTAATGTCACAAATTCCGTTAAAACAGAGTTGATAAATGCGTACAATCTCAAGTGTCCTGCTTGATTCAGGCATGGCGCAAAAATTATTATTATTACTATTATTATTACTGTTATTATTATTATTATCATCAGTTATCACTATCATCTCGGTTCAGAAGCTTTTATCATCCAGTCTACTGTCAAAAAATCTGAAAATTAGAATTTATAAAACAGTTATATTACCGGTTGTTCTTCATAGTTGTAGATAGATAGATAGATTTATTCGTTCCATAATAGTCTTACATTTGCTTTATAGCATAGAATAAAGAACATGTCCAATTCTTACGTTTAAATATAAATGCAATACATATAAAATGCAAATATGAAATATATACAGAATTAATACCTTAATAAAAATAATATTTTATACAATGTAATATGTTTACCATTTAATAGTATTAAAATATTTACACAGTACTGTGAAATGTCAAGAATTCATCTACAGAATAGAAAGTGTGAGATATTAAGTAATTTTTAGTTTTACCTTAAATAATGCAGGGTTTTGGCTATGATTCTTAATGTCTTCAGGAAGACTATTGAACATTTTTATCGCCATGTAACGTACTCCCCTTTGATAGCATGATAAATTTGATGAAGGTGTATGAAAATCATTCTTTCTGCGGGTATTTATACTATGTATGGCTTAGTTAGTTGGAAAATGTTCTGTATTACATAAGAGGAAATTTATTATAGAGTTTATGTATTGATTTGTTAAGGTTAGAATCTCTAATTTTTAAAACATAATCTACATGATTCTCTAACCTTTGCTCCAACTATTATTCTAATGGCTCTTTTTTGTAATAAGAATATATTTTTACTATCTTCAGAATTTCCCCAAAATATTATTCCGTAGGACATAATGGAATGAAAATAGGCAAAATATATTGTCTTTAAGATACTGCTGTTTAGAAATTGTTGTAACGACCTAATTGCGAAGCACGCTGAGCTAAGTTTGGGGGTTATTTCTTTGATATGATTTTTCCAATTTATTGTATTATTAATATACAAACCAAGAAATTTGGTTGTTGATGTTTCTAGTAGAGGTATATTGTTGATAGTTGTGTCCAATATTTCAGAGATTAAATTTGAAGTGGTTTTAAATTGAATTATGTTAGTTTTATTAATGTTTAATGCTAGTTTATTGGTTGTAAACCAGTCATAAATTTTAAGGAGAATTATTTCTGTTGTGAAACTTGGACTCTCACTTTGAGAGAGGAACATAGGTTAAGGGCGTTTGAGAATAAGGTGCTTAGGAAAATATTTGGAGCTAAGAAGAATGAAGGTACAGGAGAATGGAGAAAGTTACACAACACAGAACTGCACGCATTGTATTCTTCACCTGACATAATTAGGAACATTAAATCCAGACGTTTGAGATGGGCAGGGCATGTAGCACGTATGGGCGAATCCAGAAATGCATATAGAGTGTTAGTTGGAAGGCCGGAGGGAAAAAGACCTTTGGGGAGGTCGAGACGTAGGTGGGAAGATAATATTAAAATGGATTTGAGGGAGGTAGGATATGATGTTAGAGACTGGATTAATCTTGCTCAGGATAGGGACCAATGGTGGGCTTATGTGAGGGCGGCAATGAACCTCCGAGTTCCTTAAAAGCCAGTAAGTAAGTATCACTACCATCGTTGCTATCTCTGTTTTTCTTCCTTTTTTTTTTTTTTTCCTTGTATTAGCTGGATGAGAGTTCTGTAATGTTCTTTTGACCCTGTTGACCTCTATAAGGCTTTAATTTAATTTGTATTCTTTTCATCAGTTTTTGTATTTCTTTTTGGCTTTATGGCCTTAATCCTGTCAGATTAAATTAATAATAATAATAATAATAATAATAATAATAATAATAATAATAATAATAATAATAATAATAAAGTCGGAAACTAAATTGCCTATTCATTTTGTAAGTCACAGTTCTTTGCATATGGATATTTGTCAGGGGTAGGATAATTCACACTCCTAGTAAAATAGTGTCGTAATTGGAAAATTGTGATTTGTAAAGATACACTATTGCCTAGTAAATACTGCTGTAAAAATATTTTAATAAATAGGCTCCAAAACCTATGATAATTTACTATTTTATTATTAGAATTTCATACTCTAACTAATAAAACAGCGATGAAAATAATTTGCGAAGGTATTATGTCGAATTTGAAAAATTCCTTAATAATGAACACAAGTAATGCTATTGGTATGGTGATGATTGGTGGCGTTATGCTAATAATGATAGTGTATTACATTATATTTCATATCGACGGGTCGTGAACTAGCCCTCAGGTAGCGTGTTCAGTGCTCAGACGCTTTCAGTTTCGATCCTCTCACGGGATTATCCAAACAGATTTCCATGGATTTATTCGTTGCCTACAGGCAGAACATAAAGCAAATCATTCTGCTGTTCTCCTCACATCCTTTTTCATTTCACAAAAAGGAATGACCTACCTGCAGCGATCTTTGAGGGCTGTCCTTCCTTAAGGAGATTCAAGAATAACTTAAAAAGTTGTGTATAAAGTGCAAATTAAAATTAAGGTGGCATTTAACATTTAATTTTTTTAAGGTGACATGTATTTATTTACTCTGACGAGTTACTCCCTTCGTTTGAATTGTAAATTATTTAAAAATAGCGTGTCAGAGGGTCTTGGACTAGAAATGTTTAGCTTAAATATAGTTCTGTTTATAAGTATGCATAAGGGTGTAATTATTTGTCTTATTTGAACTGTTGTATCAGTGAAGCGAGGTGAGTCAGTGAAGTTATGGTTTTACAGTGCAGTGAATAGTTCCGATCAGTGATAATTTATAGCGTCAATGAAATGTGTTCTATAGTGTCAGTGAAATGCGTCATAGTGCCACTACAGTGAGTGAGATGAGAGTAAAGTGAAAGACTATTGAAACTTATGTAGGGCCTATACATATGTAGGTTGTATTGTAAAATTAGGTTATTTTATGTTTTATTATTAATTGTAATTTTTGTGTTAAATTGTATTGTGTATTCTTATTGTATTGTGTATATAATTGTATTGTGTATTGTATAATTCTATTGTTCATTGTGTTGTAATTTTATTGTATATTGTTTATATTGTGTATACCACTGCCACCGGGTGCTTGCCCACTTGCAGTTTAAATACATACATTCAGTACATACATACATACATACATACATACATACATACATACATACATACATACATACATACATACAGTACATACATACATACAGTACATACATACCATACATACAGTACATACATACATACATACATACAGTACATACATACATACATACATACAGTACATACATACATACATACATACAGTACATACATACATACAGTACATATAGTATATACATACATATATACATACATATATACATACATTACATACATATATACATACATTACATACATATATACATACAGTACATACATATATACATACAGTACATACATATATACATACAGTACATACATATATACATACATACAATACACGCACACATACATACACACACATACATACACACATACATACACACATACCTACATACATACATACACACATACCTACATACATACATACACACATACCTACATACACACATACCTACATACATACATACCTACATACACACATACATACATACATACATACCTACATACACACATACATACATACATACATACATGCATGCATGCATACATACATACAGTACATACATACATACAGTACATACATACAGTACATACATACAGTACATACATACATACATACAGTACATACATACATACATACAGTACATACATACATACATACAGTACATACATACATACATACAGTACATACATACATACATACAGTACATACATATATACATACATTACATACATATATACATACATTACATACATATATACATGCATTACATACATATATACATACAGTACATACATGCACACATACAGTACATACATATATATACAGTACATACATATATACATACAGTACATACATATATACATACAGTACATACATATATACATACATACAATACACGCACACATACATACACACACATACATACACACATACCTACACACATACATACACACATACCTACATACACACATACCTACATACCTACATACCTACATACATACATACCTACATACATACATACCTACATACATACATACCTACATACATACATACCTACATACATACATACATACATACATACATACATACATACATACATACATGCATACATGCATACATACATACACACACATACCTACATACATACATACACACATACCTACATACATACATACACACATACCTACATACCTACATACATACATACACACATACATACACACATACCTACACACATACATACATACATACATACATACATACATACATACATACATACATACATACATACATACATACATACATACATACATACATACATACATACATACATACATACATACATACATACATACATACATACATACATACATATTTAACTGACGCTTAATAGTTGCTGCAAGTGAAGATTCTTAATATAAATCAAGCTGAAAGTTGTACTCACTGTTATTGTGAGCGTGTTTAGTGGCGCAGAAAGGGATGAGGTTAGCAGAACTCTTTTATCGGAACGAAAGTATCAATTATTTTGGATCGCATAACCCATGTGTTTCAATCGATGCTGCTTTACTCCACAATATAAATCACAAGATCCATTTTTCAGCTCAGAATGTTGCAACTTTTGTTTTCATATGGTCCATTTGTTCTGGTATGCAGACATATAAATCTCGATTTCTCAATAATGAAGCTTTTCTTTATGAATCAGCTTGTATAAATTATTGTATGCCTACGCTAAAAGAACGGGATTGGAACCTGTTATTCTCATTGGATGTATAAAAAGAGGTTACAGCGCTCCATCATGCATACATAGTTGGAGTGGTTTATAAATGTTGGAGAGGCCTGGGAGAGGATCTTTAAATGCTAATATCTCGCAATGCCTTGGAGATGCTGCTCTATAGGTCGTCTACATTGAATGGGCCCCCCTCTGAGTAAATGAGACATCATTGGTATCGTAACCTATTTAGAGAACATAAATTACATTTAAACTCCGATGTAGGTACTGTACATGTAAATTATTTAAGTCTAAAATTGATCTGTCTCAACAGAATTAAGTTTGGTAAGTTGTTAAAACTAGCTACTCTCAATATCTTAGGTAAGTTAAGGACACGATCTTGACGTCATCAAAAACTGTCAGATATATTCTTTGGTCGACTGTTCAACAGTACACATAGTGAGACTCCTGTGCCATGAGGTTAGCATCTTTTGTATCTCCGCCTCAAGGTATTCCAGATATTGGACAACTATTCACATGTTTAAGCTTTGGATTTTTGTCCAAGCTAATTGTTCAAAACCATATAGGTACTGGATTTGTGTTAGATAAAAATAAAGTCTTGTTATGGAAGTTATTTATATATGAGAATTGAGGGTAATGCTATAGAGTTTAGAGTCATTGTATTGTATTGTGTTGTATTTATTAACATTCCATGGTATTCATACATGCTTACAGCTAGAATATGGAACAAGTAAAAAAACTTAATACTATTATAAATTCTTAATTTATAGTCACAGTCTAGATGAAATATATACAGATGAGATTTACAATATAGCCTACTAGTACAACACATAGTTTTAGTATCAATTTCATGAAGTGTTATTGAATGTCATGAATTCACCTACAGAATAGAAGGCGTGAGAAATTAGGTACTTCTTTAATTTGGCCTTAAATAATTTTATGTTTTGAGTTTCATTTTTTATATCGACAGGGAGCCTATTAAAAATTTTTACTGCCATATAACGCACTCCTTTTTGATAGCACGATAGACTTGCCGATGGAGTATGAAAGTCATTTTTTTGACGTGTATTTATGCTATGAACTGTTGAATTGGTTACAAAGTTTTCACGATTACATACGAGGAAGATTATTAATGAAAATATATACTGACAAGCCATGGGCATTATTTGTAGTTTTTTGAAAATAGTCCTACACGATTCCCTAGATTTGGCACCTATTATTATTCTAATTGCTCTTTTTTGTAATAGAAATATATTGTTACTATCTGTGGAATTTCCCCAAAATATTATTCCAAAACTCATTACCGAGTGGAAGTATGCAAAGTATATTGTTTTTAAGGTATTGATATTTACTATCTTTTGCATAGATCTAATAGCAAAACAAGCTGAATTTAGTTTGGGGGTAATTTCTTTAAAATGATTTTTCCAATTTAACACATTATCGATTTTTAAGCCAAGAAATTTGGTTGTCGTTGTTTCTAATAGGGATCTATTGTTAATTATTGCGCTAGAAATTTGCGACGTTGAATTTGGACAGGATTTAAATTGAATTATGTTAGTTTTGTTACAATTTAATACTAATTTATTGACTGAGAACCAGCCACATATTATGAAGAGAATTTCCTCTGTTGAAGATTGGAATGTGTTGGAGTTATTGGCTGTAATTACTATACTTGTGTCATCTGCAAATAATATGGGATGACCTACATCTTTTATAAGGGGGGCAAGATCATTTATAAACACTAGAAAAAGTAGGGGACCTAATATTGATCCTTGAGGAATTCCATTATTAATAGTTCCCCATGTCGATGTAGATTTCATAGTTGTATTGATTTCAACTTTCTGTTTCCTATCTATGAGATATGAGTGAAACCATTGGTGTGCAATGCATGATCTGTAACAACAAAGATAAATAGAAAGCAAAGACATAAAAGATAAATTTAAAATAAAACAGACACAAAATAACATTAACAATAATATACACTACTGATAAGTACGTAAGTCTACATAAGAGTCGAAAAATGTATTAATATCATAAAAGAAGCTTTTTATTAATCAAAGTTGCAAGATGGTTTTAAAAATGATATCAACTGTGACCGAGCTAAAATAATTCTTTGATTTGCTTAGTCTAACATTCAATTCAGAAAGATAATTATAGCCTGTCTCGTTCTGTAACTGTGGAGTTCGAATCTATTAATATAATAATTGTTGAAGTTTTTGTTTATGGATTATGTGTAAGTCACTGGGTCAACTGTGAAGTTACAGCCAAGAGAAGTTTTAGACATAATCAACTACACTACAATTATAATTCAGTGTCTTAAAAACACAGACGAACTTAATATACGCATAATTCCACAGCATTAAACTAGAAGCAAAGGATGATAACAGTCACGAGATATCTTTTCTGGGTCGTGTGTTAGCCAAGAATGACTGAAACTGATAGACAAGCCTTTTTCCGACATAAAGACCCCCCAGAGGAACACAGTACGTAACACAAAATACAAATAACAGTTCAATGTTTTGGTTATAGGACGCATATACATGATTTATATTGCATAGCCTACGTAATAAATAACATATTCATACTCTCAATAGCTCGAGATGGCACAATGGATGTACTAGACCTCCCAGTGAGAGAAAATTCTCTATCTAGGTTGCTGAATTCAGCTGATTTGATGCTATCTTCACAAAACATTGTTTATCTGTCATTAAAGTTCGTTCTTGTTAGCTTTCAGTCATACTGCAAGGCTTCTGTTAGGGATCTACTGAAAGACCTCGTAAACACTTCAATAAGAGCTTTGTGCCTTCCACGCGGCAGCTAATTATCGGAGCAATGTATGTCGGTGAGATGAAGAAATTTATACTACAGCATAAGTAGTATAATTCAATGTAATAATAAATACACAATTTTGTTCTTTAGAAATCATATCAGCTGCATTTCATAGTTTCTTTTCGGAACTATCGTCAGTACTCTATAACAATTCTGTAGAAGTTGAAATTAATTTTTATGGAGTGTTTCACGTACCGGTACTCTTGTTTCATAATAAGATGCTTCACTTCCATATAGTAACAGAGCTTGAGTGGATAAAACATTTTCAATGACATAGTAAGTGCACAGAAAATATAAGAAATTCATACTGTCGGCCACGAACACTTGAAAAATAACAAGACGTCTGAAGTGGCGAGTAGGTCGAAGGACTGCAATACGAAGGGTATGCGTAGTAAGTAGCGACGTTCAGCAGTATCGGAGAAATACTTAACTAAACGTCTTTTACATCATTCTTGACAATCGCAGAACGCAAGAAACGTCAGACCTGCCAACCTACGAGAGATAGAATGCGGGGAGATGATAATTTAATAGGATTTTTCAATAATAATAATAATAATAATAATAATAATAATAATAATAATAATAATAATAATAGCAATGGGATAATAACAATATTAGAGCTAACACCTCTAAATCCCGGAGATTATACGTAGTAATTGCACGAATTATTATTACTATTATTATTATTACTATTATTATTATTATTTATTTATTCATTTATTGATATTTGTGTGCTGGTCAATACCCGTTGGCCAATTATAGTCCAATAATAATAATAATAATAATAATAATAATAATAATAATAATAATAATAATAATTATTATTATTATTATTATTATTATTATTATTATTATTATTATTATTATTATTATTATTATTATTATTATTATTATTATTATAGCAATGGGATAATAACAATATTAGAGCTAACATCTCTAAATCCCGGAGATTATATGTAGTAGGCCTAATTGAACGAATTATTATTATTATTATTTATTCATTTATTGATATTTGTGTGCTGGTCAATAACCGTTGGCCAATTATAGTCCATTAATAATAATAATAATAATAATAATAATAATAATAATAGCAATGCGATAATAACAATATTAGAACTAACACCTCTAAATCCCGGAGATTATATGTAGTAATTGCACGAATTATTATTACTATTATTATTATTATTATTATTACTATTATTATTATTATTATTTATTTATTTATTTATTCATTTATTGATATTTGTGTGCTGGTCAACAACCGTTGGCCAATTATAGTCCAATAATAATAATAATAATAATAATAATAATAATAATAATAATAATAATAATAATAATAATAGCAATGGCATAATAACAATATTAGAGCTAACATCTCTAAATCCTGGAGATTATCTGTAGTAATTGCACGAATATTGTAGAGTGAGTGAAATTATGCCAATAAGATGAAACCACAAGTGCAATTTAATAAGATTATTCAACGAATAAAATTAAGTAACTTGCAAAACCCAATTACTTACGTAAATGATAATAATTATTGTAAAACACAGCAATGATACATTATTATGTTTTGTAATGAAGTTCAAAAACAAACTGCTATCTATCACGGCATACTAGATACTATTGCCAACTACTCAGAGCGGAAATACGAAACAACAATACTTAACCTCAAAAGTAAGATAAGCTGAAATGTTGCATTAACAGAATAAACACAATGACATGTTTCTACAGATATTTATTTATTATTTGAAGTTACAGTTATTGAAAACGCAGTTTCCAAAGTTAAACCCTTAAAGTTAAGTCCTTCGGGCTCGTGAAATTATCAGTAAGATGAAACAGCACTCATATAATTACTACAGATTACATGTCCAGTATTTATCAAATAATACGCTTCCTTACAAAGCGTCTTATCAAGAAACAACTGTGATTGGTTGATTTTAAGGCGGTTCTGAAACATCATTGGCCAATATCGCAAATCTATCCTGAAAGTTGAATACTCGTGTCAATGCGGGAGAGCGGAAACTGTGAGCAAAGGACGTGTGACTTGCGTATTAGCATGGATGTTGATAGATCTGTAATTTAATCACAAAATGATAACAAACCTACAGCAGCGACCTGCTTCCAACATGGCTTGTCCCTTGGCCGCACAATACTGAATACATTATTATTATTATTATTATCATTATTATTATTATTATTATTATTATTATTATTATTATTATTATTATTATTGCGACGGCTGAAATTCGATCGTTGTGGTAACCGTACTGAGTAAAACTTGAAATTGTTCATCATCTTCTACGAGTAGAAAGTAGGAACAGCTACCTGCAGGTTCGCAAGCTAGTCGTGACTGATTTAAAATAAATCGCCCTGTTCTACTCACAGACTGCATTTAAGTGCAATGAAGTGCAGTTACTTTGTTCGGAGATTAATGTGAAAGTCTGAATTCCGCAGGCGTTATTTACAGCTTCTGGAAATTAATTTTTGACAACTACAATGCAGCGTGCAAGAAGAAATGAGAGACAGACGTTCATTATGTCCCCCGTAGTAATATCGCCGTCAACTTCATGATATAAAATTAATGCTCTAGTTATGTTCCATAAACTTGTTCTATTAACTACACGCCTGTGAACATACTTCGCTTCAAACATTCCATCAAGTACACCGAGTCCAAGGATTGCTTTAGTAGTTACATGCAACCTACGGTCTTGTGTTCGAATTCCTCCAAGGACATGTACGGTCATCTATTGTAGTGATGTCAAAGCAAGCACATTTTTCTGACCTTGACGTCGTGCGCGGGCAGCAAGCGCTAAGTATGGAAAGAGGAAGGGTTGTGTATATGAATAAGCAGCCTGTTGGATTAAGAAAACAGTGGTGCACAAACTTCAAACGGAACGTGAAATTTTATGTCGTTATTTTTATATGGCTTCTTTCTGTTTAATATTATCTATATTGTCTGTAAAACAAAAGTACTAACACTGATTTCTTAATATTGCACTTGTGTTTTAAATCTTAATAACATAATAGAGAGTTAGTAAGGAATATTCACTTAAATTCCATAGTAGTATAATATTATACTGTATTAAGTGGATGAAACACATCATTCATAAAGAAAGTGATATTCCAAAGAAAGAGATTGAGTATGACATGATAAGTTGGAATTTATATTGATGGTACCTTTAGCCTTACAAAAGTAATAATCAATAAGCTAATCAAAACAATATTACAGTACAAAGCAAAGTTACCTAGGTACTGTATCTGTTTTAAGAGTAACTAATATTACATAACAAAACTCTTACCGCATTATGCTTTTAAGGTGATATTGGTGAGCAACTTCGTATCATCAGAATATTAAATTATTTTCTTGAAATCTACTGAAGCTATAGAGCTGACATTTTTACAACACATGGGCACGTATCTTTTGCTTATGATGTAACAGTAGTTGCTTTGTTAATTCATTTCCTTACAAACAATTTCCATGCGAATATTTTCAAAATTTTCAATACACTATCTTCAGTAATACGTATATACGGTATATTAGATTTACGAAAACATTCTGTAAGGCTACTAAATAAATAGGCCTATATCTGAAAATTTCACTTTTCTATACGAAAAGTTGAGAAAATATTTCTTTTGAATAAAAAAATCAAACTTGTGAAAAATGAGCATTAAAATTAAAACTTACATTCTTATAATGCACTCATACTTCTCAGGCAAATCTAAAAATTAACATGGATACAGTTTTAATAAGTTCTCTTCCCTTTATCTATTGAATCAGTGCTGGCCATCCCTGAATATAGCTCGACCAAGCGGCATATACCATCTCTTTCGTCTGTCTCTTTGCTTTCCGCTGTAAAGCGCTCAGGCTCTCCTGGGCTCTAAAAGCGCGCGCTTGGTCCTGTGGGCATCAATTGACATGCCTGATCTATTGGCTGCGTAATATTGTGAGGTATCTAAAATTCCTCATTTAACTTAAGGACAATGTTACCTGTAGAAATTATTTGGTGATAGGGTGGTGGTGGTGGTGGTGGTGGTGGTGGTGGTGGTGGTGGTGGTGGTGGTGGTAACAAGGTCATTGAGTTAGAGAATGAGAAAGGATTTTTAATGTTTTCCTCATGATTTATTTTTACGTAATATTATCCTGAATTCTAGTCTGTTCCTGTTCATAAGGCAAATGCATTTCGGTTCCATTGGCCCAATGTGTACCCCAAACCTGCGAATTTCCAACCTTCACTAAATGACAATGCTAAGGTTCGCTGAGTATCAAAGTAATGATCACAAAACTTCATTCGTCGTGCATTGTCAGTTGCTGATCGAGGAATGCTTGAAGCTTAACATGGGGACACGGATGCTCCTGATAAAAACTACAATTACGACCTTGTCCGCCCAGACTTAAGCGGGACTCTAACCCGGACCACCTGCGTGACAGGCTGATGGTTTAGAGACTGTATCGCCACAGGGAGAAGAATTCTATTACAATAACTGAAAAACAACAATCTAATTATTCACAGACAGAATAGGGGGCCGTCTAAACTTGCAATAAAACTTCAAGAACACAAATTACATTATACTATTATAAAGAGAAGAACCCCATGTATTGTGGGTCCCTATCACCACGGCATGGCGCGTCCTCAGGTTGCGGATAGAGGAGACGGCCTCCAGATATGGAGGGTAGCTGCGAATATATTGAATAAGCAGTCGTGGACAGCCGATAAGGGGTGGTCCTCCAGCTTGGGGGTTGGGCGAAGGGCTAACAACCCATCACCGTAAAAAACAGCTTGTTACGTATCCCTATAATAAGCCTCGGAATAGGACTGATTCTCTGGCACGACCACAGCAAAGGAATAAGGATTTGAGATTTGGCACTTGGAACGTAACTAGTCTTTATAGAACAGGAGGGGTAACATTAGTAGCAAAAGAACTAGCTAGATATAGAATAGACTTCGTAGGAGTACAAGAGGTTAGGTTAGATGGGAATGGCATATCACAAATAGGAGATTACTTGTTGTATTATGGGGAAGGAAACAATAATCACCAATTAGGAACAGGATTCTTTGTTCATAAAAGAATAAAATCAGCAGTAAAAAAGGTCGAATTTATCAGTGACAGGTTATCATATTTAGTACTTAAGGGTAGATGGTGCGACATCATAGTTATAAATGCTCACGCCCCTACAGAAGAGAAAGACGACCATATAAAGAATAGCTTCTATGAGGAATTGGAACATACTTTTGATCAGTTCCCTAGATATCACATGAAAATTTTATTGGGGGATTTCAATGCTAAAGTAGGACGGGAGGATATTTTTAGACCAACTATTGGAAAAGAGAGCCTACACGCAATTAGTAGTGACAATGGAGTTAGATTAGTCAACTTTGCCACATCGAAAAACTTAATTGTCAAAAGTACAACATTCCCCCATAAGGATATACATAAATATACTTGGACTTCTCCAGATGGATTGACACACAACCAAATAGATCACATCTTGATAGATAAACGGAGACATACTAGTATAGTAGATATTCGAACTTTCAGGGGTGCAGACTGTAATTCTGACCATTATTTGGTGATTGGAGAATTAAGAGAAAGATTATCAGTAGCCAAGCGAGTAGAGCAACAAGTTAATATTACTAAATTCAATATTTTGAAATTAAAGGACGAGGAAGCTAAGCAAAATTATCAGGTCGAAATTTCGAATAGGTTTGCCACTTTAGAAAGTTCCGACGAAGTTGAGAAAGAATTAGATGTTAATAGCGTGTGGGAAAATATCAGAGATAGTATCAAAATTGCAGCTGAGCAGAGCATAGGTTATTATGAAACTAAGAAAAAGAAACCGTGGTTTGATGAAGATTGTTGCATCGTAGTAGAAAGAAGGAAACAGGCAAAATTGAAATTCTTACAGGATCCAATTGAGGAGAATAGAGATAATTATTTCAATGAAAGACGGGAAGCAAGTCGTACACTTAGGAATAAAAAGAGAGGTTACTTGAAGGAAAAACTGAATGAGGTAGAAACAAATAGTAAGAATAAAAACATTCGAGATTTATATAAGGGTATAAAGGAATTTAAGAACGGATATCAGCCAAGGGTAAACGTGATCAAGGATGAGAATGGTGACTTGCTTGCAGACTCTCCATCAATCCTAAACAGATGGAAAAACTATTTTGCGCAACTACTAAATGTACATAGGCCAAATAGAAATGATCGGGACGAAATTGAAATACAAACTGCTGAGCCATTTATATCCGAACCCACGCTTTCAGAAGTCGAAATTGCGATAGAAAATCTGAAAAAGTACAAGTATCCAGGTATCGATCAAATTCCAGCAGAATTAATACAAGAGGGTGGGAGTGCATTATATAGCGAAATTTATAAACTTGTACTTGCTATTTGGGAAAAGGAAATTGTACCAGAACAATGGAAGGAGTCCATAATTGTACCTATTTTTAAAAAGGGGGACAAAACCAACTGTGGTAACTTTCGAGGAATATCACTTTTGTTGACGTCGTACAAAATTTTGTCCAATATTCTTTTGAGAAGATTAACTCCGTACGTAGATGAAATTATTGGGGATCATCAGTGCGGTTTTCGGCGCAATAGATCGACTATTGATCAGATTTTTTGTATTCGACAGATAATGGAGAAAAAATGGGAGTATAAGGGTACAGTACATCAGTTATTCATAGATTTCAAAAAGGCTTATGACTCGGTTAAAAGGGAAGTATTATATGATATTCTTATTGAATTTGGTATTCCCAAGAAACTAGTTCGATTAATTAAAATGTGTCTCAGTGAAACATATAGCAGAGTCCGTATAGGTCAGTTTCTATCTGACGCTTTTCCAATTCACTGCGGGCTAAAGCAGGGAGATGCACTATCACCTTTACTTTTTAACTTCGCGCTAGAATATGCCATTAGGAAAGTTCAGGATAACAGGCAGGGTTTGGAATTGAACGGGTTACATCAGCTTCTTGTCTATGCGGATGACGTGAATATGTTAGGAGAAAATACACAAACGATTAGGGAAAACACGGAAATTTTACTTGAAGCAAGTAGAGCGATCGGTTTGGAAGTAAATCCCGAAAAGACAAAGTATATGATTATGTCTCGTGACCAGAATATTGTACGAAATGGAAATATAAAAATTGGAGATTTATCCTTCGAAGAGGTGGAAAAATTCAAATATCTTGGAGCAACAGTAACAAATATAAATGACACTCGGGAGGAAATTAAACGCAGAATAAATATGGGAAATGCGTGTTATTATTCGGTTGAGAAGCTCTTATCATCCAGTCTGCTGTCGAAAAATCTGAAAGTTAGAATTTATAAAACAGTTATATTACCGGTTGTTCTGTATGGTTGTGAAACTTGGACTCTCACTCTGAGAGAGGAACATAGGTTCAGGGTGTTTGAGAATAAGGTGCTAAGGAAAATATTTGGGGCTAAGCGGGATGAAGTTACAGGAGAATGGAGAAAGTTACACAACACAGAACTGCACGCATTGTATTCTTCACCTGACATAATTAGGAACATTAAATCCAGACGTTTGAGATGGGCAGGGCATGTAGCACGTATGGGCGAATCCAGAAATGCATATAGAGTGTTAGTTGGGAGACCGGAGGGAAAAAGACCTTTAGGGAGGCCGAGACGTAGATGGGAGGATAATATTAAAATGGATTTGAGGGAGGTGGGATATGATGATAGAGACTGGATTAATCTTGCACAGGATAGGGACCGCTGGCGGGCTTATGTGAGGGCGGCAATGAACCTTCGGGTTCCTTAAAAGCCATTTGTAAGTAAGTAAGTAAAGAGAAGAACCATTATAATTGTACGTTAATTTCAAGACTGTATAGACATTGCATGCAATCATAGGAATTTTCTCAAATTCCCTGTCACTTTTCTTTTTTACTGGAGAACTAGGGCCCCTCGGTAGGCAAAGTCGGCAAACGTGTCCTTTTATATTCGATATCCATTCATTTAAAAAAATCATAAATAAGAATGTTAAATTGATATGACTATTTCGTTTATATGACGTCATTTCATTTTCGGCCAATAAAGTGTAATGAAATTTTGAATTCCAACCAATCACAGTCGTACATCGCGATAATTTCTGCAGCTCGATTTTTCACTATCAATTTATCGCATGGTCGTTCTTTTGTTTAGTCAGCTGTCGCCAACTGTTTCCAAGTAAATCGATGAGCATGAATCCATTGTACTAAATAAAGTGCGAAATCCTACTTCCACATCTACATCTTCTAATTCCACGTCCTTTGTATCTAAAGAAAATGACACTCCTTCATAACAATTGTTCATTTAATTAAAGTATTAATCAGGTTATTTGTACTATAAAAAGTTTAAATTAATTTATGATTTCAGCAGATAATGAAAACGTATTTGTTATAACAAGAGAAAAGCGCAGTACATGTAATTAACATTGTTAAACCTGTATTTCGCTTTTCTCAATTGGCATTACTGAATAACATTCAATTTCTTTATTGCAGTAATCGATATTCATCTGTTTCGACTTCACAATGTCTGAATAGGTTAAGTATTCATAAATATGCAATTATTAACATTTTGTGAGCGAATTTTAGGGATGTATTATTTACATTTTTATTTTATTCACGAAATAGTTCTAATAAATGTCATTCGAGGTCCCTCTTGTGACATTACTATAGACAATCTCTGTATCTCACAAGAAAGGCTCACCAAGTGACAATGGATTTTCACAACGTATTTTACCATACATTCCATTTGAAATAAGAAACCTCCCTATAAATTTCTACATCCGGAAAGGCCCTAGTTTTCGAAATATGATTTTTTTTTTTCAAATTCTTCAATCCGTAGCTATAAAAACCAATTGCAAAAAGTGTTATGTGCTAGATATATCAGGCAATAAATCTGATCTAGCTGCATCAAAATCTCTTTAAATAATAATGAAAATGACGCATCAGATACATAATAGCCTATTAATGAAATTGACTGTAGAATAGTCCATGAATAAATGATAAGGAAATGTAAGCATACCTGAAATTACTCAGTGTATTGATCACAGTAGTGGAAATCTGTTACAAAATGCTAAAAACACAATGGAACGTTGCACCGCGAACATTTCAGAAAAATAAGTTTCTCTCAGTCAGCTTTCGAGTAGTTCGTACATCTACGTGAAAGCAGAATTCTACAGGAGTGATGAATTTATCAGGTTTGTTGTCTCATTCTCGAACTCAATGTCCTTATTACCACCACCATCAAATTTCTATAGCTAACGCTTCCACCGTTTTACCTTCTGGGGTTATTCTTTCTATAGCCTGTCTACCTCGGTAACACAATTCTACAAAAAGAATGCTATGATCACTGAAAGATGGAAAGTATACTTCTTGAAACAAGTGGAAGAGGTGAGTTTTCATAAGCTTCCCTGATTTTGGGGGGCAAGACAGAAACATTTGGAGCCTTAAGCATTTTCTTCTTCACTTTGACAATGAAGATGAGACTTATATGAGTGTCAAGCGGTTATTTAAAAAGATCTTATCTCGAAGGACAGAACTTCTCCGGATGTAGAAATTTATAGGAAGATTTCTTATTTTAAATGGAACGTATGGGGGAACTGTGTATTGTGGGTCCCTATCACCACGGCATGGCGCGTCCTCAGGTTGCGGATCGAGGAGAAGGCCTCCAGATATGCAGGGTAGCTGTGAATACTACTGGGTTCAAAAAGTTCCCGGAATTTTACTACCATATTTCGTATTAATATATAACAAGGGATATTATACATTTGTTTTGCTGGTAACATTCATGATGTAATTTCCTTAAAGTTTGTTGATAATGGCGATTGTTGGTTTTGAGTTGTAGGCAATTGTTTATCATAGTGTTTTGTTTGTTCGTCGCATTTTGTGATTATGTCCACAGAGCAACGTACAAACATCAAGTTCTGTGTTTTGTTACACAAAACTCCTGCAGAGACATTAAGATTGTTGGAAGAAGCATATGGCGAAGCAGCAATGAAAACAACTCAAGTGTATGCCTGGCATAAACGCTTTTCTGGTGGCCGCGAAAGCATCAAAGATGACGTACGCAGCGGCCGACCAACAACTGCAACAAATGAAGCAATCACTCAGCGTGTGCGTAATGTTGTGAGGGACGACCGACGTAAAACCATAAAAGAGATAGCAGCAGAGGTCGGAATATCAGTCAGAAGTGTACACAATGTTCTTCACAAGCATCTCAACATGCATTACGTGTCTCAGAAGTTAGTTCCGAAAATGTTGTCGGCAGAACAGAAAGAAACAAGAATGACTCTTGCTGGGGACATGATCAGTATGGCTGATGAAGATGGTGATTTCTTAAACAAAATTATTGCTGGTGATGAAACTTGGTGCTACTTGTACGACCCAGTCCCTAAACGACAGTCATCTGAGTGGAAATCGAAAACATCTCCTCGGAAGCAAAAATTTCCTAGGGAAACTTCCAAATGCAAAGTTATGTTGGAAGTTTTCTTCGACTCTCAGGGTCTCATCCACCATGAGTTCATTCCAGAAGGTCGTACTGTAACGAAAGAATTGTACGTAGAAATCCTCCGTCACCTCCGGGACGCAGTGAGAAGGAAACGTCCAGAAAAGTGGGTAGAAAACAACTGGTTCCTTATGCATGACAATGCACCTGCTCATCGCGCAATTATTGTAAAGAATTTTCTTGCCAGGCACAACATAACTGCTTTGGATCACCCACCATACTCTCCTGATCTCTCACCACCTGATTACTTTCTGTTTCCCCGTCTGAAAAGTCATCTGAAAGGACGGAGATTCAATGCTGAAGAGGTTATCGCAAACGCGACGAGAGCGCTAAGACGGGTTTCACAAAATGGCTTCCAGGCCTGCTTCCAGGAACTCTACACGCGTTGACAAAAGTGTGTTGTTGCGGAAGGCAACTATTTTGAAGGGAATGCTGTATAATAGTGTTTAAGGTACGTTGTTTCTATGATACTAGCAATTTCCGGGAACTTTTTGAACCTAGTATGTATATTGAATAAGCAGTCGCGAACAGCCGATGAGGGGTGGTCCTCCAGCCTGGGGGTTGGACGAATGGCTAACAACCCATCACCGTAAGAAACAGCTCGTTATGAAACCTTCAAACAAGCCTCGCAATGGGACTGATTCTCCGGCACGACCACAGCAAAGAAATAAGGTTTTGAACGTAGATGGGAGGATAATATTAAAATGGACTTGAGGGAGGTAGGATATGATGATAGAGAATTGATTAATCTTGCTCAGGATAGGGACCAATGGCGGGCTTATGTGAGGGCGGCAATGAACCTCCGAGTTCTTTGAAAGCTAGTAAGTAAGTACGTACGTGGGAAAAATCGTTGTGAAAATCCATTATCACTTGGTCAGCCTTCCTTGTCAGTAGCATGACGTAGAATTTGAAATTAGGAATCTAGCTTGAAGTCAGAGAATTGGTCACTGGTGCTTGACACAGATTTAAGACTCTGATTGTAGCACAAGAGAGGACCTATTTAAAGTTCTCACACTGCCACCTATAACCAAAATTTGAAACTCATAGTCCGTACGCATCCCCCAGACAGCAGTTCAGGCGCTTTCTTCCGAGGAATTAGCATTCAATGGAACTCAGCTTAAGGAGGTCATAGAAATTCACGATTGTGGCTGTCATCGCTTCAAATTCGACATATATTATTGTGCTTAAAATATCGCGAATGTCAAACAAGGGTAAAACTAATGGTTTTCTCTGCGGTAGACAATGATTCTGGGATTTAGATCAATATGTAGTTATTCACGGAGACTACTGGTCGTGTCCTAGAGAACATGGCAGGGGTCACGGCTGACTGACCCCACCCAACACAAGAGAGTCCAAGTTCCGTTATTAATTCCACTGATGACGCGAAAACCTGGAGACCGTAGGCGCTCGTTGGCACCTCAACTAATAGAAAAGAGATTCTATAAACAGTGTTTCCAACTCAAAATTTCATTAACCGCTGCACGACCTTAAAAAACCGCTAAACTGTAGTTGAAAAACTCCAGATTTTTCTTAACACATCACGTCCAAATGTTAAATACAGTAGAACTTGGTTATAGCGACCTCGTTTTGTGCGACACCTCGCCTATAACGTCAAATATTCTGTGGTCCCAACTAATTCTCCATAAGCCATATGCTTTTCTAAATACGACAAAGGTATATGCGTCTACCTCGCATATAATGTTATTTTCAACCCCAGTTTGGTATAAGATTTTCTAAGAACCGAAATATTTTGTTGAAATCTGACCGTGACAAATTCTTTGCAGTCTCCTTCTGTCATAGACCTCTGGAATGCAGGCGGATTCCCCACCCCATTGTAACCTGCCCGAATTCATGGTGTATTAGATCAGTTTCGACAGGAAGTTTTGACAAAGTGCACGCATTTTAACACAGTATGGCCACTAAAAGAAGTGAGTGACGCTTTAGAAGTCATTACAATTATGAACATGTTCTATGAAGCTAGGAAGGGAGCAGAACTTAAATTATGAACATAGAACGTAATTTAGCCCTAGAAAGTGTGTATTGGGCAAGTAGAAGACAACAGAGTAAAATGACTGATTACTTCACTTCTATGTAAAGTAGTTTGGTGAGTACTGAACAAACCGTTATAATACAGAATACTGTATTTATAATTGTAGGCCTACGTGTATTTTATTATGTTCATTGTAGGCTTAAAAGTCAATACATAACTCTAAAATAAGTCTAATTAAGTTTGTTATTTTTCATTTTCCACCTCACTAGATTGATAATGTGAATCTCGGTTACTACGACACTCGTTCATAACAACATAATTTTTAAGGTCCCTTGGATGTCGTTATAACCAAGTTCTACTGTACAAACTATACTGGAAGACTATATAAAAATGTAGACTAAATTATGGAAAGTGTGTATCACTTTGTAGGCTCTATGCAAAATCGTATGGACAATTAAATCTGAATATTTTGCATTCAATATCACCTTAAACCATTTACACCGAGCATTCCAGCTATCACCGACAACTTCTTTCACCGTATCTTTCAACGCATGTTTTTCTTTTTCACATATCTCTAAACTTTAGAACGTATGGAGTTTTACGGGGTACATTTCTTCAGAATTGAATGAAATAGCTCAAGAATATACTGGACACTTCGGAAACAATCACACCAGTCGGTTCATAATCTGATTTCACACTGAGCTGGAGATGTGCCTGCCAACAATAAGTTTGGTTTTAAATTTTAAATACTGTATGTCTGTGTTACATAAACTACAGGGACATCATTTTATTTTTACTAACATTTCTAATATTAACCTGACTATACGTTTCGATTAACGGTTGACAATCGGAAACACAGCTTGCTACCTTTTCCACGACTAAAGTTCGATGATAGACTACTGGCGTAAAATACAAACAATTCAGTTTACTAAGTAGGCCTATAGGAGGGAAGAAAAGTAGTTCATCCATTTACGTAAAGTAGGAAATATCGCGATTTTGAGTTTGATAATTTTCTTTAGGCTTTTCTTTAATCAAAATACAGTACTGTATTAACAATAAGTGTTTTTACTCACGAACTGACGTATTCGTTATGCAGCGTACATTTTACTGTCTACAGCACATTATCGTACAATATAGAGAATGAAGTTAAATTGAAAAATAATCATAATAAGGATATTTAAACACAATTTTGAAAATGGTGGCAGTTCATTTCGATACAGACTTCAGTTCTTTTTTTGCATATTATCGCACTACAGACTATTGTACCTAATTCCAATTACCAGTTTCGTCCTTCATACTAGTAACTCATGTTGAAAGAATTCTGTATCTAATCTATAAAAGAATACCTTACGTATTGTAAATTCAATCTTCACTTCTGCCCGATCCGAAAAGATAAAATTACTGAGACGACTATCTACTGTCCGTCCAAGTGGTTATGTCGTAGGGTCGTAGAAAGGGAGGAAATCACGTGACAGTTAATTACTTAACAAGGCCCTTTTATTTAAGTTATTTTAAACAGTTGTATAATGTTACTTAGATGTCCAATTCCTAACAGAAATTAATGTTTTCAGAAAAGAGCTAAGACAGCCCAGCCACTAGTTTTTACAAACGGGCGAGCAGAAGCAGGTGGGGAAAAAAGGGATGCGACGTAGACAAACGGACAACAGTACCTGTGCGAAAATATGATCCAATATTGAAAGCTCTTTCGTCACTGGAAAACGCGAACATATTTCTGATACGTACTATACTCACTAACTCGGTACTTTTGTGTTTACTATGATCGTAAGGCGAGTTTGACTATATACGCTTTGTTCTGTGTGGAGAACGATTGGAAGTTTACTAGTAGAGGGGGTAGGAGTGAAGTACATTCAAAAACTCAGGTACAATAAAAATTGAAGTAAAAATAAAATGATGTCCCTGTATAATGCGGAATGATAAATTAAATAATAGGCTATATCATAATATAAGTTATCATAAATGAAAATAATAATTCAATTCATTCTCTACTCTTTATGATTAAATATATCAATTCATTTACAAAAACAATGCCTACATGATTAGACTAAGAGTTCAACGAATGTGGCATACCTTATTTGTACAACAACAATGGGTGAGGCAGGAAATGGACGTGGTTGTACCAAATCGAGGTAACATACTCTTACAACATTTATAATAGCACAATGAAAAATTGTGAAAATACCATATTAATCTCTGGTTTATGATTAACTAATATTTTTGTCCGCATGTACATATAAAAACAATTATATCTTTACAAAAAAAAACTAAAAAATATCGTCTCCGGAATCATAAAAAAACGCCAAATAAATAGCTAGCCGCTGACGGTAAAATTCTGTAGCTGACCGTAGTCCTGAAAACACCAGACTTAGCTACAAAACCGCTGACTTGGCAACACTGTCTATAAAGGAAAGGCGCCCTCTCGATCTTAATTACAAGAGGAGGAAACTGATCACTGCAACTTGATGCGCTGCACGTTCTGGCCTGTCAAGTTTATCTCTGATGGAAATATTGATAGGATTATTGGGATCAAGGGAAGGAACCTCACAATTGTTTGAATAGTCCTAGGACAGGAGTTTGCAAACAGCGGTTCTAGAAACCGCAGACCACTTCAACACTGAACATTGCATGAGGACAGGAGATGGAGACAACAAGAATCTAGAAAAGACTGTCACGAAGACGACACATACTTTTTCGCTACAGTACACACTTTATGCTTTTCGTAAAATGCAGTTCCTTCGAGTGTAGTAACTGCCCTTTCATGTTTATTCCATACAAGAACAAATGTACTTGTCTCAAGCCCTTCGTGTTGGCTGCAGCACAAAGAACTTCTTTATGGCGCTTAGAACTAGGCCTCAGTTCCGTTTCTGAAAGCACAGCTCTTATGCATAATGATTCACGATCATTTACCGTCACTTACGGAGGTTATTTCCGAAGACATTCTGAGCAAAAAAAGTCCTATAAACATTTGTCCTAATCTCAATATTTTTAGAATTACACTAATTTGTAAAAAACCATTATTCTTGAGCTTTAAGGGTAAAAGAATATTACAGATAAATAATGAACTATTCAGGAGTATTATTTTTCTTTAATTAGCTAGTATTCTGAAGCTAAAAATGTGTTGTGAATTCCATAGTTGCTTCGTATAGAATTTATTTATTTATTTTTTATTAACTTATTAACTTATTCATTTACTTACTCATTTATTTACTTATTTACTTCCTTACTCACTCATTTCTTTACTTACTTACTCACTCATTTATTTACTTATTTACTTACTTACTCACTCATGTATTTACTTATTTGCTTACTTACTTACTCATTTATTTACTTATTTACTTACTTACTCACTCATTTATTTACTTATTTACTTACTTACTCACTCATTTATTTACTTATTTACTTACTTACTCACTCATTTATTTACTTATTTACTTACTTACTCATTTATTTACTTACTTACTCACTCATTTATTTACTTATTTACTTACTTACTCATTTATTTACTTACTTACTCACTCATTTATTTACTTATTTACTTACTTACTCATTTATTTACTTATTTACTTACTTACTCACTCATTTATTTACTTATTTACTTACTTACTCATTTATTTACTTACTTGCTCATTTATTTACTTATTTACTTACTTGCTCATTTATTTACTTATTTACTTACTTACTCACTCATTTATTTACTTATTTACTTACTTACTCATTTATTTACTTACTTGCTCATTTATTTACTTATTTATTTACTTATTTACTTAATTATTTATTTACTTATTTACTTAATTATTTATTTACTTAATTATTTATTTACTTAATTACTTAATTATTTATTTACTTAATTACTTAATTATTTATTTACTTATTTACTTAATTATTTATTTACTTATTTACTTAATTATTTATTTATTTACTTATTTACTTAATTATTTAATTACTTATTTACTTACTTATTCATTTACTTATTTACTTACTTATTCATTTACTTACTTATTCATTTACTTACTTATTCATTTACTTACTTATTCATTTACTTACTTATTCATTTACTTATTTACTTATTTATTTATTTATTTATTTATTTATTTATTTATTTATTTATTTATTTATTTATTTATTCGATTTTAACTACAAAATAACGCATTTTCTTACGCATTTATCACAACAATTGTTACAAATCACGCCACTCTTGTAAATTCTTCAAGACTGTACATTAGCATGTATAATTAAATTGTAAAGAATCAAGTTCCTAAAGTCGTATGATTCGTAAACATTTTTGTGATAAGTAAGAATGATATAATTTTCACATAAAAATTTAAAAACAAAATCTGTACAAAGGAACTGCCAACACATTTTTAGTTACAGAACACTAACCAATTAAAGAAATGATACTTCTGAATAGTTAATTTTTTATTCGAAATATTCTTTTACCCTTGAAACTAAAGAAAAAAAGGTATTTTACAAACAACTTCAAATTAGCGTAACTCTGCAAATATTGAGATTAGGACAAATGTTTATATGACATTTTTTGCTCAGAATGTCTTCGGAAATAAGCTCCGTAAGGGACGGTAAATCCTAGAAAATATACAGGGTGATTCACTAAGTCTCAGTGGTAAATTTGCTGTTTTTCAAAACATGAAAAGGAAATACAATATTTGAAGCCACTGGAAAACTAATTGGCTGTAGAGAAAGAAAGTATAAGAGAGAAAAATTATATCGCTATAACATGAAAGGTTTACTGTGACGTGTGTAAGATGAACTTCGTGCCTCGCTCTTTTTCACGAGGTCCGTCTCACTCCATTCACTCTTTAATGTGCCTAAAGTTTTTCCACACAACAGTCATGGAAATATTGGCTGTGTGAATTATATATGAATATCAAACACTGCAGTGTTAAATGAAGTACATATCGTATTTTGTTACTTTATAAATGTTTCACGCAATCGTTAGGATTTCCTTAAATCCCTCGTCAATTTTTTAATTAACTTAATTCTTGCAACCCTAGGGTCAACTCAGTCTCAAACAAAAACGAGCACCAAGAATTCTCCTTGGGAGTAAAGGCAGCAACCAAGCAAGCAGGGGCGGCCCGTCCTTATGTGCTACATCACAATGATAATTTTTGCTCAAATAATGTATTTGCAATACCATAGTATCTGATCTGCCATTTGACAATTTCCCGTTGTTATGTTCATGACGCGTTATAGAGTGTGTAGTCTTCGCTCTTCGCTCTTTGGTGCCTCAGGGGGTACAATGTGCTACTCAAAACTCCACATGAGAATGTAGACAATTAATGCGCATGTGCGAAGCTGAAATCACTGCCCTGATTGGCTATTTTTACGCGGGGAAGTGCTGTAGTCAGCTTCAGCACAACACAGCTTGGAGATTGCAAAAGTAAAGCGTAACGAGAGAATGCTTGTTTGTGGAAGAACTCTGAACTATTTACAATGTATTAGACCTATTTGGTAATTCAAGTGTCCGACTGCTGCTGCCGTCTACCTGGTTTTTGAGGTTCGTCCTGAATCAGTCAGCAAGCGACGGAGAATGGAATCCCAGAAAACTGAAGCCAAGAAAGTATGTGACCGTATAATTCAGGAAACTACTCACCGTTTCCAGTCTTTAAGCTATCTAGATGCAACAAAATTGTTAAACAGCAAATTTTCTGGCAATTTTTGGATATATATTATTTTAATGTACCGAAGTACATATGATATTTCCATGCAGATATTCTGCGTCATCATACGATGAAAGAGTAATGGAACGGAGAAAAATTCTCTCCGGCGCCGGGATTTGAACCCGGGTTTTCAGCTCTACGTGCTGACGCCTTATCCACTAAGCCACACCGGATTCCACCCCGGCGTCGGAAGAATCGTCTCAGTTTTAAGTTCCAACTCTTGGGTTCCCTCTAGTGGCCGCCCTCTGCACTACGTCATAGATATCTATGAACCTAGGACCGAAGCCCACACATGTGCTGAGGTGCACTCGTAATGAACCCAAGAGTTGGAACTTAAAACTGAGACGATTCTTCCGACGCCGGGGTGGAATCCGGTGTGGCTTAGTGGATAAAGCGTCAGCACGTAGAGCTGAAAACCCGGGTTCAAATCCCGGCGCCGGAGAAAATTTTTCTCCGTTCCATTACTCTTTCATCGTAATTTTTGGATAGCCTAATTTTCCTGAACGCGAACTTGAAGTTGCTGTCAACAGCTATACTGTACTGAACAAAAGAGTGTTAAAGACACAACTTGGAGTTCTATACGGAACACCTGCCTTCCGGAATATAGATGGAGCTGTTCAATTGTTACGATACATAGCCTCCAACAATTCACAGGATCCATTCTGTGAAGTAACACTGTCAATAGAAAAGAGTATGATATCCAAGATGAGTTTAACACCAGGGTAATTGACAGGTTCTGCAGTAGGAAGGAACGTCGTATGGATTTCATATTTCGTCACTAGGCGAGTCTCAAATCAAGATAAATACATACAAGTGTATACAGTAGGCCAATATAGAAATTGTAGCACACTCATTATTTTGACCACCAGCCGCTACTGCAAGCAAGGCTTATATCCCTGCTGCTACTAATACCGACTGCCTACAAAGGTGGGAGCCGTTACTATGTGGTACTCCATGGTCTGTAATAGGGATAAATCCTATTATTATCTTGGGAGTTGCTTTGTTCCCAAACGCTCCTTTGTTCCGCCTGTTCTTAAGGAATTTGAAAGTTTATCGAGTCATAACGAAAGCTATTAAACTTCACACGAAAATTAGATTTAATTAATGTCTGAAAGTGTATTATCGGATTTATGTACGGAAAATAATAACCACACTTAAGCCATTCGAAAGTACAGTAGCTGCGATCGTTAGGTTCTAAGAAAATTATTAATCGCTATCTAAAATAAACTTGCAAGTCTGTATTGCAATTTAACTCTCTTAACTCCACCAAAAATTAACTAGTAAACGAAAACCATGACTGATTAAATTCAGGTTTTAATAAACAAAAACGTTAAAAATGAAATAGAAATTTAAGGTCGGTTAGATGTTAGTAACACTTTACTGAAGAGAACAAAGTACAAAAATCGCACCATCGTGGTTTTGTGACTTACAAAGTCTGTCACGAAAGTAGGCCTAGTGACATTGATTCTACAAAAAATAACAATAATTTTAGACATCCATGCCTAAAAGTAGATATTTTAACGCTAGAAAAGTGTTAAAAATTGATTTATATGGTAGTGTGTAAAAAATACTACTATTAACACTAGTGTCGTGAAAAGTATTTTTAACGGATTTTGAACTGTTCACGTCGATTATCAATTGTTTCCCACCAGATGTCACATGGCAGCAATCGCAAGCGATCAATAAAGGGGTTCAAATAATAGCAGGGTTAATTTTTAAAATGTTAGTAGAAAATCCACAAACGATTAGGGAAAACACGGGAATTTTACTAGAAGCAAGTAAAGAGATAGGTTTGGAAGTAAATCCCGAAAAGACAAAGTATATGATTATGACTCGTGACGGGAATATTGTACGAAATGGAAATATAAAAATTGGAAATTTATCTTTTGAAGAGGTGGAGAAGTTCAAATATCTTGGAGCAACAGTAACAAATATAAATGATACTCGGGAGGAAATTAAACACAGAAAAATATGGGAAATGCCTGTTATTATTCGGTTGAGAAGCTTTTATCATCCAGTCTGCTGTCAAAAAATCTTAAAGTTAGAATTTATAAAACAGTTATATTACCAATTGTTCTTTATGGTTGTGAAACTTGGACTCTCACTTTAAGAGAGGAACATAGGTTAAGGGTGTTTGTGAATAAGGTGCTTAGGAAAATATTTGGGGATAAGAGGGATGAAGTTACAGGAGAATGGAGAAAGTTACACAACGCAGAGCTGCACGCATTGTATTCTTCACCTGACATAATTAGAAACATTAAATCCAGAAGTTTGAAATGGGCAGGGCATGTAGCACGTATAGGCGAATCCAGAAATGCATATAGAGTGTTAGTTGGGAGGCCTTAGGGAAAAATAGACCTTTAGGGAGGCCGAGACGTAGATGGGAAGGTAATATTAAAATGTATTTGAGGGAGGTAGGATATGATGATAGAGAATGGATTAATCTTGCTCAGGATAGGGACCAATGGCAGGCTTATGTGAGGGCGGCAATGAACCTCCGAGTTCCTTAAAAGCCAGTAAGTAAGTAAGTACTTTTTAAAATGACTGTTTTTTTGTTAATGAACTTGCACAAATAAAATAAATCGCTTCAACAACTATTAGAGGTAACTGTATCAAAGAATTAAGAATTAAATGTAATCATAAAGAATTAGGAAGCACACGGGTTTGAACCGAGACCTCTCGATCTGCAGTCGAATGTTGTACCACTGAACTATATCACCGCTTGATTGTAATATGATAAAGTTTCACTATTACAATGAGGAAGAATGTAGCAGTGGAAAAGTCGGAGGATTTTCTCACTATCAGTACGAACGAACGGCTATTTAAAAAAATAGTGTACGATACACATGTTAAAAAGGATAGGTGTTTTGTGAGTAGGAATGTTTGCGTCTACTCACAAAATATGATTCAATTATAGTAAAAAAAAGCTATTAATAGTACATTATGCAACGAGCCTATAATGAAGGTAATTAAGAAGTGAGTATGGATATTTATGAAACGAGCGCAAGCGAGTTTCATAATTTTCATACGAGCTTCTTAATTACCATTATAGGCGAGTTTCATACGACTTTTTATGCTCGACCATATTTGTAACTTGATATTATTAATTTTTGAACAATGTCCCGTATGTTGTGAGATGTGCGCAGAAGCGAAAGTATTGATTTTTTCCGAGGAACAGATGTCCACATTGACCTTGCTAGGCCATAAGAACCTACAGAGATAACATTGAAATTAAATTAGACATTGAAAAACGAGATGACAAATTGAATTTATTTGAATATTATTTACAATTAACGCTAATTATTATAGTAACAGAACATAACCTTCTGCGACAGTATTGGATTTCCAGCCTCCGTGACTTTTCGCTAATTCTCTTTCGATTGCATATCCGAGAATAATCGATACTTGCGGTTTTATAACGGTAGAAAGCTGACCTGTCATTGGCTGAACATTTGTATCCTGAGTCGTCATTGGCTGAAAGACCTGACCTTTAATGAGTAAGTGTACTTAAATGACTTGCATTAAAGGACTGCTACCAGGCGTATAATTACTACATTTCGGCATGGTCGAGCATAAAATATATTAAAGGTGAATTTCATCCCTTACAACGCATATTTTTCGATTGGCATTCTTCAGTCGCTCATTATCATCCTCATATTTTCTATCATCTGAAAATGAATGTTAATAGTTCTTGATTTTCGACAACAGAGAAAAGTCATATGCATGATACCTAGCTGATAAGAAGTTCGGAATCTCTACAATACCTTGTAGCTCAAATAAGAACAAGGACAATGCAATATGACATTGTGGATTGTGACGTAACTGTCAACTGTCGAGATTATCTAGTTAGACACGGAGAACGCCCAGCAGAAAGGTCGAAAACTAGATTAGTCGAGCAGGGTTTATTTAGTAAGAGTCTGAGAACCACTAATCAGACTTGATCAGAACTCTTCTTACAGCTTACCCTTCTCTCTGAGACAGAATTCCAAAACTTCATTTTTCACAATGTCCTGTCCTTCCAAGAAAATGTATTCCAACGAAAAATTTTGGCGGGAAATGAAGGAAGTTTACAATCCTTAAGAGCTTTTGATACATTTCTGACCTATTTGTAGGCTTATGTATCTATCTATACTAATAATAAATCTGTAGCCGAAATTTTTCTGGTAATTTTCGATTTTCCAAAAATAATTGGTCCTAACATATACAATTAACCACTCTGAAACCGAAAATCGCTTTTTTTTTATTTTTGTCTGTCTGTCTGTTACCTTTTCACGCGATAATGGATGAACGGATTTCGATGAAAATTTGAATATAAATTAAGTTCGTTGTAACTTAGATTTTAGGCTATATGGCATTCAAAATACATTATTTAAAAGGGGGGGGGGGGTTATAAGGGGGCCTGAATTAAATAAATCGAAATATCTCGCTTATTATTGCTTTTCTGAAAAATGTTACATAACAAAAGTTTCTTTAAAAATAATTTGCGATAAGTTTTATTCCTTGAAACATTTTGATAGGACTGATATTTAATGAGATAAATGAGTTTTAAAATTAAAATAACTGCCATCTAAGGCCGTATAATGAAAAAGAAAAGAAATGACTTCGTCTATAAGGGGCCTTGGACAGCAACAATCGAAAGCTATGAAAGATAGCCTACAGATAATGTTTCTGTGTTTGTATGAAGTAATATCGGAAGCTAAATTAACCGATTTGTATAATTAATTATTATTTCACCATTGGAAAGTGTAGTTTCTCTAGAGGGACATAATGCTATAATGTTATTACAGTAACTTCTGTCATAATATAATATAATATAATATAATATAATATAATATAATATAATATAATATAATATATTTGAGGGAGGAAGGATATGATGGTAGAGACTGGATTAATCTTGCTCAGGATAGGGACCAATGGCGGGCTTATGTGAGGGCGGCAATGAACCTACGGGTTCCTTAAAAGCCAGTAAGTAAGTAAGTAATATAATATAATATAATATAATATAATATAATATAATATAATATAATATAATACATGTAATGTAATATTATATAATATAATTTAAGTTATTTGAAGGGTTGAGAACCATAGTGGGCCAAACGCCATTTACTGAATTCGTAGAAAACAAGGGTTAAAATTAAGTTATTACCATAATTCAATGGAAACCTATAACAAGTAAAATAGAGTATACACATTAAATCTAAATGATGTCAATGTTCATTAAACTATGGTTGCATGTAACAAAAATTAGAAACATGTTGAAGGAATTGTCATTGCACCAATGAGTGGTCTCTGGACCAAAATGATCGCATTTTAATTATTTGGATGCAATTTAAATTAAGTAACATATTAAAGGATTTATCCTTCTATCAAACACGAATGTTCCCTGCATCAAATATCCTATTTTAATTATGTAATTACTTTATATTTATTTATAACGGGTGCAGCGGAGCGCACGGGTACGGCTAGTTTTAAATAAACAAAAGAATTACTTCATTATGGTCTCATACATAAAAAATATAAGCTATATTAATTTTGTATCCTTTGTAACACTTTAATTTTTCTTCCTAACATTTGGAGGCAGCAATTTCTTTTGCTTCATATGCCAATCTTCAGAGTTGAGCACGGAATCCGAGAAAAACAACGAGTTTTGTTGAAGAGCTATACACAAAACAAAGACCATTGATATAGAATTTACCGGTAATAGAATATAATACAATTTATGAGGAGTTCAAAAGAACTGAAATGTATTAATGAGGATTTCAAATGTGGATAGACTATGGAGAAGAATGAAGCGTGTGAAATGAACAGATAGAATAAGAAATAAAGCTGTGTTGGAAAGAGTGGGTGAAGAAAGAATGAAGCTGGAACTGATCAGGAAGAGGAAAAGGAACTGGTTGGGACACCGATTGAGAAGAAACTGCCTACTGAAGGATGTACTGGTAAGAATGGTGAACGGTAGAAGAGTTTGAGGCAGAAGAAGGTATCAAATAATTAGTTTTTTAAATTGGTTATTTAACGACGCTACTAGGTTATTTTTTTGTAACTTTCTCCATTCTTCTGCAACTTCATCCCCCTTAGCCCCAAATATTTTCCTAAGCACCTTATTCTCAAACACCCTTAACCTATGTTCCTCTCTCAGAGTGAGAGTCCAAGTTTCACAACCATACAGAACAACCGGTAATATAACTGTTTTATAAATTCTAACTTTCAGATTTTTGGACAGCAGACTGGATGATAAGAGCTTCTCAACCGAATAATAACACGCATTTCCCATATTTATTCTGCGTTTAATTTCCTCCCGAGTGTCATTTATATTTGTTACTGTTGCTCCAAGATATTTGATCTTCTCCACCTCTTCGAAGGATAAATATCCAATTTTTATATTTCCATTTCGTACAATATTCTGGTCACGAGACATAATCAGAACATAACATCATAACAGAACTGCACGCATTGTATTCTTCACCTGACATTATTAGGAACTTAAAATCCAGACGTTTGAGATGGGCAGGGCATGTAGCACGTATGGGCGAATCCAGAAATGCATATAGAGTGTTAGTTTGGAGACCGGAGGGAAAAATACCTTTAGGGAGGCCGAGACGTAGATGGGAGGATAATATTAAAATGGATTTGAGGGAGGTGGGGTGTGATGATAGAGACTGGATTAATCTTGCAGAGGATAGGGACCGATGGCGGGTTTATGTGAGGGCGGCAATGAACCTTCGGGTTCCTTAAAAGCCATATGTAAGTAAGTACTAGGTTATTTAGCGTCGATGAGATTGGTGATAGCGAGATGGTATTAGGCGAGATGAGATCGAGGATTCGCCATAGATTACCTGGCATTCACCTTACGGTTGGGGAAAACCACGGAAAAAACCCAACCAGGTAATCAGCCCAAGCGGGGAACCCATGCCCGAGCGCAACTTCAGACTGGCAGGCAAGCGCATTAACCGACTGAGCCACGCCGGTGGCTGGTGTCAAATAATAGACGTTAGATATATGGATCATATGCGGAGACTAAGAGGAAGGCAGAAAATAAAAAAAAAAGATTGGAGAAAGCTGGGTTTGCAGTGAAAGACCTGCTCTTGGGCATAATACTATTATTGATTGAATTAAATGATGACATAATGTAAAACACCAACTTGCCATATAATAGGCGAAAAAAAGATCTACTTTAGTCTGGCTAATTGTCAACTCCACTGTTAAATCATAGCATCCAGATTGAGTTTTCAAAAGTTAAGGGTTTTCTTGTGCAACAGGATCTCCTCACAGAAACAAACTGAACAGTTGCTAAGTAGTGTATTACAGAACGAAGTAAAGATATTGCTAAGTTTCTAATTCAGTGATGTCAAAGCAAGCGCATTTTTCTGACCTTGACGTCATGCGCGGGCAGCAAGCGCCAAGTATGGAAAGAGAAAGGGTTGTGTATATGAATAAACAACCTGTTGGATTAAGAAAACAGTGGTGCACAAACTTCAAACGGAACGTGAAATTTTATGTCGTTATTTTTATATGGCTTCTTTCTGTTTAATATTAGACTATCTATATTGTCTGTAAAACAAAAGTACTAACACTGATTTCTTAATATTGCACTTGTGTTTTAAATCTTAATAACATAATAGAGAGTTAAGAAGGAATATTCACTTAAATTCCATAGTAACTAGTATAATATTATACTGTATTAATATTTATATAGATCAGGCTCTTAACCTATGGTACAAGAAATGCTCTGAATGGGTATTCCTATAGAAGATAAAACACTACATTCATTATTATTCGCCGATGACCAGGTGATATTTGCGGGGGATGAAGATGATATGATATACATGGTAAATAAACTAATGGAAGAATATAGAAAATGGGGACTAAACATAAATCTACAGAAAACAGAATATATGTGTTTAGGAAGAGATGTGGGTGACTTCATACTTGAAACAGAGAAAATTAAAAAATGTGAATCCTTTAAACATCTTGGATCAATAATCACAAATATAGGTACATGTGAGAGAGACATTCAAAATAAAATTGCTTTGGCAAAAAATGCTACCAAGACTTTGCATGGAATAATCTGGAATAAATATATTACAAAAGAAACTAAAATTAAAATCTACAAGAGTATAATACAGAATATTTTATCATATGGAAGTGAAACTTGGTCCATGACAGAACTACAAAAAAACAAAATTAGAACAGTTGAATTCGACTATCTTAGGAGAAGTCTTCAAAAAACAAGACAGGATAAAATTAGAAATGAACTCCTTTGGAAAGAAATGAACGTCACCACATCTGTTGTTAAGAGAATAGAAAATCAAACTCTGAAATGGTATGGACATGTACAAAGAATGGGCAACGAAAGATAGCCAAAAAATATATATCAATGGTCACCCCCAGGAAAAAATAAACGTGGTAGACCAAAATTGAAATGGAAAACCCATGTCAGAGCAATAATGGACGATAATTTGGAAGAAGGAAATTGGAACGATAGATATATATATATATATATATATATATATATATATATATATATATATATATATATATATATGTGGAAACTGAAGACGGCGAACCTATAAGTGGGAAAAAGCTGAAGAAGAAGAAGAAGAAAAGAAGAAGAAGAAGAAGAAGAAGAAGAAGTGGATGAAACTCATCATTCATAAAGAAAGTGATATTCCAAAGAAAGAGATTGAGTAAGACATGATAAGTTGGAATTTATATTGATGGTATCTTTAGCCTTATAAAAGTAATCAATAAACTAATCAAAACAATATTACAGTACAAAGCAAAGTTACCTAGGTACTGTATCTGTTTTAAGTGTAACTGATATTACGTAACAAAACTCTTATCGCATTATGCTTTTAAGGTGATATTTGTGAGCAACTTCCTATCATCAGAATATTAAATTATTTTCTCGAAATCTGCTGAAGCTATAGAGCTGACATTTTTACAACACGTGGGCACTTATACTTCTCAGGCAAATCTAAAAATTAACATGGATACAGTTTTAATAAGTTCTCTTCCCTTTATCTATTGAATCAGTGCTGGCCATCCCTGAATATAGCTCGACCAAGCGGCATACACCACCTCTTTCGTCTGTCTCTTTCCTTTCCGCTGTAAAGCGCTCAGGCTCTCCTGAGCTCTAAAGCGCTTGCTTGTTCCTGTGGGCATCAATTGACATGCCTGTTCTAGTTGCTAATGTCGCTTACAATTCACAAATTTTAAGAATAATTTACATTGAGTGTCTTTTTTATATAAAACAAACTAAGACTTCGTTACACAATATTCTGATTTCTGTAATAGAGTCTGATGTGGCTAATCTTTTTTCCACTACTTGCGGCAATTAATTATACTGAAAATACAAACAGAGCTTCCTCCGCGTGCAATACGAGCCGATAGACGATCTTTAATCAGTTGCGTGTTCAAGAAGTGAGAGAAAGTGCTTCGAGCAGTTACTGAACCGAACAGAGGAGAATCTTACGATGACGAAAGAGATTTCCCACATATTTTACCCTGATTCCACACACTGTTATTCTGATATAGAAGAGAAATAATTTGGCTTCCTTAAAATTCACCCTTAAAGGACCTATATCAGTGGCAGTGGCGTAGCGTCAATGTAAGCTAAAAAGCTCAGCTTCCCCAGTTAATAATAATTCCATAATAAACCTTCAGTCAATGGACAAAATTATTTATTAATTTTAATAGAATTTATATTTACGCTTTAAATATTGTGATGCGGCAGCTCAGGATGATTTGTGATGCAGCAGTAAACAAGAAGCCTGCACACACCAGCTTCCAAGCAGACTGGTTTCTTACACTCATTCTTCTGTGTAACCCACCCCGCAGATTTTCCATCTCTTTCTAACTAAACTATCCTGGTCGCAAGGCTAGCAAGAAGCTAGCTCTGACATTGAAAATAAGTATGGGTAGTTTCCGAGTTATCCCTTTTCATCAGTTGTGTTCAGTTGAAGTGTTAGTGTGCATTGTGGCTGATATAATAAATAATGAGTAAAATAACAGTTCCTGACACCAATTTACTTGAATTTTTTAGGACAATTCTATTATCAATACTGACTTACGAACAAAAGTGTGGTCTAAAAAACAAATGACAGACTCCCTTGCTGTCAATGAAGGACACAACCAAAAGACAGACGCATACTTACGTAATGATACTAATATTGTGATTTCTCTAAGTATGACAGGGAGTGAGCTAATGTTATACGTATACATGTCTATTTGTTAGAGATATGTGTAAACCGTGAAATCATATTTTACTACGTATCATTTGAGGTCATGCCTTATTGGTGTTACTTACGATGTTCCAACCAATCTTCGACTGCTGACTTGAAATTGACTACTATTTATTTTAAGACTGTATTTTTGTAATACGTTTTCTCATATTGCATGAAAGACAACTTGAATTAGCTTCCCCTGCTCAAAATTTCATGCTACGCCACTGATCAGTGGTTCCCAAACTTCTGAAGGAGATAACCACTTCTGGGCTAGGTTTTTGTTTGCAACCCCACTACCATACCGGTACTTAACCCAATTCGAAAAACCCAAGTCCCTGTAAAATTGAGAACAATGACAATTTCACTGATAACCAGCAGACACCACTCAACGTCTAAAATACCGACACCTGCGAGACGAGAAATCGGCATACACAAAAACTACTGATTCATTTGTTTTGAAAAACATCTCGACTGCAAACATCCGATGCGGTGCGTTCCACGAATCCATTGCAACTGAAATGGCAACAATAATGGCTTTCACCAGTGTTGCCAACTCAGAATTCCATTTACCGCTGCACAAGCTTAAAAAAACCGCTAAACTGTAGTTGAAAAACTTCAGATTTTTCTTAATACATCACTTCCAAATTTGAAATACAAACTTATACAGTTTTAGGAACTAGAGAATTTTATAAAAATGTAGACTATTATTATGGAAAGTATGTGTCAATTTGTAGGGTCTATGTTCTATGCAAAATCGTATGGACAATTAAATCTGAATATTTTGCTTTCAATGTCATCTTACACTATTTAGGCCGAACTTTCCAACTAACATCGGTAACTTCTTCCACCCAATCTTTCAACACATGTTTTTTTCACACATCTCTAACTTTTGCACGTATGGAGTTTTACGCGGCATCTCTCTTCAAAACTGAATGAAGTAGATCAAGAATATACTGGACACTTCGGAAACAACCACATCCACAATCACACCAGTCGGTTCGAAATCAGATTTCACACTGAGCTGGAGACGTGTCTGCCAACAATGAGTCTGGTTTTAAGTATGTCTGTGTTACATAAACTACAATGCGGAATGATAAATTAAGTTATATAGGCCTATCGTAATATAAGTTATCATAAATGAAAATAACAATTCAGTTCATTATCTACACTTTATGATTATATCAATTCATTCACAAAAACAATGCATACATGATTAGACTAAAGTTTAACGAATGTGGCATACCTTATTTGTACAACAACAATGGATGAGGCAGGAAATGGACGTGGTTGCACCAAATCGAGTTAACTTAAAACGTTGATATTTTATACTTGCACAATGAAGAATTTTGATAATACCATATTAAACTCTGGTTTATGATTAACTGATATTGTTGTCCGCAAATAGGCTACATATAAAAACAATTATAACATCTTTACAGAAGAAAAACTTAAAAATATCGTCTGTTTCTGCCGGAATCATAAAAAAACGCCAAATAAATAGCTAGCCGCTGAAGATAAAATTCTGTAGCTGACCTTAGCCCTGGAAACACCAGATTTAGCTACAAAACCGCTGACTTGGCAACACTGGCTTTCACTCCTTATCCTCCCACCGCTGTGCGACTGTCTTAACCACAGGTACTGCCAACTTAAAAGTCAGATCTTCTTGCCGGACCCTGCATATGTTTTGTAACCATTGCTTTGGGTATTTTTTTTTATTTTATCATTTATAGAAAAATATTTAATTCTGCTCTTATATCCTGATTTCTTATATGTTCTGCTCTGGTGCAACTTTCTTTCTTCTTAAAAAAATTAATTTTGGAACTTTTTCTCTCAAAAAGTTTGTATAAACAAGATAAATAATTATATTAACAAGATATTCTATTATCATAATTATAACATTGTAGTTTGTTTGTAAATAGGGTCTACCCATGATTCTCTTCCGTAGAATAACATAGTTCGAACAACTATGAGTTTCTTTTCTCACTTACTGGCTTTTAAAGAACCCGGAGGTTCATTGCCGCCCTCACATAAGCCCGCCATTGGTCCCTATCCTGAGCAAGATTAATCCAGTCCCTACCATCATATCCCACCTCCCTCAAATCCATTTTAATATTATCCTCCCACCTACGTACCAGCCTCCCCAAAGGTATTTTTCCCTCCGGCCTCCCGACTAACACTCTATATGCATTTCTGGAATCGCCCATACGTGCTACATGTCATGCCCATCTCAAACGTCTGGATTTTATGTTCCTAATTATGTCAGGTGAAGAATATAATGCGTGCAGATCTGCGTTGTGCAACTTTCTCCATTCTCCTGTAACTTCATCCCTTTTAGCCCCAAATATTTTCCTAAGAACCATATTCTCAAACACCCTTAATCTCTGTTCCTCTCTCAAACTGAGAGTCCAAGTTTCACAACCATACAGAACAACTGGCAATATAAATGTTTTATAAATTCTAACTTTCAGATTTTTTGACAGCAGATTAGAAGACAAAAGCTTCTCAACTGAATAATAAAGGCATTTCCCATGTTTATTCTGAGTTTAATTTCCTGCCGAGTGTCATTTATATTTGTTACTGTTGCTCCAAGGTATCTGAATTTTTCCACCTCTTCGAAGGATAAATCTCCAATTTTTATAGTTCCATTTCGTACAATATTCTGGTCACAAGACATAATCATATACTTAGTCTTTTCGGGATTTACTTCCATAGAGTAAGGTAGTTCGAACAACTATGAGTTTCTTTTCTAAGGAGATAAATCTGCATTTTTCTCTTAGGCTGTTAAAACTGGCAACATTGGACGTGTAGGTGCATGGGCTGTGATGATATGAATCTTGCATGTGGCCAGATGCAGTGCATCTGAATGAATGATATGGAAATGTGTCACTGATGTGGCGAAATGAGTTGATTACCATTGGAAATAAATTGCCACTAGGAATACACACCAGTTGTTAACCTGCTGTTACCTTGGCAACATAATCGTAACCGTCTCAGAAGTCACGACGCTGCTCTGGGAAAAGAAAAGAAAAAGGTTGGGTACAATTCACGTTTCTTGAATCGGTATCAAATCACACAAAGGAAAGGTCGTCGGAAGTTTCTGATTACTTATTTTGTATAGGAAATAACACAAAGCCGTCTGCGTATGAAGCAACAAAGGCTGAAACTTCTCTTATTCCTTAGTTCTCTTGAAATTGCCGAGACTTTGTGTTTATGTATTCGTGCTTCCGGGTGCATTTCTATAGAAATTGTAGCATTTGTTATGAAAGAATACATCTCGTTAACTTAATATTTTATTTTTCTACACTTAACCGGCTTGTAAAGCAGTGCGAGTGGCTGTAGGTCTTCTTTCAGCGACTTTCCACTCAATTCTTGCTCTCAATATTTTGTTTTCAATTTATACTTCTTTCATAGAACTGGACTTAAATTTGTTTGTCCTCGGTATGCTATACAGTGGAACTCCACAATTACACACAGCAATGGTCCGTGTGCGAGACGAGGTACGAACTCTGTCTTTCTACGGAGTACTGCGGACATTGGTAAACATAAGGGCTGTACAATGTTTTTTATGGCGTGCTGACCGAAACATAAATAATTAACGTATATAATTTTAAATAATATATTGTAGTATATGCAAAATATATAACAAAACAAATCCGTGATTAAGTATAATATATACGTGATACATCTGAAACATATAACAAACTTCTGGAGGAAAAACTCTCTAAATATATCTACATACGGGGCTTTCATTTCAAAACTTCCCACTCTAAATAACTAGTTAATTAAATTGAATTCAATTTAAACCAAAAAACACGTAAATTTAGATATCAGGGGGAAGTCTTAAACAAGGCTTAATTTCATTTCAGATTTCACCTCCCATACCCAGCCGCTCCCACTTTGAAATTTCAATTGGCACCCCTATATTTTTATACATGAATATGAAAGAGCATTCAATTGTTTATACACCACATTCATTTGTTTTCGCATCTTTTGTTTTGTACCGTCGCCTGGCAACCTGGATTGTTGTTATTGTTGATTAGAGCTGAAGAGAATAAAGCTACAAAAACTTATTGAGCATTTCTTGTAATAGTTGTGTTTGTGTATTAATAGTACATTATGCAACATTATGGTAGTAATTAAGACGCAAGTATGATTGTTTATGAAACGAGCGCAAGCGAGTTTCATAATTTTCATACGAGCGTCTTAATTACCATTATAGGCACGTTTCATACATCTTTTATCTCGACCATATTTCTAACTTGAAATTATTCAAAATTATGGTTATGTGCGAACTGACCTGAATTGTGAGATGTGCGCAGACGCGAAAGTATTGATTTTTTCCGAGGCCGAATGTCATTGACCTTGGCACTGAATAAGAATGAACATTAGTCTGATATAACCTGGAAATTGATTTAGAATTGAAAAACGATATGACAAATTGAATTTATTTGAATATTATTTACAATTAACGCTAATTATTATAGTAACAGAACATAACCTTCTGCGACAGTATTGGATTTCCAGCCTCCGTGACTTTTCGCTAATTGTCTGTCGATTGCATATCCGAGAATAATCGATATAACGGTACAAAGCTGACTTGTGATTGGCTGAAGACCTGTACTTTAATGAGTAGGTGTACTTTAATGACATGCATTAAAGGACTGCTACCAGGTGTATAATTACTACATTTCGGCATGGTCGAGCATAAATTATTTTAAAATGGTGTATACCCTTCAAGAGAGAACATAAATCATTCCTATTGATTAGATTTAGGAAATACACAAAATAAGCTGTATTTTCATCCTACAATCAACTGATAATAACAAAGCTTCTTATAATCACTACAGAATGCCTCGTATTTAGATGAATTTTGTTTTATTCCATGCACTGTTCTGATCGAAATGTCACTTCTTGAGGGATGGCTCTGATTGATTCACCTTTTTTAACCGTTCCAACATTTGTAACTTCTGCTTCAACATAAGTACACATTTCTGTTCCCTGCCTTGCTGCCAACGTGTACCAGTATCTGCACACTACTGCACTGGTTCAGCTGGTTAGCCCTGTGCAGCGCGGGACAGGATGCGTTGACTTACCTTGTATCGTGAAGTACACGAGACTGAGCGTCTATTTGTGAAGTTCCACTATATTTGTCATAAATGTCAGTAGAATTGGTCAACTCTTACCACATTTTTTTGCTCTAAATAGAGGAAAATAAGTGCTATAGATGGTACGTTAGCAGAGAACTGAACTCGACATGTGATACGAGATATCACGAAAGTACCAATGTGTCTGATTCCAAGGTTAAAGTTGATCTGACTAGGAAAATTTAAGATTTTTCGGGTATAAATTTGATGAAGTCTTCTAATGAAGACAATGATAAATATCGAGGTGGTTTTTCAACAAACTGAAAACCTAATAACATTCTCAAAAGAGCTGAAAAAATATTGTGCATCAGATATCTATCGTTGCTAAATCACATCTACGCCACGTAAATGTACTGTGTCGCATAGCAACCGGATATATTAATCTTACTTACAAATGGCTTTTAAGGAACCCGAAGGTTCATTGCCGCCCTCACATAAGCCCGCCAGTGGTCCCTATACTCTGCAAGATTAATCCAGTCTCTATCATCATACCCCACCTCCCTCAAATCCATTTTAATATTATCCTCCCATCTACGTCTCGGCCTCCCTAAAGGTATGTTTCCCTCCGGTCTCCCAACTAACACTCTATATGCATTTCTGGATTCGCCCATACGTGCTACATGCCCTGCCCATCTCAAACGTCTGGATTTAATGTTCCTAATTATGTCAGGTCTGTCAGTTCTGTGTTGTGTAACTTTCTCCATTCTCCTGTAACTTCATCCCGCTTAGCCCCAAATATTTTCCTAAGCACCTTATTCTCAAACACCCTTAACCTATGTTCCTCTCTCAGAGTGAGAGTCGAAGTTTCACAACCATACAGAAGAACCGGTAATATAACTGTTTTATACCGGATATATTAATACTTTATGCAAACCCTATTTATAAGGATCGAACTATTTCATATTTTAACAGAAAAAAGAAGTTTTGCAGTTGCATAGAGGTGTTTGCTGAAATTAAATTCTTCCAGACTTCTGTGTAACTCTAAATATTTGTAGATATTTCGGAATAGTTCGTCACGTATCGATGACAGTACAATCGTAATTAATTGCACTTCCTAAAGGTCTCGAACACCTTTTAATACATCATGCAGTGCTATGTACTAGGTCTATTTTTTCGTGATGTTGAAGGTGATGACAACGTTATTATTAACAAGTGCACGGCTTCAAATACTTGGGGTGTAACATGAGCTGCTACCAGGAAGTCAAAAGGAGGAAAGCAATGGCAAAGGAAGCTTTTAATAGGAAAAGGAGCATCTTTTGTGGACCTCTGGAAAAAAGAACTAAGAAAGAGATAGTGAAGTGCTTTGTATGGAGTGTGACATTGTATGAGGCAGAAACATGGACATTATGACGAAGTGAAGAGAAGCGAATAGAACCATTTGAAATATGGATATGGAGAAGAATGGAACGTGTGAAGTGGAAGACAGAATAAGAAACGTAGCTATGTTGGAAAGAGTGGGTGAAGAAAGAATGATGCTGAAACTGATCAGGAAGAGAAAAAGGAATTGGCTGGGTCACTGGCTGAGAACAAACTGTCTACTGAAGGATGTACTGGAAGGAATGGTGAACGGGAGAAGAATTCGGGGCAGAAGAAGATATCAGATGATAGACGACATTAAGATATATGGATCATATGCGGAAACAAAGAGGAAGGCAGAAAATAGGAAAGATTGGAGAAAGCTGGGTTTGCAGTAAAAGACCTGCCCTTGGGCAGAAGACTAAATGAAATGAAAATGAAATCATTATTATCGTCATCATCCATTATCACCATCCATTATTATTATTATTATTATCATTATCATTATCATTATCATTATTATTATTATTATTATTATTATTATTATTATTATTATTAAATTGGTACTTGATATAGCGCTCATTGGATCGATCCTAGCTGGGAAGTTCATCACATTTTAACTTCTAGGAATAACACAACATCTTTAAGGATTAAGTTCTTCTATAAGCAGGCTTATGCACGATGGAAATGATATAACTTTGAAGGAGGTAATTGAATATGTTAAAACAAATAAAAAAAATCTACTATGCGATTTGTGATTAAGTGCATTTTAATTATAAAATTAGGCTGAAAATCCTCGTAATTTGGCAACAACGCATCGCCGCCTCACCTACGAATAAACTCACGAACTCAGGTCTAAATAAATAGCAGCATTCCGTCCCTTCAGTCAATGCAATACAGTAGCCAGACCTCCCTTTGCAGGAAAACCGTCCATTTTATTGTAGAACTGCAAAGAGATAAATAATAGTTCCTTATCAGTTTCTCTAATGATAAAAATAAAAATCAGAATCGTACGAATACAACGATATGCGCCAAAACAAAACAGCACTGAAATTATCGCTCATCTGCTGTCCAGGTTTCCCTAGCAACGAAGAGTAATTTATTTATTTTATACAATACTTTGACATATTGTGAATTCACAGTTGCGTTGATTTCTGCAATTATGATTATCACAACAGCGGACTAAACTATTAGTCGGATTTCTTCATATTTATTGTCTACTGGCCACTGTCTTTGGAATGATAGACATGAAAATTTAACAACGTTTTACTAAAAATGAATGGATCTTTATTTTAAACAAAGTAACAAAGAACAATGACTACTCAATTCGAAAAGAAGTCAAATATTTTGTCCATAATTATTTTGTAATATTGCTTGCGTGGAGTCAGCAGGCTGACGTGGAGATCTTGAGGTTCCGAGTTCGATTCCCCGGCTCGTTACTCAGGGAATTTTCCTTAAAGAAGAGAAGTTTTCTTGATGTCTAGAGCCAGGAAATGTGTGTAAATGTGAGTGTGCCAGATATTAATTAACAAAAAAAAATCTACAGTGCCAATGACAGACAACCTGTAAGTTACATCGATGAGAAAGAAACCTCCCTCTCTGTGCTAGATCAAAACCTGCGTCTTTATCATTCTCTAAATTCGTTCCGAGATATCTACGGTTCCTTTCACAATCAGAACACTTAAAAAAAGACCTCTGAGTAATTATAATAAAAAAATGTTTAATATTCCGAGTAGGTACACAGAATTGATTTGGTACCTATTTTATAAATCACCTTCGTTAATATTGCGTTCAATATTTCACTGGATTTAGAACAGCGTCCGTACAAATTTAAGCCTATAATTAAGGACTGCAGTTCCCCAATAAACATTCGCAGTAGATCTGCTCTTCACGGTAAATCTTAACATTGCAAATTAAAAGTTTCGTAAATTATTGTGCCTACTGATTTATTGAACACCCATTGCAAGAACTTGTTCGTTCGACATAAGGAGAAAAAATGTAAATGAAATTATTATGCTTTGACTGAACTAGAACACTCAACAGAAAGAAAGTGGCCTCACCTCTCACACACTGCCGGGCCGCATCATACGTGACCAAACAGGGCTATCGGCGAGAAGAGAGAGAATTCCTGGTTCTGGCTGCTTCATTTAGTTGCGTAAATGAGGATAGATTACGATTATCATATTGTATGGATATGCAGTGGAGCTATATGGCCTAACTTGTCGCTTAGCAACGGGGAAAAAAAAAAAAAGATTTCTTAAGAGATATTGTAGATGAATTTTATTCTCCTCTATGGCCTCTTCATATCTCCCTTAATCGAAAGATTCTTGACGAGTAAGTTATGTTGAGGAATACCTGAAATGTTTCTGGTGAGAACGCTTTTGTGAATAATTTTTTATATACTCCTTCGGTTATCCTTAATCTTTCCTATTTCACTCCTGCTTCATTATTATTTATTATCGTCATATCATATCAACGATGATGAAGAAACTATGTCGTTTGAAAGGGTACGGTAGTAAAAGAAATTAAGACCTACTTGACTGGCATGGAACTTTTAGCAAAGTACTTCGTATTTGGACAGCTCTCTATCATCTTATTTCTATCATCTTAGTCTCGAGTCCACCGCCTCAGTCACCAGTCCACCGCCTTAGTCACCAGTCCACCGCCTCAGTCTCAGTCTCGAATCCCCACAGCCTCAGTCTCGAGTCCACCGCCTTAGTCACCAGTCCACCGCCTCAGTCTCGAGTCCATCGCCTTAGTCACCAGTCCACCGCCTCAGTCTCAGTCTCAGTCTCGAATCCCCACAGCCTCAGTCTCGAGTCCACCGCCTTAGTCACCAGTCCACCGCCTCAGTCTCGAGTCCACCGCCTTAGTCACCAGTCCACCGCCTCAGTCTCGAGTCCACCGCGTTAGTCACCAGTCCACCGCCTCAGTCTCGAGTCCAACGCCTTAGTCACCAGTCCACCGCCTCAGTTTCGAGTCCACCGCCTTAGTCACCAGTCCACCGCCTCAGTCTCGAGTCCACCGCGTTAGTCACCACTCCACCGCCTCAGTCTCAGTCTCGAATCCCCACAGCCTCAGTCTCGAGTCCACCGCCTTAGTCACCAGTCCACCGCCTCAGTCTCAGTCTCGAATCCCCACAGCCTCAGTCTCGAGTCCACCGCCTTAGTCACCAGTCCACCGCCTCAGTCTCGAGTCCATCGCCTTAGTCACCAGTCCACCGCCTCAGTCTCAGTCTCAGTCTCGAATCCCCACAGCCTGTCTCGAGTCCACAGCCTTAGTCACCAGTCCACCGCCTCAGTCTCGAGTCCACCGCCTTAGTCACCAGTCCACCGCCTCAGTCTCGAGTCCACCGCGTTAGTCACCAGTCCACCGCCTCAGTCTCGAGTCCAACGCCTTAGTCACCAGTCCACCGCCTCAGTTTCGAGTCCACCGCCTTAGTCACCAGTCCACCGCCTCAGTCTCGAGTCCACCGCGTTAGTCACCAGTCCACCGCCTCAGTCTCGAGTCCAACGCCTTAGTCACCAGTCCACCGCCTCAGTCTCGAGTCCACCGCGTTAGTCACCAGTCCACCGCCTCAGTCTCGAGTCCAACGCCTTAGTCACCAGTCCACCGCCTCAGTCTCGAGTCCACCGCCTTAGTCACCAGTCCACCGCCTCAGTCACCAGTCCACCGCCTCAGTCTCAGTCTCGAATCCCCACAGCCTCAGTCTCGAGTCCACCGCCTTAGTCACCAGTCCACCGCCTCAGTCACTAGTCCACCGCCTCAGTCTCAGTCTCGAATCCCCACAGCCTCAGTCTCGAGTCCACCGCGTTAGTCACCAGTCCACCGCCTCAGTCTCGAGTCCAACGCCTTAGTCACCAGTCCACCGCCTCAGTCTCGAGTCCACCGCCTTAGTCACCAGTCCACCGCCTCAGTCTCGAGTCCACCGCGTTAGTCACCACTCCACCGCCTCAGTCTCGAGTCCAACGCCTTAGTCACCAGTCCACCGCCTCAGTCTCGAGTCCACCGCCTTAGTCACCAGTCCACCGCCTCAGTCTCGAGTCCACCGCGTTAGTCACCACTCCACCGCCTCAGTCTCGAGTCCACCGCCTTAGTCACCAGTCCACCGCCTCAGTCTCGAGTCCACCGCCTTAGTCACCAGTCCACCGCCTTAGTCACCAGTCCACCGCCTCAGTCTCAGTCTCGAATCCCCATAGCCTCAGTCTCGAATCCCCATAGCCTCAGTCTCGAATCCCCATAGCCTCAGTCTCGAGTCCACCGCCTTAGTCACGAGTCCACCGCCTCAATCTCAGTCTGGAATCCCCATAGCCTCAGTCTCGAGTCCACTTTCTCCGTCTTGGCCACCGGCGTAACTCAAGCGCTAGGTGCTGCTGATCCGGAGTTGCGCTCGGGCATGGTTTCGATTCCCGCTTTGGCTGATTATTTGGTTGGGTTTTTTCCGAAGTCTTCTCCCATTTAAGACAAATGTCAGGTAACCACATGGCGAATCCTCGGCCTCATCTCGTCCAATTCTATGTCGCTATCACCAATTCCACCGACGCTAAATAACATAGTAGTCGATACATCATCGTTAAATAACTAAATAAAAAAATATCCTTCTCGACTCCATACCACTCATTTTCACCACCTCACCGTCGTCATCTCTACCAAAATCATCATCTCACAAACTCGTGTCCATCATCCCCATCTTCATCAATGTCATTACGTCAATCGTATATTATGCCCATCGACATCAACTTCTGCATCTTTAACATTTCCACTCTGGCACTGGGGTAGCGGGCCTTGTGTAAATATAGTTCTTCAGAGATTACGAAAACTTTTCTGACAACACGGCGTGCATCGTAATATTCTACAAACTTCCTCTGACCTACAAGTGTCGTTTCCGCCTATTGTTTCTCTGTTATTCAAAACATACAGGAAAAGATATAGCATAATCTGAAACATGGCGTCCGTTGTATCCATCTGTAACAATAGTTAACTCTCGATAACCGAAATATTTTCAGAAATATCTGCATTGAATATTTCAAATTCCAAATGAAAACGATCTAAGAATCCATTACCTTTCGTGTGAATAAATTGACATATTTTGACTTAATTTAAAGTTTATTAATTTATAATGTTCGTATGAAGCAAGAGTATACGAATGTCAATACTGAATTTCTGGTTTTGAATCGATGAAATAGAAAATAGTTATACAGGGATATTATTTTATTTTTACTTCAAATTTGTCCACACCTGTGGAGTAACGGTCAGCACGTCTGGCCGCGAAACCAGGTGGCCCGGGTTCGAATCCCGGTCGGGGCAAGTTACCTGGTTGAGTATATATTATTTTAATGTACCGAAGTACATATGATATTTCCATGCAGATATTCTGCGTCATCATACGATGATATGATATGCGTAAATCACTACGTGATTTAAGACGGCGCTTATTCCGTCGGATCCCGGCCAACTAGTCACTCATATCGAGTGCACCTTAGCACATGTGTGGACTTCGGTCCTGCGTTCATAGACATCTATGACGTAGTGCAGAGGGCGGCCACTAGAGGGAACCCAAGAGTTGGAGCTTAATCTGAGACGATTCTAACCGGCGTCGGAGTTGTATCCGGTGTGGCTTAGTGGATAAAGCATCAGCACGTAGAGCTGAAAACCCGGGTTCAAATCCCGGCGCCGGAGAGAATTTTTCTCCGTTCCATTACTCTTTCATCGTACCTGGTTGAGGTTTTTTCCGGGGTTTTTCCTCAACCCAATACGAGCAAATGCTGGGTAACTTTCGGTGCTGGACCCCGGACTCATTTCACCGGCATTATCACCTTCATTTCATTCAGACGCTAAATAACCTTAGAAGTTGATACAGCGTCGTAAAATAACCCAATAAAATTAAAAAAAAACTTCAAATTTTATTGTAGACTATCTGAGTTTTTGAATGTACTTCACTCCCACCCCCTTTACTAATGAAGTTCCAACGTCCTCCACACAGACCCAAGGCCGCATGTAGTAAACAGTACTGAGTTAGCAAGTATAGTACGTTCTAGAAATATGTTCGCGTTTTCCAGTAACGAAAGAGCTTTCAATATTGAATCATGTTTTCGCCCAGGTACTGTCTTCCATTTGCCTACGTCGCATCCCGATTTCCCCCACCCGCTTCTGTTCGCCCCTCTGTAAAGGCTAGTGCCTGGGCTGTCTTAACTCTTTTCTGAAAACATTAATTTCTGTTAGGAATTGGACATCTACGTAATATTACACAACTGTTTAAAATAACTTAAATAAGAGGACCTCGTCAAGTAATTAATTGTCACGTGATTTCCCCCTTTCTACGATATAACCACTTGGACGGAAAGTAGATAGCATGTCTGAGTAATTTTATCTATGTGGATCGGGCAGAAGTAAAGATTGAATTTACAGTACGTAAGGTACTCTGTTATAGAGTAGATACAGAATTATTTCAACATGAGTTACTGATACGAAGAACGAAACTGGTAATTGGAATTAGGTACAATAGTTTACAGTTCGATAATATGCATAAAAGAACTGAAGCCTGTATAGAAATGGACGGCCACCATTTTCAACAATTTGTTTACATATTCAGAATATGATTAGTTTTCAATTTAAATGCACTCTGTACAGCCTACCACACACTGCATAATGAATGCTGTACATCCACTTGGATAGCTCAGTTAGTAAGTAAAAACACTTACTGTTAATACTGTACTGTATTTTGATCAAATAAAAATCTAACGAAAATTATCAAAATCAAACGTAATATTTCCTAGTTTACGTAAATGGATGCACTACTTTTCTTCCCTCCTATATCTAGTAAAGTGATTTGTTTGTATTTTACACAGTATTATGAAACTCCTTAGTGGAAAGAGTTAACAAACAGTCTTTCCGGTTCTCAACCGTTAATCCAAAGGTATACTTATTTACTTACTTACTGGCTTTTAAGGAACCCGAAGGTTCATTGTCGCCCTCACATAAGCCCGCCATTGGTCCCTATCCTGAGCAAGATCAATCCAGTCTCTATCATTATATCCCATCTCCCTCAAATCCATTTTAATATTATCTTCCCATCTACGTCTCGGCCTCCCTAAAGGTCTTTTTCCCTCCGGCCTCCCAACTAACTCTCTATATGCATTTCTGGATTCGCCCATAGTTGCTACATGTCCTGCCCATCTCAAACGTCTGGATTTAATGTTCCTAATTATGTCAGGTGAAGAATACAATGCGTGCAGTTCTGTGTTGTGTAACTTTCTCCATTCTCCTGTAACTTCATCCCTTTTAGCCCCAAATATTTTCCTAAGCACCTTATTCTCAAACACCCTTAACCTATGTTCCTCTCTCAAAGTAAGAGTCCAAGTTTCACAACCATATAGAACAACCGGTAATATAACTGTTTTATAAATTCTAACTTTCCGATTTTTTGACAGCAGACTGGATGATAAAAGCTTCTCAACCGAATAATAACAGGCATTTCCCATATTTATTCTGCGTTTAATTTCCTCCCGAGTATCATTTACATTTGTTACTGTTGCTCCCAGGTATTTGAATTTTTCCACATCTTCAAAGGATAAATTTCCAATGTTTATATTTCCATTTCGTACAATATTCTCGTCACGAGACATAATCATATTATCTCTGTCGTGCCAGAGAATCAGTCCCATTCCGAAGCTTATTTGAAGGTTTCGTAACAAGCTGTTTTTTTACGGTGATGGGTTGTTAGTCCTTCGCCCAACCCCCAAGCTGGAGGACCACTCCTGCCAGGTTAATATTAGAAGTGTTAGTAGAACCAAAATTATGTCCCTGTATTTACAACAGTTCAAAGCCGAGAACAGCTATGATCCAGGTCTAGACTACATCTTGTTAGTTCTTATATTGATGCCCCAAAATGCCGTACTCTTGTTAAGTATGTAAATAATAATGAGCAGGTATTTTGGCTACCCCTGTCCTACATTACCTTTCGTTCAATGTAATTAATACGGCAAGGTACAACGTTAAATTCAATAAATTATAGCTATATCAGTAAGTAGCTGCAGATCTGCGACTACATTTCTACAAATGAGATTTACATAATGCAACTTTTACTATCAACAATATACATACGTTTTATTTAACTTTAATATCTAAAGTCTAATGAAAAATAAGCCAATCATATCGCTTTAAACATAGTTTTAATGAAACATTACATGTGATAGTGACATATATACATTTCCGATTGCTTTCTGAAAGCGCTTTCTTTTTATTAAACTTGCACTACCTAATTAAAACTTGGTTCCGTGTGATTACGCACACAGAAATGTTGAACTTGTTGAGTTGTATGAAGGAAAAAACATCAAGTTACAGTCAACTCTGTTTAACATCCATGCCTGAGATCAAAGCCAAAGATCGCAAGAACATTGTAGCAATTCTGTTCTTAATGAAGTATTTACGACCTCACTGATTGACCGAAGAGCCAGATGTGGGTATTCTTTCCTTAAATGCTTAAATAATATTTCACAACTGCTCTTTGCGATGAAGTGAAGAATAGAGACTAGAAACATTTTGAAATGTGGATATGAAGAAGAATGAAGCGTGTGAAATGGACAGACAGAATAAAGCTGTTTTGGAAAGAGTGGGTGAAGAAAGAATGATGCTGAAACTGATCAGGAACAGAAAAAGGAATTGGTTGGGTCACTGGCTGAGAAGAAACTGCCTACTGAAGGATGCACTGGAAGGAATAGTGAACGGGAGAAGAGTTCGGGGCAGAAGAAGATATCAAATGATAGACCACATTAAGATATATGGATCATATTCGGGGACTAAGAGGAAGGCAGAAAATAGGAAATATTGGAGAATGCTGGGTTTGCAGTGAGACTTGTCCTTGGGCGGAAAACAATACTACTACTTACTTACTGGCTTTTAAGGAACCTGGAGGTTCATTGCCGCCCTCACATAAGCCCGCCATTGGTCCCTATCCTGAGCAAGATTAAACCAGTCTCTATCATCATATCCCACCTCCCTCAAATCCATTTTAATATTATTTTCCCATCTACGTCTCGAGGAGATGGCCTCCTGATACGGAGGGTAGCTGTGAATATATTGAATAAGCAGTCGCGGACAGCCGATGAGGGGTGGTCCTCCAGCTTGGAGGATGGACGAAGGGCTAACAACCCATCACCGTAAAAAAACAGATTGTTACGAAACCTTCAAATAAGCCTCGGGATGGGACTGATTCTCTGATACGACCACAGCAAAGGAACATAGTTAGGAACATTAAGTCCAGACGTTTGAGATGGGCAGGGCATGTAGCACGTATGAGCGAATCCAGAAATTCATGAAAACAATTAATTAGTTAATTATAAAAGAATTGCTTCTTGTACTGTTCATGTATAAAATGACCAATAGTGTTGCGTTTAATGTTGTGCAATGAAAAAACTACATGCAATCATATCTTTGGACGCAGAGAATCCTCGTTAACATTATTAGAAATTGTAATAAGATATTTTTGGTTTTCGCAGTGTCATAAATGCAGTAACAATCAAAATCTCGGAGCTAGGTATCAGCTCTATCATCAGGAAAGACAAGTAAACCATAACCTTTCAGATCCATTACCAAGAGCTACTCTCCTGTCCTGAATCTTGATAAGGACCCAACTGGTTCCAGTTTACTTGTACTCCTGATGACAGAATCAATATCTAGATCCAAATATTGGAAGTTCATGAATTTATAACAAGGTGAGATAGATCTATCACAAAAATTCCTCGCCACGGTAAACATAATGAAAACCTTACATCATTGTTGGAAATTATAAATTTTCACTACTAGCTTCATATCACTATAATGATTAGGGACCGGATTTTTATGTAATTACATATTATATTCCTTTCAACCTAAAGGTATATAAATAACAAATCTTTGCGAATCTTGTACTTACCATTAATATATTAAAATTTGATACTACATATTTTTACATATTTACCCCACATTACATATTATGGCATGGTATTACATAAATCTACATATTTAGGGGTTTTATTCATTTTTACTTCTCTGAAAGGAAAAAAAATTCTGCTGGGGAAGTTTACAATTTGAAATACACAGATTAAAAAAAAATCTTTTTACATACCCACGAGAGGATATATTTCGGGACGAAACATAACGTTCTTAGTTCCAGGAAGTAATAGAGGCACCCACCCCATACCGCCCACTGTAAATATGAGTGAACAAAAGGCAACCTTTCTCATACAACTATCTTGTATTGTAAAAATCATTCAGAAAGTAGCGTTACCTTCATGCGGTGGATGGGATGAGGACGACATGATTTGTCTCGAACTATAATTGTTCTGCACACGTCTTAACAAGCCGTTCCCATGCAATTTGCAACCTTACCCACTCTCTTCCTAATTCTTCCAGGGAAAGCCCATGTCAAGTCTGACATGAGACTATCAGGTTATTGCTTGACCTCTTTATTTTAAATTTAGTAGACCTATACGGAAATGGAATTTTCCGAGCAATTAGAAAGTATGGTTCTCGGCTGGAATAATCCTACCCTTCTGAATGAGACAGGAATGTCACTTTTCAAACAACAGTTTGTAAATGCCTATAGTTTGAGGTTTAGTAGGTACTTGTTTCTTACAGGGAGCAGCTAAAATGCATGTGTCCCACATCTCCTCTTATTTTCTCCTAATCCAGTAAAGCGAAACAGTGCTTGCAGTACTGTTGTGTCATTCATTTCACTCAGTTCTCTAGTACCTACAGTACCTATAAAGTGCAAGTGAGTTTATCTACTGATTTTAACTAACTAAAATGGCCCCTGTATCTTCCACGCTAACGACAAAAATAAAATCATGGATTGCGATGGACGAAGCTTTCACTACAGATGGAAAAATAGTAATGTGTCAAGTGTGCGGTAAAAAAGTCGGGTGCTCTATGAAATCACAACTGGAGAGTCCATACCTATCCTATACCTGCCAGATATTGATATTAAATATTTTCATGATTTTACATATTTTGGTACATATTCAGCTTATTTTTCTTACATAAATATGTACATATTTCACACCTTGATATTACTTTAAAATCCGGCCCCTAATAATGATATTATTTAGTATAATTGTGCATATTATCAATCATTCGTTTTTGTGAACGTTGTCAACAATTGTACAGTTCTTTCACAAACATCTTAACTCCAGATAATATCCATAAAGTCAACTCAAGTTCAGTCTGGGTGCTATCTTGAAGATAGTGAACCCTTTTTTTATTAAGTTACGTTAAAATTGAACCAGTAAACCAGTTAGTTAGTACATACTGTGCTTGAAGTGTGAGAGAAAGGATGGAGAGTTAACAAACTTCTCAGATAAAAAATTTTGATTCGTCTTAATGTCCAAAAGAAAATAACAAATCGTGCCTTCAACAAAGTAACTAAGTACATATTTAATGTTTCAAATTAATTACAAGAATAATAATAATAATAATAATAATAATAATAATAATAATAATAATCAACTTCAATTAATGGGCTCTCTGCTTCTTCTCTTACTATTCACAATAACTGGACGTGGTAAGTGGTAAGCATGGTGCAAGGAGACTGTTTTAGAACTACACGAACACGAAACAAATAGGCGTACAAAACAAAGAACATAGTTAAACCTCCACTTTCCTGACGGGGATCGAACTCGGGTCCTCTGAAAACATTACCATTTGATCCATTAATGGAGAAAATAATTAATAATACGAGACAATTTTCTTATGAACATGAGGATTCCGAAAGGGAAGAATTATACAGGCCTGTTGTACACATCGACTTCAGTGCAATGAAACATAGAACACCTAATTGTTTACATAAAACATAGTGTGGAAAAGCGACCGGGGGATTTTAAAACTTATTCGTAGTTTGATCATTTCATTTTTTTAGTTATTATTTAGTCATTTCATATTATATTCAATGTAATTATAGGTTTATAGGGTTTAAATGATACTAATATAAAACCCTATTGCAGATTATTTATTATTAATACCATGTCATAATTGCATAGACTTTATATTGTATTTTAATACATGAACTAGGATTAGTAGTTAATGTAGAACCTTCTCCCCTCATAAGAAATGGACTCGTTCTATGCTTTCATTTGTTTTTACTATACTCTCTACCACAACATGTCAGAGACTGTCGGACATTGTCTAGTTTCAAAAATAAATTAAAATTGCACTTCTTCAATTCTGATTCCTCTCAGTTATAAGCCCTTTTCTCTGCGATAGTTTTGTAAAAATATAGGCTATATATCTATTTTTCCTTCCTTTCCCCTTTTTGTTCTCTTTATCAGCCGATGAATTTATTATCATAGCCTTTTTATTGTGAATTCCATTTAATATTCGTATTTCTTTCTTTTTTATCATTATTTCATTACATTCCATTTTGTTATATTCTAACTTACGTTTTCCATATTAACCATTTGTACTAAAGGAGTTGCTTTCACTATATTCCAATGTATTTTACTTTCTTTTTTCTATTATGGTATTATTTTCATGTTGTTTAGTGTCGATTTTATTATGCTATTATTATTATTTTTTTGTAATATGTTAGTATTCTGTTCTTTAACTTTTTGTTAAATTTTAAGGGCTTGTATACTTTGTGACCTGGTAGAGTGCAAGAGAAGGCCCTATGGCCTTAACTCTGCCAGTATAAATAAAGTTATTTATATTATTATTATTATTATTATTATTATTATTATTATTATTATTATTATTACTCTCTCATATAACATGGATTAATACTATACTTTTATTTGCTTGTAGAGTACACGACATTACTGCTTTCTGCTACTCATAAAATGTGACTTTTGCCCGTTTGTACCTCCAATAAAGACAAAGTCACGTAACATAAATTATCACCGTCCTTTTTACGTAACAAAATTCAGACTTTTCACAAACTGTGTGTAATGAGAAGGGTCATATCTCCCGAGTATTTAACCTTATTTAGTGTCTTATTTTCTAACGTCCATTCATACTGTAGGGGAGAAGTGGGTACAGTAAGACAGAGAACAGCGAGACATTTTTTATTAGATAGTAAATTTTGATATTGAGATGTTGGTAACAGTGGAGTTGTATGTTGCATGAGTAAAGTAACAGTATTTGTATACTCGATTTGATTCTAGTTATAAAGGTGAGTGATGAAAAAATAATTCGTAATTTTTCACTCTAGAAGTTAAATTTTGGCTTGTTTTAATGAAGGTTATATTGGATATACAAATGATATATAAATATGAATGTTTTGTTACCTAATACTATGATATTTGAGATTGTGTTTAGCAAAGTTTCGTCTTTCTTGTTTTAATTTTGAAGTGATGGCGTCAATTTTAAATGAACTATGCGTAAAGGAAACAGTGAGATATGCCATTGAAGGGTACACTGAGACGTCTCACTGTCCCCATGTACCAATGATTTGCAAAAACAAACTGTAATTATATTACATTTACCAGTAACTAACATTAAAAATGAACATACTAGTAACCAATTTAGGAACTGTAGCTTAAAATAATGGATACATTACATTTTAATGGTTTCATAAATAAAAAATTATTCACAAAATATAAGAAAATGTTAAAAAATAATAAAGAATTACATTAGATTCTTATAATTATAAGCTTTGTTGCCACCAAAAATTAATTTCAGTTTTTCGCAAAAGTTGAAATGTCATGGAAAATTCACTTTTCCAAATGTTCCAGATGTTTCAATGGTTTCGAAATCAGACATCAAAATGATTCTAAATAAGTCTACAGAACTTGTCAAGATAAAAAGACAGCAAGTTTTTGTTTTCTTTTGAAATAAATGTAAATCATATCAATGTCCGTTAATAGACACTGTGGTGTCTCACTGTACCCTCCTGAATGGGAACAGTGAGACATTTGCATTTTTTTTTTACAAACACGTATTGCATATTATGTCCTTTATCTATTAACATTTTTGTTTATGTATTATTATACTACATGTTTTAATGTCTATTTCTATTGCACTTGATTTTAAAAATACTTGAATTATCACTTGCATACATATGTCGTAATATTTTGTGTCCCACTGTACACACTACTCCCCTATTTATCAACACTCTTTCAGAAAATTGTGAACAAACTTTGGATTTTAATAAATTCCATCATGCAAAGATATTTTATTTTTATCTTAACCGTAAGTCATGAACAAAACTGTGAACAATTGCTATAAGCATCAACACAATGTTTACATTTTGACATAAACAAGATGATTTCAGACCTTACGATAACTGTAAAATATTAATAAATTCATCCAAGCCCATTTCTCTTCACCTCAAGCACTATTCCAAATACTGAGCATCTAATGGTTTAGTTATGAAGATGTAAAGATCACCAAGTTTGATTTCGGAATATGTATGGCAAGACTTTCCTGTGTTAAATTTCAACGTACCTCGTTTACAGGTTTCGACATATTTATGGGTCATCTTCAGAACTGGTCGTTGTTGGTCTTGGCGCCACTTGTTCTGTTTCCTGTGAGGGTGTGTTCCTGTGGTATAGTGTAGAGTCAAAAAGTGTGTGTTTTGAAGTTGAGTTGTGTGTTGAGAATTTCGTTGGGGTGTGTTTTTGTGTGTCTGTATATTTCATATTGTTCTAGTGTGTTGAGTTTCTGGCTTTTTGGTTGGATGTGCAGTATTTCCATGTCTGTGTTGATGTCTCTGTGGGTGTGGTTAGCATTTGTGATGTGTTCTGCATTTGTGGAGGTGTTTTGTAATTTTGTTATGACTGTCATATGTTCTTTGTAACTTGTTTGAAACGATCTGGCTGTCTGTCCTATGTAGAAGTTCTTGCAGGTGTTACATTTGAGTTTGTATACGTCTGTGTGGATGTATTTGTTTGTTTGTGTGTTGAGATGTTTTTGTAGAGTGTTATTTGTTCTGTATGCGATGTTGTAATTTAATTTCTTGAATGAGGTTACAATTGTGTATGTGTTTTTGTTTTCGTATGTTAGTGTGATGTATTTTTTGTGTTCTTGTGTTTGTGTTGTATTCTTATGTTTTTTGTGATTATGTTTTGTCTTACGTATTATGTTGTCTATTATGTTAGGGTTGTATCCGTTTTCTTGTGCTATGTATTTGATTGTGTTTAGCTCTTCGTTGTAATCCTGTTGGTTCATTGGTATGTTGAGTAGTCTGTATACCATTGTTCGGAATGCAGCTTGTTTGTGTTGTGTGGGGTGGTTGGATGTGTTGTGTATGTGTGTTGTTGTTATTGCTGTTGTTGTGGATTTTCTGTATACTTTGAACGTGTGTTTGTTGTCTACTTTTGTTATTGTGATGTCTACACCAGTTCTGAAGATGACCCATAAATAGGTAGAAACATGTAAAGGCTGGTTCACAATAAACCGGAAACGAGAACCAGAATGAAAACGAGAAGCAGAGGACGTGAATATGAAAATGTTTGATTCACAATAAACCGAGAACGTAGACGACTATGCATATCGATATGTATGTCAATAACGATATGTAAAGTCGATATTACGCATTCTGATGTTATTTGTGTATAATTGACCAATGGCGTTCTCTCATGAGCACAAGGCAGCCAACATAAACACAGATTAACCAACTTCGAAATTTCAACTGAAACATTTCATTAGATACGGTACTATAAATATGCCCATGTATCTTTATTATCACAACCTATTTTAAGTCTACCATAACGCAAAATAATTAGAGAAGAAACATTTTTAATAGAACAAAAATGAACACAACAGTAGTTATTGAATTGAAGCATGAATATGTAGTGTGTAATACAACCAATACAGCAATAAAATATGATTCGCTTCCGATCGGTGTTCAAAGATGCAGCTATTGAATGCCACGTATTCTCCTTCATTTTCTCATCTTTATACGAGGCGCGCCGCTTATCGTAAACGTGAAGATTTTCCTCAACACTCAATATTAGAATCTCATCAAATAAAACTTGCTCCATGATGCACAGCACAGAACAAAATAATGCATAGGTTATGTCACGGTCTTCTTGCTACAAAATATACGACGACAAAATAGCTTTTAGATGGCAATAGAATGAATCTAGTGGGCTGTGATCGGAAACGTGAACGCCAAAGTTGAAACTTGGCCAACTCTCCGTTCCCGATCTCGGGCTCCGGCAAGCTTTTCGTTAATTGTGAATGCTCACATTTAAATGTGTACATTTTAACAATTTTACCGTTTTCGTTTTCGTTCCGATTCTCGTTTCCAGTTTATTGTGAATCAGCCTTAAACGAGGTACGTTGAAATTTAACACAGGAACGTCTTACCATACATATTCCGAAGTGATACAGTGTTAAAAGTTGTGTAATTAAGATGTATAAGTTTGATTTGTTACAAAAACATAAAAAATTAGCCGTAGGAACTATCACCGAGCGTAGGACCTACACCATGCTAAGAGGTTATTTACACACCGTTCACTTTTAAAGTATGTTTGTTAACCTGTATACTGAAGCCGCAGTTCCGATGTGTCAAGAGGTTTCCAGCTCTCTGAAGAGAAAAAAAAAAAGCATGTGAAAGTCTGAATTGTGTTTGGATAAACATTCAAAGTGTCAATACTATTTTGTGCCACATTCAATTGCTTGGTTAAGTTCCTTCACAAAACAAGCTACTGTCCAGCGTTTCAAGTGAGAGTGAATGCTTTCTTTCCTCCCAACAGAAATTCAAAACAAAATCATGGATCACATAACCTTATTCAAAGGATTAACGTACACAAATTCTGAAATTACTAAACAATATTCTAGGATTCCTCTATTAACACTGTAGAGTTTCATTGTCAAAGCTTCAATTTGTGTAAATAAGTTTTGATTTTTAACTTGAGATAAATAACTAAATCGGAAAATAATTTCAGTAACATGCAGTTACAATATCAACGCATTAGGAGAAAATCCACAAACGATGAGTGAAAACACGGGAATTTTACTTGAAGCAAGTAAAGAGATAGGTTTGGAAGTAAATCCCGAAAAGACAAAGTATATGATTATGTCTCGTGACCAGAATATTATACGAAATGTAAATATAAAAATTGGAAATTTATCCTTTGAAGAGGTGGAAAAATTCAAATACTTGGGAGCAACAGTAACAAATATAAATGATACTCGGAAGGAAATTTAACACAAAATAAATATGGGAAATGCCTGTTATTCGGTTGAGAAGCTTTTATCATCCAGTCTGCTGTCAAAAAATCTGAAAGTTAGAATTTATAAAACAGTTACTGTATATTACCGGTTGTTCTTTATGGTTATTAAACTTGGACTCTCAATTATGAGAGAGGAACATAGGTTAAGGGTGTTTGAGAATAAGGTGCGTAGGAAAATATTTGGGTTAAGAGGGATGAAGTTGCAGTAGAATGGAGAAAGTTACACAACACAGAACTGCACGCATTGTATTCTTCATTTGACATAATTAGGAACATTAAATCCTGACGTTTGATATGGGCAGGACATGTAGCACGTATGGGCGAATCCAGAAATGTGTATAGTGTGTTAGTTGGGAGACCGGAAGGAAAAAGACCTTTGGGGAGGCCGAGACGTAGATGGGAAGATAATATTAAAATGGATTTGAGGGAGGTGGGATATGATGATAGAGACTGGATTAATCTTGCTCAGAATAGGGACCGATGGCGGGCTTATGTGAGGGAGGCAATGAACCTCAGGTTCCTTAAAAGCCAGTAAGTAAGTAGGCCTAAGTACTAATCGAGAAAAATGTTCGTTACCATTTCTGTAATATCCTACTGGCAATTAGCGGGAGCACGCCGATGCAACCGCTAACGCATTAGTCCTTAGCGACAGCGGACCGATGAAAACAGTAACATTATCATTAATGGAAGTTTGAATACCACCCTATATTATATGTAGGCTATTATATTCAAGACATTACTTGCGGCTTCAGCATCTAATGATGAATTTATTTTCTTGCAATGCTTGCAATATTCATTAATATTTCAAACCATTTCCTTTATAAGTATACCAAGATAATTTTCATCAAGCGGTGACTCACTGTTATTTGAAACTAATTAAACCAACCTTTTAAATTTAAACGTTTAACAATTATGTCGCACACATCATCACCTACAAACAGCCTACAATTTTAAAAAATGCTGGAAAATTAGAAAGTTAAAAAGTTTCCAATTCAAATATCTACTAGTGGCTTATGCAGCAAATGCTGCAAACTAAGTTCATTAGACGTTCAAATAAAAATTTTTTAGATTTATTTTCAATGGAGAATACCAGACATTTTGAAAGTTATTTGCTTCCATAATAATAATGAAACATACTCCCTCTGAATGGTTTTTTATGCCAAATACTTTTTCTTGAACTTATTCACCTTCAGTTTTTGAGTTTCAACGCGAAAACGGAAGTAACAATGTCAGGACGATCAGTGGGTTTTTCATGTGGGAGTAAAGCAATAGCTATTTCAAGTCATTGTGGATTGTAGGTGAAAGTTAAAAAAAGTCAGGTTTGCTATGCTTTCGAACAATAGACATAGCATCTTGGTATAGCTGCTGCATGTAGACCTTGAAATGTAGAGGGAAAATTATTTTATCCTGCTAAGAGATTTTGCTGAAATGATCGGGAGACTACAAAATTTTGTAGGCCTCTTATTTTATCAGTAAGTAATACCTTTTGGTCTTTCCTTAGGAACTGTAATTTTTGCGCTCTCTCGAGAGAATACCGAATAGAATGACGCATATACTGTAAATATCTACACCAGACTGCCAATAAGTTTATGAAAAAGACCCAACCCCACTTGATTAATAACAATGAAAATATTTGATTTTTAATAACAATATTTTTCTCTTATGTAAGTTTTGTAAGTTCATTTGTAAAATAGCCGCCACTCTGTAAATTATAGAAATGAAGATCTAATTTAAGATATTCTCTACATCTACTTATATAACCCAAAAACGTTTCACTTTCATATCATCAATATAGCATTAATATGAACAATTAATGAAAAATAGTCACATCATGGCATTAACTATAATAATATTTCATTCTAATGGTAATAATGTTATCAAACCACCTCAAGTTTTGTAGATTTTAATATCCAATACACAGCTGTACTCAAAATTACACACCCCAAAATCAGACCTGTAAATTATTTTGTGCGAGATCGTGCGTATTTGCTTGTTTTCCGCACAGAACCAATACGCGGTAAGTGTGAAATACCACATTCAGTATTCCCAACGTAACACACATAACAATTTCCCTCTTCTTACCACTTAAGCGCGACATTCATTTTACTGCTTTAGGCTTTTAACATGTTATTTTTAGAGACGTTTAACATAGTAATAATTATAAATTGGAAACTTACCACAGCAATTTCACCTAAATTGCAATGTTAATTATTGTTTTTAAATATTTGCAAAAATTAAGTAAACTCTACTACTCCACGAAACTTATTGCATTCTTGATACAAGTAACATTAAGGAAGTCGTGAAAAAATCAACAAGATTCCAGATGCCGATGTTATTACTGCAATATGTTATATAAATAATATTGTTAAAATATTAAAGTGAAAAGTAAATCATTACATAACCTTACCGTTTGTTTTAAGTTCGCATTTATAGACTGGGGGAAAAAAAAGACAGACATATATCACGGCCTGTTGGAATATAGTAAACACAGAAAACATTTTATAGCAACAATGTTGAAGATAGATATATTTGTTTTCCAAAGTTGCCGTCATTGAACAGAAACCAAGATGGAGATTTCATTGCAACTAATTATAAATTCCTCTTTCAGGTATGTAATAAACGATCTTCGCACAAAATAATGTACGATACACGAGCGGTATGTTTGTTTTCATGTTCTCGGAAATTAAAAAAGCTCAACTACGTTTCGCTTTTTCAATCTTTTCCTCGAACATGAAAACGTCAACATACCGCTCTTGTAACGCAAATTACTATTACCAGGTCTTGAAGTTTTTAATAACCAATTGAATTTGAACTCTAAATACGTCAGCAATCCTGCAGGTCATGGCCTTCGTGTAATAGCCTATTGTTTATTGTAGTGTGTGTTTTGTTTTATTCTGTAATCACGGCCGACTGCTGAAATGCAATTAGTTCTCAAAGCTGACGAGAAATGGATTTTGGAAAATAGAAAAATTATGTAGGAAAACTAACGCTTCACTGAAAGTTACTATTTTTCTGAAAATCCTTGGCTGCCAAGCTCCAAAATGAGGGGTCATTTATTAAAATCCGTTCAGCCGTTTTCCCGTAATTTCCATTACCAGTTCAAATTATATATACTGTAGATGTGTAATTAATGCATTTACAAAAAAAATAGATTTAATGAAAATGATGATGGTTTAACGATTATTATTTCTTTAAATTATTATTTTCATTCAGTAAATATTATTAAACCAAATAAACCTCTGAAGTGTATTTTTTACTGCATATATTCCAATTTTTAGCGCATATTCCAACAGTTTTACAGCATATTTTCAGGTTTTTTAGTGCATGAATTTCCGTGGCCTATTAATAAATCGATCTCTAGGCCTAGGGAACTGTGATATTTGCCTGAAGTTGATTTGGTAATAAATACTAACCTCCATTGTTGACAAGTCTGTAACAGTATCTGTTTAATTAACAGCTCGAGCATTAAATCACAAAGATGTCAGCACTGGATAGCCACACTTGATATTCACCCTACGTGATAACATCTTTAAGTTCGTTGCTGTGGCGTCCGCCAGGCGTCGCTGCAAGCGTCTGGTCTCGTCCACGTCCCCAGAAGTGGTCCACGGATATGATAATGATGAATGGGATGGTATCCAGGCATGTGGACACGAAGAAAGTTTCCCCGCATATCGCCCAACAAATCTGAGATTAAACTTGTGTGCAGAATTTGCAATTCGACCTGCAGGCCTATATCGCAGCTATACAAAGCTCCTTCACAAAGTTTGCACACTTTCGCAGTTAGTTTAATGGCATAGCTTGCATTCCTAGTACTTCATTGCAAGTATCATTTATCACGCCCTTGTCTTAAGTCTACAATAGCGGTAGACTCATCAATAAGAGCTTCTGCATTGTTGCCACACTTGCGTACATAAATGTAGCAGCTCACAAGCAAACATTCTAATGGGGGCAGATAAAAGAGTTATTTTGTTTTTCTTCCATCACGTTGATAATGTCAAAACAAGTGTTTATACAAATTTTGGCCACTTGAGCGCAATTACAAGGGCCGACCAGAAAATAAATTTCCCTGGGACCGTTTACAGAAAGAAAACACAATTTCATTTAAAGATTTATTGGAGCATATACAGCAATTGTTGAGTTATTTTTCAACATATTTCCTATCGGAATTGAGACATTTGTCATACCATGGGATCAATTTTTGTATCCCTGTATCATAGCAGTCTGTCGCAATTGAAGACATCATTACAAAAAAGCCCTAGTCATTTTAATGAACTTGAGTTAAGGACACATTTGCTATTATTTTAAATATTTATAGACTCCAAAAACGGCTTATGTCAAGTGCAATAGACACAAGGATAAAACACCAGTTGAATGGAAATAGCTGACATGTGTTATACTTTTATTTCTTATTGTTATCCTGACAAATAGCAATTTTCACAAGTGCATTCGTTGTAAATGTAATTAATTAAAAAATTGAAATTTAATTAATTGTAAGTTCCATAAAAGTAAATTTATTGGGTGTGCTTGATGCTGAGAAATTGATATTGTTTTTGTAATAATGTCTTCAATTTTTTCCTGCCCAGTACGCTACCCCAATATTTAGAAGTTAATGGGCGAGGTATACCATAACCTAATCACCAATAAACTCAGAAATAATCAATATTCGAAAAGACCGCAGAGACTCAAATGAGAAAATGCCTATACATTACTTCGTCGATTTAGATAATGCGTTTGAGTCTAAGGAAAGCGGTACAGCGTGGTCTGTTGTTGTGACGCGAATTCAAGCCCCCACTTACCGGTAAGGCATCATGTCACAAACACGTTCACGTCTGAGTATTTCTGACAAAGTAAATATTATTCAACGCCTAGAAATTGGAACAAATATTAAGAATATTGCTGGAGAGTTTAAGGTAATATTTATTGACTTATTAATTATTATTTAGTCATTCATGTATTATTTATTTACGTAGGCCTACTTATTATTTATTTATTTATCTTTCTATTTCTTATTGTATTTTATACATAGATATATTCTAGAAAATAAAATTAATTTGTATTAACGTTGTATCAGATTCACATTTTATAAAGAATTGACAACTCTTACGTGCCCATTTCCGTAAGATCGCAGTTTTCCTGTTCATAATATTTCTTGACTTTCGTGCACTAACAAAACATGATCCTTGCCGATTGCAGGGGATTTGCTCCTCGTGTTACACTCGTAAATAGGTAAACATTGCTTTCTCCTGTATCGATAGAGCATTGTGCTGAGAAACGAATAAAACACAATTATACGTCAACTACAGAAAATATCAGTTTATATAGGCCTATACTGGTAATGGAAATTACGGGAAAACGGTTGAACGGATTTTAATAAATGACCCCTCATTTTGAAGCTTGGAACTCAAAGTTTTTCAGAAAAATAGTAGTTTTCAGTGAAATGTCAATTTTTCAACATAATTTTCCTATTTTCCAAAATCCATCTGTCGTCAGTTTTGAGAACTAGCTAATTGCATTTTAGAATAAAACAAAACACACACTACAGTAAACAATATTACACGAAGGCCATGATCTGAAAGAATGCTGACATATTTAGAGCTCAAATTAAATTGGTTAATAAAAACTTAACTTACTAAAAATAATTTACAGGTTCGATTCTGTGGTGCATAATTTTCTGGGTACAGCTGTGTATTGGATATTAAAAACTACAAAACTTGAGGTGGTTTGATGACATTATTGCCATTAGAAATGAAATATTATTGTAGTTAATGCCATGATGCGACTATTTTTCATTAATTATACATATTGATGATATGAAAGTGAAACGTTTTGGGGTTATGTAAGTAGATGTAGAGAATAACTTAAATTAGATTTTGATTTCTATATTTTACTGAGTGGCGGCTATATAGTATATGTTACTGAAAGCTATAAAAGTTACGTAAGATAATAATATTATTAAAAATCAAATATTTTTATAGTTATTAATCAAGTGGGGTTGGGTCTTTTTCATATATATAATGGCGGTGTGGTGTAGATATTTATATGCGTGGTTCTCTTCAGTATTGGCTCGAGAGAGAGTATCTTTCATTATTATGGAAGCAAATAACTTTCAGAATGTCTGGTATTCTTCATTGAAAATAAATCTGAAAAATGTTTATTTGAACGTCTAATGAACTTAGTTTGCAGCATTTGCAGCACAAGACACTAGTATTTTAAAAACAAAACAGCGCAATAAACTTTTTTTATTGTAATACAAACATCAGATCGCATCAGACCTCGTTAAGGTGGCAATACTGAACATTGTTGGACACCGCATTGCTGTTTCTCGGGCAGGAAACAGAACTGAGTTCGAAATTATTTCGAATAGTCCTCCATTTGCCCTGTCGCGTCAAATCGCTTTCAATCCCTATACATAGGGGGTTTTAAAGTGATGATTGTTTTAAATAGTATTTTGACCACTAATTCCAGTACTACAAACCACATTGTGTTCACGAATACATTTAATTGCATTGGCTGTACTGGAAATTAGAGCTTCTGGAATGTGCGTTCATAAATTTTAGAGTCGGCTGGCTGTTAACAACTTGAAACACAGAGTTAACATTTTCAAGAAGGAAAATTACGAACCACATCGCAGAAAGCTTCCATTTCACCGATCAGCATTCATTGAGGAAAGAAAGATTGGTGTAAACAATTGTTAATAAAACGATTGTAAGTGATTTTGACATAATGAGTTACACGTCTATAACAGTATAAAGAAGCTACAGTAAGGTCAACTAGCCCATTTCGTGGGAACAAATTCTGAGTGCGCATGTCACGAAACCGGGTGTATTATCTGGAACCTCCACCAGATGGATCTCCATCTACGACAGGGCATAATTTAATATTAACTGAAAAGATTTATTACTCATCTTTTAACAATTTGAAAGACATGAGGCAAAGGAATGGCAATATAATAATAATAATTATTACTTCCGTATGCAATCATCATGAAAATATTCACTAATTGACGCTAATTTTAAAGATGCTTATGTTGGTAACGTAATACTCAATCATTAGCTACATAGATCATGACATTCGTTTCGATGAAGTTACGTCAACAATGGATATAAAAAAATTTTGTTGACTAGCTAATAACCAGGGAACGGATTTATATGGACTAAAAATATATGAAATATGTAAATATATATGTAGTTATTTTTACCAAAATATGGAATTAAATATGGATTTTTACCAAAATATGGAATTAAATATGGACTTAAAATTATAAAAAAATGACTATGTACGTTAAATATTGGTACATTTTAATCAAACTAAACAAAAAATATAATGGACGTACCTTATCTTCCAATGTAGTTTCAACAAAACACAATTTTTATTGTCTGTTACCATAACAATAGGTTACAAACATTTCTTTCAAGTGCTGAAAAGTGAATCTTCTTCTATTGTCTCTGAGGATAGATTTATACTGACTAAAAGAGCGTTCGACGTCACAAGAAGTAACTGGTACATAATTCAATTTCACAATGTCTGCTGGGGATAAGTCCAAGTTAATCTTCACTGTTGATTCACCACTCATCACAGCAACAACCTTTTGTAGTTCTTCATATCCAGGGTTTTTTGAAAGTACAGTGTCCACCTTAGCTCTTACTGCATCTGCAACTTTACCTCTACCACGATTCAGTTGTTCCACAGTACTATTTATAATTTCAAAACTTTCAGATAGTGAAAGGTGCCTATTTTGGAGACTTTTGAGCGTTTTTATGATGCATGAAAATGTATGCTGAATGTGAGCTAAGTCATTCTTCACACTTATGTCACAGGTAACTGTTTTCGCAGTATCAATTGAGACTGCATCTTCAGAGTCCAATGCAAGGAGAACATTGTTAATAGAGTCTATATGTTCGGCATAATATTCAACTGCTTCTAGCCATGTACCCCATCTAGTTAAAATTGGCTTTGGTGGCAATGGAATTTCAGGGTACATTTCTTTCAACACGTTAACTCTACTGGGAGCTTTGAGAAATACTTTTTTCACTGATGAAATCAACAAATCTACTTTAGGGAAATTGTCTCTGACCACTTCTGCCACACGATGAAATGCATGCGCCACACAAGTAAAATGAGTCAATTTAGGATATACAACAGATAATGCTTGTCCAGCTTTGACCATATAAGGGGCAGCATCGCTAATAAAGAATAATACATTATCGTACATAATACCCTTTGGCCACAGGATACCCATAGCTTCGTTGAACAGTTTAACTATAGTTTTGTTATTGCACTTTTCTAGAACATCACAATGTAAAAGAATTCGTTCAGAATATTGTTCACTTAACAAACCGATAACTACATTACCAACAAGTCTACCTTCTTTGTCGGGAGTCTCATCAATGGAAACCCAAATTGAACTATCTTTAATTTCATCTCTTATCTTCTGTATTGTCTCATCGTAGATGGATGGAGCATACGTCTTCCTAAGTGTTGACTCATCCGGGATTGTATGTTGAGTATATTTTTCAAGGAATTCCCTGAAGACCTTATTCTTTAGTTTGTAGAGAGGAATATCAGCAGAGATGAGAGAACGGCACAGGTCGATGTTAAACTCAGATCTTACATTCGATGTTGTTGGTTGTGTTAAAAACAATTGTCTCTGCTTGGAATTTAGTTGTTTGTTGGCCTGATGTTTACTAGTTGTAATGTGTTGTTGCACCAGGAACTTTTGTGTAGATGATACTGCACACTGACACAAATTACAAAATAATATTTTATTGTCAGTTGATAAACCATCTTCTTTAAATTCTGAAATGTAACTTGTTAGTTTTGATTTTAAATTGACTGAATGACGTACTTTTGGCATATTTACCGTCTTTATAGTATGATTTACAAAACTGAACCTATGTGTACTCTGACTGGCATTTAACTGTTGAGCTGCACAACTGAAGTCTGTTAAAAATTTTAAATTAAATTAATACAGTTTTGTAACTTACTTTCCCATTGTTGATAGGACTGCTAATTTTCAAATAACTCTGATGTTAAAGGGATTACTGAACATGTGTTTAAATCTCTATTGTTGAAATGTATTTTTAAAAGTTAATGGAATTTTGTTTTGTTTTATTGTTAAACCTAATATAATATGGACTGTTTTATATGAAATATGGAAAATATATGGAAATTAACGAAAATATGTACTAAACTCTAAAATATGGAAAAATATGGAAAATAAAAGTAGGATTTTTCAACCCTACACATTGTGAAACATAAAGATAATGCAAAATATAAATTATATTAGCTTTATAAGTAAATATGTATTTACATATAAATCCTTTCCCTGCTAATAACGTTATATGGAAAGAAATGCAATGGTTATGAAGAAACAGAATAAAACGGTAAGCACTTTGTTAATAGTAGGCCTATGTTTTACTTCAATCATAAACACTGCAATTTTATATGTATTTTGAAAAGAAAAAGTGAATTTTCATTAGACCTACATAATAAGACACAAATATCACTACAGAACAAAGGAATAATTACAACAGTTAATACAAAGTTTCATCTGAAAGTTTAGCATGTCTGAACAGCTGATCGCTAAAATCAGCTGTTAGCGCTGCCGATACTAGCGACATGGTTGGATTCATTGAGAACTAGACCTCCCTAAGCTTGATTTTAGTACCAACATCATCAAAGGTGCCGACAAGAGTTGTCTCTACTGTATCTTCTTTATACTGTGGTCTATGCATATGTTCTGAATGTCTTAAAAATGATAGACTTCTTAATAATATGTAAAATTAATTGTCTACATAGATCATGATACGATTTAATTAAAAAGATTATAGTCACGGACTTCACTCATTCTTTTTCATTACACATTGTAAGCGCTTCGCAAAAATTCCGTCCCTTTTATATATACCGTAAATGATATCGTTTATAGGCCTAGTTTATTTTTATAATAATTATAATAGCTATTATTTAAAAGCACATCAAAATGAAATCATTTACGTAATAGAATAATAGACTCTCAAATGAAAAGACTAACTTCCGTTTTCTGACTTCACAAAAAAAAAAAAAAAAAAAAAAAAAAAAAAAAAAAAAAAAAAAAAAAAAAAGGAATTTAAGTTATTTTATAAATATTGTATATTTCAAGTATATTATTTTTAACAATTTTTCAAAAATATACGGCTACGTTAAATACCTATATGTTTATCTGTAGTAATGTCACGAAAGGTCTGAGATTTATCTGGGAAATCTCAGACCTCGAGTGGCATTTATTAGGACTATTTCGTGAATAAAATAAAAATATAAATAATATATCCCTAAAATTCGATCACAAAATGTTAATAATTGTATATTAACGAATACTTAACCTATTCAGACATTGTGAAGTTGAAATACTCGTAGATGAATATCGATTACTGCAATAAAGAAATTCGATGTTATTATTCAGTAATACCAATTGCGAAAAGTGAAATACAGGTTTAACAATTTTAATTACATGTACTGCACTTTTCTCTTATTATTATAATATAAATACATTTTCATTATCTGCTGAAATCATAATTTAATTTAATAGTAACAGTGGGGACAGCTATATACCAATGCTTATGTATTCACAGCGAGACATGTTGCTACACAGTGAAGCCATCTCTGTATATAGATAGACCTAATTAAAAACACGAATTTTATTGCACCATACGGAAGGCAGTTTGATCAAAGACATTATTAGTATGCAAGATCTTTGGGTTTGATATGCAATGATGTTACATAAATTTGAAGATCTGACTTTCTATTAATTGTTTAATTTCATTCACAAAATTCAAATTTTATAGGCTACAATTATAGGTTAAGTTACCTGTGGGAGCAGGACCAATGTCAGCTGTGCCTTATTTCGACCGTTGCAATCAGTGCTACACGAAAGCATTTTTTATAGCTCGACAAACGCATTCTCGCTGTAGTGTGTAACGGAACTAAAGCTGCATCTACACAGTTCAATATTCCAATCACGTATGCGTGCAATCTGGAAAGAATATTGAAAGAATCAAGTTTAAAACGCACGTGCAATTAAGATGCATGAAGATTTTGTGTCCATATGGTACGCCGTTTTGAATGGATTGCTTGAATGCGTGAAGTTGAAAGAAAAGTTGAACCGTGTAGATGCACCTTAAGGCGTTTTGCATCATTAGTTATTTGGAATTTATCTTGGTTGAAATTTATTCCAAGATCACTGTATTGGCCTCTTTATAAAACATATTAAACATTCTACGTTCAGAATTAATTACAAGCTGCAATCATAATTCTTAACTTTCTGTTATAGATTTCTACGGCCTCGAATACCAACATGAGGCAAGTACCGCCATATTTATAACGGTCACACGGCCTACAGTCGCTTACTAGACCCCGTGTCAAGGTGACTGAATTGTGAAGCTCAAGGTGGTCTTCCAATTCGTCTTCATGTTGATTACGAATTCCTGCCAAACAGGTCTGTCAAGGAGTAGATCAGATCACCTCGTTGTGATGCATCTGATGATGAGTCAAGCAACGACGCCAACTCTAATATTGCAATAGTAGACTATATTATGGAGTAGGCTAACTGCGTTATGAGGAAAGTGTAATGAGGTTAAAATTTAGGGCACGGGACCGTGTCCGACCACAAGAGAAGAAAAATAACTGAGACAGGGAGATCAAAATCCCACTAACTCCAATTTTAGACAAAATTGATTTATGGGCTGGATGGTGCTTTTTAGTTTGTCCCGCATGCGTGGAAGGCAAGAATACGCTAATATCGACATTCATCTGCATTCTGGGGGCTGTTTTAAAACTCGTGGAAGTCAGAACTCCACTTACTCCATGGAATAAGAGAGTTTTTGCATTCCTAGCTTAATTTCCCGGTAGGTGGCAACACTATCGCTCAACCAGCTGAGTAAAGTGATACGATACGGTATTCAGAATGCCACAAAAATCTATGAAATCCATGTAAGTAAGACTATTAAAGGCACAATATCGAGTCGATTAACTTCCAGAAACCCAATACAGATGCATCATTCCCCAGTCAACTAAATTACAATTCAGCATTGCCATTGAAAGAAGAAAGCAAAAGGATTTGCAAAATTTAATGCAGTTTATTTCTGAGGAAAGTAGGATGAATTACCAAACTCTGTTTGCGGATAGTAATAATCTAGAATCTAGATGCACGGGAAGAACATGAGAGTGAGAGAAAAAACAGAATCTGTGACATGAATGAGACTGTGTTAACATCTTAATATTGTTTGTGGTTTTAGTTGTGTATTTTGATGTGCTTTATGATAATTTGTGATTTTCTGTCTCATATATTTGAAATGTTAAAAAAATGTAGCAATGTTAATCTTAATAATAAACTTCCTTTTATCGTGTATTCCAATGTTTCATTAGGGAATTGTGATATACTTATCTTTTTTTCTTCACATGGCTCATATTTATTCACTTTCCTTAATTCATACACTGTGGAAGTCAGAAAACCACTAACTCCAGCAGTGTTTATTTCAAATTGTAGTGTAAGATAATGTAAAAATTTAGGTTTTTAAGTATTTAATTAATAAAGAATGTAATGTTACACAATATTAATAGATAAATGTATAATATATAAAGTTAGTAAGAGAAATAATAAGTTTCTTCTTTCTCTTGTAAAATTTGGTTTATTGGAGTTAGGGAGTTTTGATTTCCCTGTCTCAACTATATATAACATTTAGGCTGTGATGTGTACAAAAGGATTTTACCCGTAAATCAAAAGTTTTCGAAATAGAACATAAAAATTCACGCGCCGTTAAGATCCACAAGTCTGTAAGAATGAGTAGGTGTACTCTTTAACATAACTGGAAACATTAGCATACAGAATGAAAGGAATATAACTGTGCTTACTACTTGAATAGAGTAGAACAAAAAAAATCTAATTCCATATTAGTCCCTAATGAATACTTTTCTCACAAAACAATAATTTTCCCCTAAATATTAATACTCTTTCATTGATAAGTATTAAAGCAGTGGTCGTCAACACTCGCTGAAATGTGCAATGGGTACGCGGTGCCGTCCCTGTACAAGACAAACAAAAATAAGTTATTAGGAGAAAGTCTCGAAATTTAAGAAGGGATAAAGTTAGAAATACAAAGTTAGAGAAATCATGGATTAAAAAAAAAAGAGAGAGAGAGAAGTTATAGAAGAAAGAAGTTTAAATTATTACCATTAAGTACGAGAAAAATTCGTACCGGCACCGGGAATCGAACCCAGGACCTCTCAGCTGTGCGCGCTGAGTGCTCTTAACCAACTGAGCCATGCCGGGACACGATCCACGACGCCGGCCGAACTCCTCTCGTAGTGTTATGTTACGGCCTTACTACCTGCATTTAAGACGATACACGTCATATATATATATATATATAGTGAGGATCACGTAAGAGCAATTCCTAAAAGACTCATTTTGCCGTCTCTTCAGTGTTGTCAACTAATACCAGATATCACCGAAGAGGGAAGAATCACAATGCTTCGTACTGAAATAATAATAATAATAATAATAATAATAATAATAATAATAATAATAGTAATAGTAATAATAATAATAATAATAATATAGTGTTAACAATAACAATATCTTCTTAGTTACCACATCTCATCTTCATGTTGTCAGATGTTTCCTAAATGGTTCAATAATGTATTTATGAAATACTATATTTTCTTCCTGAACTTCTTGCATATTATGATAGTAATTAGGATTTGTATCATCTAATATTATAATTTATTTTATCAGGCAACGTGAAATTTATTGCCTTGAGTTTACGATTCATTCATGACACCTAACCTAAAAATGTATTTACTTACTTGCATTTTCATCAGTTTCCTTTACTGTAAACCGAAATCAGTGCTGCCAACATAACAGTTAGAAAATAACTGCCAGTTGTAGTATTTGTCAGTACCCGAAATTCGAAATGAAGTTTGTAAAAGAAAATTCAACTTGAGTGCTAGAAAATCACTATAATCCACTAGCATATTTAGTAATAGTGGAAAAATGGTTAGGTTTCACCCTTAAGGTATTAAGTAAGCTGATCCGGACTATATACAGGAGCGCATATTAAATGACTTTATGGCCATATTCAACAATAGTTTTCAGAAAAACTGACTAGTTCACACTAGTCATGTAATATGCAATGAGGTGGACGAGACCTCATTCATATTCGATAGAAGTTTAAATTAGTTTAGAAATGTGAAGAGGATAGCCATTGGCAAGTGATAGACCAAAAAATGATATATATTATTTTAATGTACCGAAGTACATATGATATTTCCATGCAGATATTCTGCGTCATCATACTATGAAAGAGTAATGGAACGGAGAAAATTTCTTTCCGGCTCCGGGAAAGGGAACCCAAGAGTTGGAGCTTAATCCGAGACGATTCTATCCGACGCCGGGGTTGTATCCGGTGTGGCTTAGTGGATAAAGCATCAGCACGTAGAGCTGAAAACCCGGGTTCAAATCCCGGCGCCGGAAAGAAATTTTCTCCGTTCCATTACTCTTTCATCAAAAAATGATGCCGGAGTAGAAAGCAGAGGACAACAGAAGACGGGGAAGACGTAAGGAACAGTGGAAGGATGAGATACGAAGAATTGTGGATTTTAGACGGTTGACGTAAGAAGACACGGAGGGTAGGAACTTACGGATGGGCTGTAGGAAAACCACTGTATTACTGTAGAACACGTCTAAATAACATTGTGTGGTAATTGTACAACTTCTTGTATTAGACAGCCCAGCCTGAATGGGAAGATACCGATTTGATTTATGAGTAGAGTTACTCTGTAATTATTTTCACCTCCTGTGACGGAAGGAGTGGTCAAATCTCTCTGGGATAGTCTATTATAGTTCCCTTTAGTGACTCCAGGTCACGCTATGGAAATGTAGACTCGTTCGAAAACATTGACTGTTCACATACAGAAAATATGATGTACTCGGCACTTGAGTTGTAAGCAAAGCCCGGGACTTCAGCAGGTAAACAATGCTTACAGGTTAAGTGTGAAAGGAGGTTTATTGAACCCTGACGCTCTTTACACACAGTGAGCATACGATATATACATGAGTGTTCCAGGACAGACTACGACAAAAATAACTTCTCGCCCAAACTTTGGCGTAATAATAAAATGATTACATTACGTTCGACAAAGTGAACTGCAAAACAGTACAGAAATATAATATTAATTGCAAAAACAAATCTTACACATTCATATGTTAGGAATTACAGTAGTTATTCCTCATAATATTTTGTTTACAAACACGAATCATATGATTTGTTGCAATGAACCACAACATAAATTCTTAAATTATCAAATGAAAAGCTTCTTCTATTTTCTGACAACAATTTTTTAACTGAGAAAAGGTTCTTTCAACATCACATGATGTGGTGGTGGCAAACTTAAACCATGCACCACTGACTATCACAATCACTGTCAATACTGTTTAAAGCTTTGTGTATTCGATGTGTTGTTTTATTTCGAATTTCACAAAGTTTGGAAAATCCAACGTTTTTTCTTGAGAATGTTTTTAAACTTTTGTTGCATCAACACACTTTTTCATCTTCATTTTGAGGGATTATCTACTACAAACAATCAAAGTAACATGACATTAAATATTCTTTACGTAGAGTTGTTTCAGACGGGGCAATTCTGCCCGTATACTTCTCTATAAAATTCTTGAAGTGGGGGTTTTCCACCTTGTTAAAAGGAATGTTGGAGCTCACCATCATTTCACACAAATCCCGGAAAAAAATCATTGTTTCTATCAGAATTTGAAACAGAAGGCGCGCTTGCTCCCTTCTCGTTACGTATGAATAATTGTAAATGAGCTTCATGTCTCTGAGTTTTGATATGCTGTTCTATGTATTTGAGGCTCTCGCCCTTTATTACAGTGTGGCATGCGTTACATGTGATATTAATGCTATCTGTACAAAAGCACTTACTTTCGTATACTTCCACAAGTTTCTTTAATTTATCCTCTTTTTTCAGTGAAACTTCCGGCATAGTAATTGAGCACGTAGATTTGTACCCGCCTGTACTCTTGGAATGCTAGCTATCAAGTATCAGACAACCGATCACTAGTCTGAAGTCGAATGGGCAGTCTTTCGGGACTAGGCGAAGGAAGTTTCTTTACAAACACAACTAGCAATATATACTTTGTGTATCATTAACCTGTTTTTAAACTGCTGAAGTCCCTAGGCTTGATTATAAGTTATAGCTTTCGGAAAGTGATGTGATGAAATAAATCGTAACAGTATTTGAAAGTAGGTCAGTGAGATATGGTATCTTGGGATTTTCATGGGGATATTAAGGGAAATTCACGAAATACGAGGTCAAGGGTCAATCTCGCAACTCCTCAATTAGACGCTAGTGCACTGTTCTTTTTTACCTTCAGCAGAGCTTCTGGAGTAGCGGTAACCAAAGCGGATATCGTGTCAAACGGGTAAGAGGAGTTTGCTGTCTACCTCATTCACGTACTGAAGCCAAGCAGTAGCGATATGTCGCTGTCCCAACCGTCTGTCTACGAGCAGGAAGAGAAGGTTTCGTACGGAATGGGAAGACGATGATTTTTTTTTTTTTTTTGGAGAAAATGTAATATGTTTGCTTTGCTTAACGGTTCGATTAGTAATATACAGAAGCAACATCAAAAGGCATTGCGCAAACTGATAGTGACCAACTCTCCTCTATTATCCGGAAACTCCCATATTTGTGCTAATTTTTTTTTTTTGGATCCTCACATCTTCCGTATTGATTTCCTAACCCTCCCGTATTTTTCTTCATCAGTCATGATCGCTAATGTTTCACTGTAATAATAATAATAATAATAATAATAATAATAAACCCTCCAAAGATATTTAGAAATCTGACATTATATCGATATATCGATAGCTTAATAGATACCAACAATACAATTCTGTTCCAATGTTTCTGTAATCTTTGGTGTAACTATACGATTTACGATTGTAAGGAGTTTTTTTTTTTGCATACCAAGATACGTCTCGCAACATCCGGTTGACAAATAGAAATAGGCCTAAGTTAATACCACAGTCTATGGTCTGTCCAAAACAACTTCCGACCTGACAAATGGCGCCTTTAGCATGTTACCATGGCAACCATTCAAATCAACCAATCACAAGAGACGTGTAACCATGGTAACGGGACGGTGTTGCCTTGTCTATGTTTACAAGTTGCACGTGAATACCAGGGCCTAGTGGTGAATACAGTGGCCGGAATGACTGAGTTGGCTGGTTAACGGGTGCTTTGTGTGAATTAAAAATATTATTTAGTTGTATTATTGTTTTAGTGTATCGATAATTATTGTGTTTAAATTATATTACACTATTATCTTCGTTGTCATTGGTGGAGTGTGTGTTTTCTAGTTTCTGCTAGAGTTTTTAAATAGATGACTTGTGCAGTGTCGGAAGGAAGGAAGGAAGGAAGGAAAGGTAGGCGGAGAATAAAGAATATTGGACAAGGTGCCCCGTTAAAGAGTCAAGCGCGAGAGATGGTGTGTTATGTAAGAGAGTATTTTGACGGGAGAAAAGATAATGGCGGGCCTCTTTTACCTTTGGCGCAAGTCGTAATGAGAACTGTTGCTTGTGTTAAAATTAACAAGAGCACTGTTACCAATATTTGAAAAGAAAAAGGCTGTGCAGATTTTTAATTATAAATATTTTTACAGTTTACAATTTTTTCAACGCCTTTCTAACAATATTACATTGAAGAATACCGACACTCATAAAAGTAGAGGCTTCGTATTAAATTAAAATTGTTTTTACAGTTTACAGTCCTTTCGACACTTTTCTAATGGTATTTACATTGAAGAATACCGGTACTACTGGTACTACTACTACTACTACTAATGATTATTATTATTATTATTATTATTATTATTATTATTATTATTATTATTATTATTATTATTATTGTTGGCTAATAAAAGTAATAATGTACACAAATTTTAATGCCTAGTGTTCAACAAATTGGTTAGAAATGTATGTGTTCATGTCAGCCGTTCATTACTGCACTCTATCGGCAGCCCGCTCGCTTACACGAAAGATGGGCAACATGACAACACTGCTCCCCCTTCTCTATAAGCTGTCAAGTCGGAAGTAGTTTTGGTCAAGGTATAGTATATACAGTCACGAAGCTTGAGTTGTTGAGGGTACTAGGAACAATAAACTGTGCAGGTACTATTTCGCATTGTCTGTGATGAGGCGATAGCAGCCATCCTAGTGGTTAGCAACCATCTGTAGATGCATATTCCCTACGTATTGAGCTTCGTGACTGTATATACTAGACTATGTTAATACTGAGAAGCATGCATATTTTAATATATTATTGTACTGAATATTGCGACCTAAATCACATTTGTGTTAAGTTTATAATTAAAGTGATAGTTTTATATTAAAAGTTATTCCATCAGTGAATCCTGGCTTCGCACTCTAAAAAAATTGTGCTAAAATTAATCGTGACAAAGTCTCCCGTATTTTTGTGGTCAGAAATTGGTCACCCTACACGCTGAATACCAAAACGTAACATGTACTATTATTATTATTATTATTATTATTATTATTATTATTATTATCATCATCATCATCATCATCATCATCATCATCATCATCATTATTGAGCATTGTTGCTGTAATTCTTCTGTGCGTGCATGAATATTGATTTTTTAGATCTCTTCTCTTGAAGGCTGTATACTGTATAAATTTTAAGCTTTTTAATCTTCAGATCTGAAAGTATCTGTTATGAGTAAAGCTCGGAACTTGGGGACTTGTGTCTTTGCACGTGGCTAAGCGACCGGACTTCAATGTCAACAAACTCCCGCTTCCAGCACGGAGGTACTGTCAGGTCTGCTATAAAAGTGGTTTCTGACTGGAACAGCATATTGATAGTATTATGGTAGGTTGAAACACGTAATTTTATAGCATAGGCCTATATAATAAAAATAAACATGAGAAATATATCAAATTTACTGTCTGGTCTATTTCAGTTTGTTGAATGGTTATATATATCACAGATAAATATCTAAATTATCTTACAGACGTGGACATATTATTAACAAAATTGACGATTTTTATGATAATTGTGTTTACAAAATTTGACTTTTCAATTTAGACTACAATTGACAATTTTGCATATTTCTATCATTACAATAGATAGAAATAGGCAAAAATGTCAACTGTAGTTTGAATTGAAGAGTCAAATTTTGTAAAAATATATAATAAAAATCTTCATATTTTGCTAATAATTTGTAAATATGCAAAAATGTCAACTGCAGTTTAAATTGAAGAGTCAAATTTTGTAAAAATATAAAATAAAAATCTTCAGTTTTGCTAATAATTTGGAAATATCCAAAATGTAAACTTTAGTCCAAATTGAAGAGTCAAATTTTGTAAAAATATAAAACAAAAATCTTCAGTTTTGCTAATAATTTGGAAATATCCAAAAATATCAAAAGTAGTCTAAATTTAAGAGTCAAATTTTGTAAGAAATATACAATACAAATCTTCAATTTTGCTAATAATTTCGAAATAACCAAAACTGTCAACTGTAGTCTAAACTGAAGAATCATATTTTGTAAAAGTATGTAATACAAATCTTCAATTTTGCTAATAATTTGTCCACGTCTGTATTATTATTATTATTATTATTATTATTATTATTATTATTATTACTATTATTATTATTATTATTGTTATTATTATTATTCTTATAACTAATTCTTACCAATGTTTATTATTGTCACACTAACATTACTTATCCAACTTTCATTATTTACTTTCATGTTGTTTCATGGTCTATATTAATGTAATAACTATGTAAGCAATTGTATTCAATTAGAATTAGAGTCTGGCTGGGCGGAAGAGAAGGCCTACTGGCCTTAGCTCTGCCAGATTAAATAAATAAATATATTATTATTATTATTATTATTATTATTATTATTATTACTACTACTACTACTACTACATTTTATTACAGTGTATGACTACGCACATTCGAAGATTTTCGGATCCATAACTTCTTCGCTGATATGAAACGAGAAAAACTTATTTCCTAGTCACATGAAGTGACGGGAGCAAATTTAAAATACTGAATGTTTTCACTGTCACTGTTTTCTGTTTGATTTTCAGCAAATGCTAGCTGATCTCGTATGTGAGAAAGATAAGTGTATCCTAAATTTTTCTCAAAAATAGTTTTCAATTTGTTCTACGGTAGGTTCCTCTGCTACTTGATCCATGGCTATGGACAAATATTCCACCAATTTAAGGGACTGCAATGTTTTTCAATGAATGCCGGTTTCCAGCCTCTAGTTTGTGTGTGGCACAACTTACAAAATATAAACTCTCCATTCGAAGAAATAATGTATCTCCTCAGAATTCCTCCACGAAATTCTGTACCTGAAATTTAAGAAATGTATTTTCAAACTTCTATAATACCCATTCGAATAACACGTATTTTCTAATTCCTCAAACAGACCGTTTACCTGTAATTCTCTGAATGTCATTGGCTTCGACATGCCACAGTTTCCTCGTCCGTCTTCCTGTCATTCGATGTGACCACTTTCTTAGTACACACGACTGTCCCTGAGCACTTACAGCGTGAGCTTTGTGTTCGTTGTACCTGTAACCTTACTCATGCACACGACACACAAGTCCCCAAGTTCCGAGCTTTGGTTATGAGTTATTTACTAGTTATTATGTAGGGCTAATAGCCTAATATTATAGAAAAAACTAATCCAGGGAAAATCTTAAAGACCGGTGCAGCAAAGTTGTTTACGAGGTGTCGAATGCGCATACTAGCTTCTCTGGGCATGCGCACTGCCTCCTATGTGGGACTTCAGTGTCTGTGCGACAAAACGTTTTTCTAAGACTGTACTTGTCACTGTATGAGCACATTTTTCCTCATATTTTTCTTCTCAATCCCATTTCACTTTCCACATTACATAGTTACTACGTAGGCCTAAGTATAGGGTAGGAATGATATAACTGTTCACATTGAAGGGGACAATAGAACACATTAAAATAAATAAAAAGCTATTATTTTGTAATTAAGTGCACGGTTAACTAGAAAATTATGATGAAAATCTGCATACTTTGGTAACAGCGCATCGCCGGCTCACGTAAAAAAAACTCTCACACGAACTCAGATCTGAATAGCAGCATTCCGTCCCTTAGTCAATGCAGTAGGCTAGCCAGACTTCATAATGACGGCAAATAACTATACTTGTTAGTTTCTTATTTAATTTGCAAGGAAACCGTCCGTTTTTTTTAATTGGAAATGGATAAATCAATCCTTATCAGTTTTTTCTAATGATAAGAGTAAATACAGTAGAACCTCTATTATCCGTGGTAATGAAGGGGATGGATTGAACGGTTTATCGAAAAAATCGGATAATCCGTATCGTGGAAGATTGTGTAATTTCCTCCATGGTCTTGTATTTAACTCGCTAGGTAGTGGATCAAAAGTTCACCAATTTAAGCCTGGTTGTCAACGACGGGTTTTTAAGGCACAAGGAAGTCCTTTGTAATGACTGTCTCAGGAAAGATAGGAATAAAAGACGTCTCATGTTATAGATTTACATACTTGTTTACATTTTATCCTTGTTTTTTTTATATTAAATCTCGTATTCTGATGCAAGATGAGCCACAGTTTTTCTTTCTAAACAATTCAATTATTTTCATTTTTTTTTTCGATACTTAACACAACACGTTTTCTGTTAACACCCATGGAAGACATGTCATTTTATATACAATGTTATATTATACAGGGACATCATTTTATTTTTACCAACATTTTTAACATTAACCTGGCTATACTCGGAAACATTGTTACCCCCTTCCATTACAGGAGTTTGACGTTACTAGTGCAATATGTAAACAAATCATTTTACTTGGTATAGGAGGAGAGAAAAGTAGTGTATCCATTTATGTTGTAGGGAAATACGATATTACGATTTTCAGTTTGATCATCAATTTTACGGAATTTATCAAAATACAGTAGAGTAGTAACATTTTTTTTCAAAACTCAACTTTTCAGGCGGCTATGTTCGTTATGTAATGTCTACTTTATTTAGCATATTAATTATTGATGTTAACATACAATATAGAGAGTACATTTAAATTGAGGGGGTCATAAGTAAAGGGCTGTAAGTGCACTTAAGTTACTTTTGAGAAAATGGGGTTTAAATATTTAAGCTTTCGTAAAATCGGTGAAATTTTTTATTTAAATTGTAATGTGTGATGCGATTAAAATATCCCTTTGCCACTAAAATTTTAGATACCGTACTTTTGCTTACACTGGATGCACTTAACTCATGTTATTACAAATGTCACTAGCATTCCTTTGCTTCTAGCCACCTCAATTAAAAATAAGCTAATCTGAATTTTTAAACAAGTTGCTGAAAATGGTTGCCGTTCATTACAATGCAGGCTTCAATTCAGTACGCATATTATTAAAAACATTTTGAAGCATATTCTCTGAAATTGAATTTATCGTTTCTTCAATATAATTTTTTTAGTACGATATTATTAATATAGGTTCTTTCTTCTATAGAAAACGCAATCATATTTATGAAACACACTATACACTGCAGTGTTTACTTCAGTGCTTGAAGACTTCGAATGCAACAGCGGCCGTAAGTTTGTGTGTCTGACGGGAGCAAGGACATTAGTGAAGGGGTGAGAGTGAAGTACATTCAGAAATGCAGGTACAATAAAAATGCAAGTAAAAATGAAATGATGTCCCTGTAGAACGGCAATTCGAACAGTACGTAGACAATACTGTGTAACGATAAAGGCTTGTAATGACACTCTCTAGCTAGAACATATGTAGAACCTACTAATATGATGTACAAAACAATACTTCATACACGTTACGTTACTTATTTCTGAAGAAAAAAAGGCGAGAAATAGTCGGATAATCCGCCAATCGGTTAATACGGTGACGGATAATCGGGGTTCTACTGTATAAGAATCGTGCCTCTAATATAGGGGTCGTCAGCACAGAGCACGCTGGGGCTAGCGTCTCTTACCCGCGGAAAACGCAATGTACTATAGTGCTCTCGTACCTGCTAGCGGGTATGCTCTCTATCTCTCCCTGTTGCACGCCGTATATTATGTACGTACGTAGTAATATACTTTTTACTAATGAGCAGTAAATAAACATTTTCTTTTCTACGTACATAATGTTTCTACACTATAGAAATGAATTTCGCATTCCAATATTTCTTCACTCACTCTCTTTTCTATTTAAAATCTCCTTGTTCCATCATCCTCTAATACTGATCGCAGGTATTTCAATTCAATGTCTTCATTTCCTCGTTTCCAATCGCTAGTTCTTTCATTAACATTGATCTTCAATGATAAATATTATGTTTATTGACATTAAGAGTCAGTCCCCAAAGGATGATGATGATGATGATGATACTTGTGGCTTTTAAGGAACCCATAGGTTCATTGCCGCACTCACATAAGCCCGCCATCGGTCCCTACCCTGAGCAAGATTAATCCAGTCTCTACCATCATATCCCACCTCCCTCAAATCCATTTTAATATTATCCTCCCATCTACGTCTCAGTCTCCCCAAAGGTCTTTTTTCCTCCGGCCTCCCAACTAACACTCTATATGCATTTCTGGATTCGCCCACATGTGCTACATGCCCTGCCCATCTCAAACGTCTGGATTTAATGTTCCTAATTATGTCAGGTGAAGAATACAATGCGTGCAGTTCTGCGTTGTGTAACTTCCTCCATTCTCCTGTAACTTCATCCCGCTTAGCCCCAAATCTTTACCTAAGAACCTTATTCTCAAACACCCTTAATCTCTATTCCTCTCTCAAAGTGAGAGTCCAAGTTTGACAACTATACAGAACAACCGATAATATAATTGTTTTATAAATTCTAACTTTAAGATTTTTTGACAGCAGACTGGATGATAAAAGCTTCTCAACCGAATAATAACAGGCATTTCCCATATTTATTCTGCGTTTAATTTCCTCCCGAGTATCATTTATATTTGTTACTGTTGCTACAAGAGATATGAATTTTCATCTCTTCAAAGAATAAATTTCCACTGTTTATATTTCCATTTCGTAAAATATTCTGGTCACGAGACATAATCATATATTTTGTAGTAATAATAATAATAATAATAATAATAATAATAATAATAATAATAACAGCAGTAATACGTAGTTGTGGTAGTAATTGTGAGCTGGGACATATCAACAGCGACAATGTGTTCGCTAATTCCATATGAACATCATGTTTAACATCAATTTTATTACGAATAAAACTTGAATCATAATACAGTTTGTGCCAGCCGTACGTCGTTAGCCTTGAACGGGTTTTGTTCGCTCGGTGGGAGAACGAACTGCGTTGGGATGTTCTGTATATTGACATAAAAAACAAATTGATTCTTTTGCGTTTTGGCAATTTTTCAGTTTAATATTTTATGTACATAAGTAACAAATTCTCTTTCTTTTTTTCTCTCTCTTCTTTTTTTTTTTCGGTATTTTAACCTATTCTTGTAAGAACAAGGATTTTTCTCCCACTTTTTTTTTTCAGGAAATTTCAATCTTCCACAAACCTGCACGTTACATGCCTCCCACAACGTAATCAGCTAACGCCAAAGACAACGTAAAACTTAATTTTTATAACTGATAAACATCCAGAGACATTTAAAATATTCAAAGTTGCACCATGACCGTTAGATACATATCGGCATGTAACATTACTTAGAATTGTTGTTATTTCTTAAGTGTGGCAAGATACAGTAGCAGAGTTGCTTTGCAACATTCCTGGTTCTTATGACCTACAGTGGAGTAATCCTACTGTGTCCACATAATTGTCTTTTTATTACTCATTTAATATATTTCCATCATTTCTGCTTCATAGCATTTTGTATTTGAACACTGAGCTATAATGTTTTTTTTTTCAACATAACCATAAACCGAGAAAAAGAAATGTAGAGTGCTTCAGGGTTACATAAATTATGTGTGTTAGTCATGGATAGTTGTTAATCTAACGGATAAATATTGCATTGTTCATGAAGTTCATTAAGATTTCCAGATCTGCGAACAATAGGCTCGTATTCTAAAAGAAATTATTATACTGAAAATACATCTCGTAAGAAATTCTCAACCCACCATTCTCAAACAAGTAGAGATGTAATTTATTGCTAATGTTTAATGTAAACGTTACGGTAAAATCACATCATTCATGATGGGGACATAAACATAACCAAAAAGATACTTGGTAACCATGGAAACATAACAACGACGCCATTTCCTCATATTCTGTCGTATACTTCAGCGCTCCACGATTGTGTTCTGTTTGCAAATCACCCAAGCATAAGCATGAAAGTTTGGAGTTCGCAAACTTTCATGTTAACGTCTAACGGGAATGTTAATGTCAGTGTTTATGTGAATCATTGTGAATGATCCCATTTGGTAGCCTGGCCGCAAACTTCTGTGTCTATGTTAGGTTATGTTTAATTTTCATTGTGAATGGGCCCTAAGACGCATGCGTGGAATTGCACATGTAGACTCCCTAACAGAAGTTTATGATCTGAGTCGCACGTAATAACACACAAAATAGTTCGTGACATTATACGAAATTGTCTATTTTAATCACAATTATAATTTGTCAATGTTCTGGGATAAATCTCAAATAATGAATAGACTTGTTTCAGTATTAGGGATTCTTTTCACGTGGGTATATATACACTATAGGCCTACATACGCAAGCATATAAAATATGACAATCTGAGGAAGAAAATAAGTTAAGTAGGTATTAAAAATAGACATAAAAAGAGGTTATATTGAAACACGACAATAATAATAATAATAATAATAATAATAATAATAATAATAATAATAATATATTTCATACACCAGACACCATCTGTACGTATTTATGTACTTTTCTTCAATCCTGCATTCATTGGACGTTTCGCAGTTCTTTTCAAATGTTTATAGCAACTTAACCTTGAAATTTGTATTAACTGTAAATGAGATATGTAGTTACCTATACGTCTTTTATTCTATATTTACGTAAACTATTTTTAGTTCTTTTTGTATCTGTGTTTATTTTCTTATTTGTTTTTGTGTCTTGCCACGCTTCTTAACAATTAAATTTCATGTTCTTGAAATGTAGTCTTGCGCATCTGACATATTCACGACATTGCTTGTATCCGACTCTACCGTGGTTCAATCAGCCAGTTGCTAAGGTACAGTGGTTTGAACCGTGGCAGGTTCTGAAAGTATGGTAGTGTGTAAGAAGAGACAATAGTGCTGATTTAATTCGTACATACAAATTTTCCCCTGATTATCAATTCATTATTTATCCCACGTCATCGACTATGAATAGTCACTGTGAATTAAACGTTGTAATATCCAGACCCGGAGTACTTTTCATTTGTCCAATCATTAGGGAATTCAGATGTACGACATTTCTCCTAATATCTGAATTTCTGTACAAAAATCTGACACAACCCGCTAATCTAAAAAATAAGTATGACTTACCCCTCTGAATAATTCATTATTTGATGTTCATTACTACATAAAATATCTCACAAAAGCTAAATGACAGCTGCAGTCGATGAAACTTCATTAAAAGAAACCAGAAGTGAACCGAAAACCGTGAAAGTCCGCGACTAGACACTTCCAGGAACTGAAAGTATTTTTCTCTTCACAGAACCTGAATGTAGTCATTATCTCGTTTCCTCTAGTACTCCAATGCCAACAGTAAAACAAACAGTAAATATAGATCAGAATCTGTTTCCAAGTTATTCAATTTACGAAACATACAAACAGATAAGCTATAAAGAACGACTGGTTTACTTCAAGTTCTCACAAACTCTGTAAATGAAAATAATATGATTCAACTTTTATAATTAATCATTTGTCAACTCTTTTCAGCAATTCATCATTAAACATCTTCATCTTATATTTCAAGAATTGCATCCTTCCACGTTCTGCCAACAATCTTAGAGTCACATTTAACTAATATTACACATTTACAACTACCGAATCGATTTATTGGTCGTAATAACGCAAGTTCACCGCCAGAGACAACATATAACAAATAAAAGAAAAAGGAAATAAATCACGTTTATATAGAAGAGAGACAAATCTCTTGTTCTCCGCCGGGAATCGACCTCGGTCCGTTGTAGGTAATCGGAAACGCAATCACTTGAGCCATAAGAAAGAAATTAATGCTTTTAGCTATACGAGAAATTTGTACTGTGTAGCCTAAAAAGAGTAAGGATATCACTATTACACACTTAATGCTGGCAACAATAAATGACTCCCAGACAGTCACGTGGTTTACTTTACCACTCACAGGAAGTAACATGACCAAAAACTGAACTAATAAACTAATTTCAGCGCTAGAATACTTAATTTTCTTGATATAAGCAACTTCCGTCTTATACCGGAAAGTTTAGGTTTATACAAAATGTAATTTAATAACTACACTCTAAGTACATAATACTACTGCCCTTATTAATATGAAAAATATAACATAATGAAAGTAGTATTTTGTACTCATCTCTTTTGTCTCTCTTTAATTTTGAAAGTTTGCAACACAGAAGAAATAATATTGATATAAAATGGCTCCATAATTTATTAACAAGTTCTATAAATAGTCATCTACTGTCAAGGATAGCAATACATGTACCAAGAGAGAACTGTAGGACCAGTAAAACATTTAATATAAACTATGCTAGGACATGTTATTATAAGTACTCTCCACTTCTTAGAATCTGTTCCTTCTATAATAAACTGAGCAATATTGACATCTTTCAGGATAGAGCCACACTCTTGAGAGAAATGAATACCGGTAGCGTTCAAAACACTCCATAAGTATTTTGCTAATAAATAGGTCTTAACTGATTTGCATATTGTATTTTTGGTCTTTTTCTTAAATTATTTCATATCAATTATCATTACTAACTCACTCCTAATTCTGTTAATATTGCTGACTTAACTGTAGGTCTAGTTCAACAGTTATTGTATTATTGCTACTAATCTGTGACTAGTTATTTGCATTTCATCACTGGCTCTATTACTTTAATATAATCTAAGTTTTCTTCAGACTGTAAATACTTTTGTTTTTGTTTACCGAGATTTACATGTAATATTTGCTTGATATCTTTTGTTGAGTAGTATTGGACTGTAACTGTTTAAATTTAAGTTTAAATTGTCATTATTATATGTAGCCTATTACTACTGTTATTTTCACTTTTCTCTACTCTGTAATTATATTGTTGAGTGGATTAAATAAATAAATAAACATGTATGTCCTACATTATAATAATTGCTATTACTTAAATAAATATTATTGTACAGCAACCAATGGCTATAATTAGGGCACACAGTACGTGCATTGAACTCACTTGGATCCGTCCTATGTCCTCTTAATTGTTGAGTCGTTCCGTATGTCACCAAGAGGATTAAAGTCACCCAAAACATCACCAAAGTTTCTTTACACAAACCACTACGTATATCCACCATGACGGCTATCCAACGCCGCTACAAATTAAACAAAATCCGACAGTTTAATAACGGCGATTGGAAAGGAAGAGTCGGAGACCTCCACTAAACTGTTTTCTCTTGCCACCGCTACGAACAACTTCACCGAAGGAGACACACTGCCACACTGACCCCTCCTGCAGCGGTACAAGGTAGAACAACCTGCTCCAACAACTAGCAACCTCTTCTCCCTTTACCACTGCTTCAGTTATTCTCGATGATTTTCTTTATTGGAGAATTAAAGGATTGCGGAGAAACGCGCAATCTTCAGTACATCATGTAGGAGAGTAAAAGTAGATGATGGTATGGCAGGTGGTCGACAAACAGCTGATAGCTTCCTGAATTTCTCATTCTCCAGTATCAGACACTGCTTTACTGATTGATTTCTCATTAATTAATTAACATTTCAACCTACTTTCAGTACGTCATCAACTAACTCAACAGCTTCTATTTCTCTTGTTGAGCGGTACGGAATTGATCATAGTCCAATAATGGTACGTTAACCAGTGTGACGTCATAACCTATTTCGAACTAATTAATATGAATTACTTACGCTATTATTATTATTATTATTATTATTATTATTATTATTATTATTATTATTATTATTATTATTTTCACGATCATGTTCAATATATTTATAATCATTCAATAAGAATGCTTGGTTTAATAAGGTCTACAACTTATTATTTTTCTACTCCAGAGTCTCTATTAATTCTATACCGGTACTTTACTTTGGTTCGATCTAAACTTGAATATGCATCTGTAGCCTGGAATTCCATTACTTCAACTGATTCGGTTAAATAGGAAAATATTCAAAGAAAATTTATTTCCTTATGTGCTTTTCGATTTATACCCAATTCCTCTGACTTTAAGTATGAGATTACCTGTAAATATTTTAACTGTTGTAGCCTTTATTCTAGACGTCAAAATCTTGATTATCAATTTTTTTGCAAAGTGATCAAGGGTGATATTGATTGTGAGTCTATCATAAACAATATCAGCCTTCGTATTCCTAGGAAAGGTTTAAGATTTCAAAAAAAAAAATTATAATAGAAATTCAAAATCACTTTCTCCAGTCTGTAGATGCATAAAATATGCCAATTTGCATGGACACAATTTAGATCCTTTTAAAGTATAGTTTCGTTTTGATTATTAGAATTTACTGTTCCTGTTCTCAATTTTATTTATGTATGTTTTTGTTTATTTAAGATATTATTTATTTGTTTTTGCACCTTTGTATCTTCTGTTTGTGTATTGTGCTGAACTATAATTGGCCTCTGGCTGTTGTTCAGCACACAAATATTAATAATAAATAAATAATAAATTATTATTGTTATTATTATTATTATTATTATTATTATTATTATTATTTGCTGTTTAGAATTCTATTGCAACAGACTCCATAATCTTAAGGCCCATTCACAATGAAAATTAAACATAACCGTAACATAAACACAGAAGTTTGCGCCCAGGCTACCAAATGGGATCATTCACAATGATTCACATAAACATTGACATAAACATTGCCGGTAGTCGTTAACATGAAAGTTTGCAAACTCCAAACTTTCATGCTTATGCTTACGTGATTTGCAAACAGAACACAATCGTGGAGCGCTGAAGTATACGACAGAATATGAGGAAATGGCGTCGTTGTTATGTTTCCATGGTTACCAAGTATGTTTGCGGTTATGTTTCCCATCGTGAATGATGGTATGACTTCTTGATTTTAATGTAACGTTTATATTCTTAAGTTAACGCTTACGTTATGTTTAATTTTCATTGTGAATGAACCTTATACAACTCAAATTCTTGACCTCAAGTTTGTACAGATTCCAGCACAAAGATTAACATAGCTTACATTCCCAACGACATCCGAATCCTCTCTTTTTCTTCAAAGTCTTTAAAGGAAATAATTATAACCTATGAATCATTCATTAATTCGCAACTTTGACGTAATGGACAGTATGAGTACTTCACATATAAGTAGCCAGTGGTTCGATTTCCGGCGTGGTCAATAGAAAAGACTTATCTTCCGTCAACGTAATTGGGAGTTTGTTCCCTCCTATCTGCTATTTTGTTTGGCCCTGTACCGTGCAGACCACACAGCCAGGGAGGCCCGCAATATGTACCTGTTCGGTGCTAGACCAACGGTGCACTTACCGCAATGACTTGTAAGTCGATATAAAGGCGGAAGTAATAGAAGACAGAGAAAAAGCAATTCTTAACGACATGGCTTTATACTGTATGCCCCTATAAAATATGTATGAAATCTGAGAAATCATAATTTCTTTTACATCACAATTTTAAATCTCCTTCTTCGGTGTCCAAATATATAAAAACTGAAAATTTCCCTACTGTATATATGATTTTTTTTAAGTAACGCATAATTTATTAAAATTAAAATTTAATGAGAGGATTTTGGGCAAAAAAAAAAAAAACGCCAAATCATGTATTTAGAGAGGAATATTTTTTCACTCAAAATAAAATATTTTGCGATTATTGTGCGAGTTATGACATCATCGACAACATTTTTAAATTGCCCTTGTGACGTTTTAATATTACACTGAAAGAGCATAATACAATTCATGCAAACGCAATGTAATACTTCATTTGTTATATACAGAAGCACTATGGTTATGGTTACCATGGCAACAATTTTATTGTTGATACAGTTTGTTAAAGTCCTTGTGCTATGAAAGCAGCTTTATTGATGAAATATCAACATAAAACAAGATGTTCTTAATAGAAATTGAGACCGTGACGATAGGATTTGGTGACAATACGTACACAACAAGAACTATCAACGCTTTTTAACGAAGCTCATACAAATCGACCACTATTTCTCAGTCAACTATGGCTGAAATAAGCCTCCATGATTACAATATCTTGTGAAGAGAAACGCTGAACTAGTTTTAGCTAGCAGTATTAGCAGCGTTTGGCGTTCGACTGAGTTGGATGTCAACAGTGCAATGGGACCAGCACCACACTCCACGTTAGTATCTGACCACAATCTGTACACACATAGGGGTGTACAGTACCTACAGCTGGCTTTACAAGGGCTGGACCGAGAAGGGTCCATACATTTAGGCACACACTTTGGCCCATTGTGAGCTCTAGAAAACCCTCTGAAACGCCTGCTTTGTCCACCACAAATTCTATCACTACCTGGCCGTACTGAAAATAGAAGTAAGAAGCGGTTGACTAACCATCAAAGGCAATAAGGGACACGAAGTTTTAGTGAAACCTTTTTTACTTCAAGACTTAGTAGGATATCTCTACGAAATTCAAGAGCTTTCCAATAAATTTGGGCAATTTCGAACCATTCACGAATAAGGTAAATTATCTTTGCGCGAGATCGTGCGTATTTGCTTGTTTTCCGCACAGAACCAATACGCGGTAAGTGTGAAATACCACATTCAGTATTCCCAACGTAACACACATAACAATTTCCCTCTTCTTACCGCTTAAGCGCGACATTCATTTTACTGCTTTAGGCTTTTAACATATTATTTTTAGAGACGTTTAACATAGTAATAATTATAAATTGGAAACTTACCACTGCAATTTCACCTAAATTGCAATGTTAATTATTGTTTTTAACCCTGCGTTACTCATGTTATAAATATTCTCACCATTGCTCAGGTGGGGTTTCACAAACCCCATTTTAAATAACTAATATATTTTTCCGCAAGTTTCAGAAATCAGATAAACGCAATTAAATATCTATTCTTAGTTCACTTAAACAATTTCTTAAGTGAACTCTTCTGGATGTGATTGAAAAGTATACAGATGCACAGAGTACACACTAGCTCCATCTCTTAGATTTTCGTTGAATATACCACACCCCACCTGAGTAATGCAGGGTTAAATATTTGCAAAAATTAAGTAAAGTCTACTACTCCACGAAACTTATTGCATTCCTGATACAAGTAATATTAAGGAAGCCATGAAAAAATCAACAAGATTCCAGATGCCGATGTTATTACTGCAATATGTTATATAAATAATATTGTTAAAATATTAAAATTAAAAATAAATCATTACATAACCTTACCGTTTGTTTTAAGTTCGCATTTATAGACTGGGGGGGAAAAAAAAGACATACGTATATCATGGCCTGCTGGAGTATAGTAAACACAGAAAACATTTTATAGCAACAATGTTGAAGAAAGATATTTTGGTGTTCCGAAGTTGCCGTCATTAAACAGAAACCAACATGGAGATTTGATTGCAACTGATTAGAAATTCGTCTTTCAGGTATGTCTAATAAACGATCTTCGCACAAAATAATGTACGATACACGAGCGGTATGTTTTCTTTCAATTCTCGGAAATTAAAAAAGCTCAACTACGTTTCGCTTTTTCAATCTTTTCCTCGAACATGAAAACTTCAACATACCGCTCTTGTAACGTATATTACTATTTCATGCACTTCAAATAATTTGCTGAAATTCTGAGTCCAACATTAAGATCTCTCTTAACACACTCTTACTCACTATGATTTTCACGAACCTAAATTGCATATTTTCATCAATACACGGAAAAAAAAAAAACAATGAAATATGAACGCCAAATTCTTTGTCGTTAACTTCCTGCTAAAGGAACACGGTACGGAACGCTTCAGTGTCTACCAGCGAAGAAAGCTGTAATACTTCCTGCGAACGAGTCATCAAAACATCGTACACTTGCCTTTAACGCGTCTTTATCAAGGTCGAGAAGACGATGAGAGAGAAAATACTGTAATGTCCTGAAGTTATAGGTGCCCTTCTGGCATGGAGGCCGATAATATCGGATAATGGCAATGACTTTAAGTTCAAGGTGCATTCTCTGACCACGCCCAAGGGCGCTCACGATCCTGCAATACAATACAGAACAATTCGGGTGTGTTCAATATGTGGGATCGGCAATAATGTGAAGTGAAAATACAGCTTACACACAGCGTTGCCATAATTTCTTCATTTCACTGACAATATTACTTCCCTGTTTAATTTAACCATGCTAAATTACCACATTAAGACAAAGTATATGATTATGACTCGTGACCAGAATATTGTACAAAATGGAAATATAAAAATTGGAGATTTATTCTTCGAAGGGGTGGAAAAATTCAAATATCTTGGAGCAACAGTAACAAATATAAATGATACTCGGGAGGAAATTAAACACAGAACAAATATGGGAAATGCCTGTTATTATTCGGTTGAGAAGCTTTTATCATCCAGTCTGCTGTCAAAAAATTTCAAAGTTGGAATTTATAAAACAGTTATATTACCGGTTGTTCTTTATGGTTGTGAAACTTGGACTCTCACTTTTAGAGAGGAACATAGGTTAAGGGTGTTTGAGAATAAGGTGCTTAGGAAAATATTTGGGGCTAAGTGGGATGAAGTGACAGGAGAATGGAGAAAGTTACACAACACAGAACTGCACGCATTGTATTCTTCACCTGATATAATTAGGAACATTAAATCCAGACGTTTGAGATGGGCAGGGCATGTAGCACGTATGGGCGAATCCAGAAATGCATATAGAGTGTTAGTTTGGAGGCCGGAGGGGAAAAGACCTTTAGGGAGGCCGAGACATAGATGGGAAGATAATCTTAAAATGGATTTGGGGGAGGTGGGATATGATGATAGAGACTGGATTAATCTTGCTCAGGATAGGGACCAATGGCGGGCTTATGTGAGGGCGGCAATGAACCTCCGGGTTCCTTAAAAGCCAGTAAGTAAGTTAACACATTATTTATTTTTATTTTACAAACTGACTCATTATATCAGAAGAATTCGTAGATCAAACAGGATTAAAACAAAGTGACCTCTCTCGCCAATCTTATTTAATATAGCATTAGAGAAGATAAGTTAATACGATAGTTAGGCTTAATACCAGTTGGAATAAACCTGGGTCGACATCATAAAATTTTTTCATATGCTGATGATTTATTGAGCTTGAAATAAGACAGCTATTTATTGAATTAATGGAAAAAAGCACAAAACATTGGATTAAATATTAACGGGAGTATGACTCACTTTTTGCATAACTTACAAACTAAAACTCGTTGCAATACGCTATACACATTCTCAAATAATTATAAAAACATGACTTGCACTACACTATGCACGAATGAGTAATCCCTTCAGTGTTCTCCAATAATTAGAGAACACATAATAGCTTGCGCTACATTCCGTGCGAATCAACTCACAACAGACTGAGGCGAACTGCACGCATGCAACGCCCTTGGACTTAGGCGCGTACGACAGACTCACTGTGGGAGGCAACATTTCTGTACGTCTCGTGGCGTCGTATTTTTGTCGCCCTCAGAGATGTAGCGGGCATCATGTTTTTCAATGGAGCCGTGTGTTACATGTTCAAAGCTGACCAAGGATAATGCATTAAGGACCATTCTTACAAGGGAACTGTTTATGCGCTCACGTCGAAACCTTCCCTCAAACTAAACATGAATCTCCACACCATACAATAATAATCCGTGGCGCTACAGCCCGTGAAGGGACTAGACCGACCAGCCGGCTGCTGGCCTCACGCCCACATGCCGAAGCAGAGGTGGACGATCATCCAACCAGAATGGAGGTATCGTGTGGTTAGCACGATGATCCCCCCAGCCGTTATAGCTGGCTTTCGCAACCTATCGTAGCTCCCCAAGTGCATCACGATGCTGGGTGGGCACCGGTCCCATACACTGGCCGAAATTTCATGAGAAAATTTCTTCCTCCATGAGGACTCGAACCAGCGCGCATTCCGTAACGCGAGTCCTAGGCAGGATGCCTTAGACCACGACGCCACGGCGCGGGACTCCACAGTATATAAACAATATAAAAAATAATACTTTTTGTAATAATTGAGCCGTTCAGAGCAGAAGTGGTGTAAGTCAAAAATGGGTAATGAGGGTTAAAATAAAAATTCTGTAAAATACAGCGCAAAGTAGCAATTAATATTTCCTTCGTGCTATCCACTGACTACTAATAGTTTAAATAAATTGAATATTAATTGCTACGTTGCGCTGTATTGTACAGAATGTTTACTTTAACCCTCATTACCCATTTTTGACGTACACCACTTCTTCTCAACGGCTCAATTGTAAAAATTTACTTGGAATGTTTCATTAAGAAACAACGGTGCATACTTGGAGAGAGTAAAGGCTCATTCACAATGAAAATTAAACATAACGTAAGCGTTAACTTAAGAATATAAACTTTACGGTAAAATTAAGATCATTCACAATGGGAACATAAACATAACAGCAAACATACTTGGTAACCATGGAAATATAACAACGACGTCATTTGCTCATATTCTGTCGTATACTTCAGCGCTCCACGATTGTGTTCTGTTTGCAAATCACGTAAGCATAAGCATGAAAGTTTGGAGTTTGCAAACTTTCATGTTAACGTCTTACGGTAATGTTTATGTCAATGCTTATGTGAATCATTGTGAATGATCCCATTTGGTAGCCTGGGCGCAAACTTCTGTGTTTATGTTACGGTTATGTATAATTTTCATTGTGAATGGGCCTTAATTGAGTTAACCTCCATGCATGCTTACACTATCATGTACATGAGAAATAATCTAGTGCATTCAATGCCCTCCATCAGCTGAGTGAGCACCATCTACCCAAGGCTGAGGGCTACTCAGTGTTCAGACAATATTTTTTTCAAGTTCTATTAGATTGCATTAGGATTAGATTTGGCCAGAGAATAGATAATGTGTGGGTGTCAGTAAATTATCTTGTGTATTTCGGCCTTGAAGTTGTAATATTATGTTTCTCCAATTCTAATCCATCTTCATTAAATTCACTATGTTGTTAACTGAAGACGTCAAATGGCTAACGTAATTCTATAAATAAATAATTGATTAAATGGCGATCTTACTCGTGTTAATTATGTAAGCATGTGTGTCTTACAGCTGTTTCGGTGCTACTTGACACCATCCTCAGAGCCTACTAGATCTCGGCGCTATCTCAACTACGCTGCCGAGATATAATAGGCTCTGAGGATGGTGTCAAGTAGCACCGAAACAGCTGTAAGCCACACATGCTTACATAATTAACACGAGTAAGATCGCCATTTAATCAATTATTTATATTCAAGTGTTAAAAGTAGTGTACGAAAGATTCAACATGGATCTATAAATAACTTTCGAAAAAGCCCACATTCACGTAAAAAAACACCTAGCATTTATTTGCCTTTAGACATCTAAAAAATTAACGGTGCAATTTTTTGTATTTTTTCCAATGTTCGTCTCCCACTGTTCAATTAGGAAATCAGTAACTTATTTTAGTGTTCATCTAAAAGAGGAAAAAAGCAACACTGTTAAGAAGAATTGTAGGTTGAACTTCTTCCATTGCTGTTAGTGAATACAGGTACGGAAATCTTAACGTTTTGAAGACTGGTTCTATTTTCGTTTTCATTTAAAAAAATGATGGGATGAGGTATCCTACTCGTTGGGGTCGTTACAAACATGTGAACCCATTGCCAAGAGAATGCAGATTCCTCTCAATGCATAGGGCATCTTTCTTGCCTCATTTATTCATCTGAAAACGAAAATAGAGGCAGTCTTCAGAATTTTGGGAATCTATTTCTTAACAATAGAAAAATTATTTGAGAGACTTTCTTTTCAGTTTTAAGAATATGGGAGATCTGATCTTATTTAATCCTACTTACTTACTTACTTACTGCCTTTTAAGGAACCTGCAGGTTCATTGCCGTCCTCACATAAGCCCGCCATTGGTCCCTATCCTGAGCAAGATTAATCCAGTCTCTATCATCATATCCCACCTCCCTCAAATCCATTTTAATATTATCCTCCCATCTACGTCTCGGCCTCCCCAAAGGTCTTTTTCCCTCCGGCCTCCCAACTAACACTCTATATGCATTTCTGGATTCGTCCACATGTGCTACATGCTCTGCCCATCTCAAACGTCTGGATTTAATGTTCCTAATTATGTCAGGTGAAGAATACAATGCGTGCAGTTCTGTGTTGTGTAACTTTCTCCATTCTCCTGTAACTTCATCCCTCTTAGCCCCAAATATTTTCCTAAGCACCTTATTCTCAAACATCCTTAACCTATGTTCCTCTCTCAAAGTGAGAGTCCAAGTTTCACAACCATAAAGAACAACAGGGAATATAATTGTTTTATAAATTCTAACTTTCAGATTTTTTGAGAGCAGACTGGATGATAAAAGCTTCTCAACCGAATAATAACAGGCATTTCCCATATTTATTCTGTGTTTAATTTCCTCCCCAGTATCATTTATATTATCTCAGGTATTGGAATTTTTCCACCTCTTCAAAAGATAAATTTCCAATCTTTTGCTATAATGTTACCCCTCCTGTTCTATAGACATGTAACATTCAAAGTACCAAATCTCAAAACCTTATTCCTTTGCTGTGGTCGTGGCAGAGAATCAGTCCCATTCCAAGGCTTATTTGAAGGTTTCGTAACAAGCTGTTTTTTACGGTGATGGGTTCGTATTTAATCCCATAATTACAAATTCTGAATATCTGTAAGTTTTGGTAATTTCCCAGCACTATTTGTGTTCTCTAATTATCAAGTCCCTGTCGGTCTGCTTTGCTGTTTCATAATACAATAAGATCTTGTAAATTATTTTACTTCTCCTTTTTGGCTGCTGTAATAGCTATTTAACTGACCTAAATCCTTTTACATTCCGACATCCTTAACGGCTTCAATAAACTGTGTTCAACCATTACCGGTATCATCAATGACTCCAGGCATTCATGACCAGTCTAGATCGTATTGTATTGTATTTATTTAGCCTAGATTCCATGATATTCGTGCATCGCTTCACAGATAGAATATGGAACATGTCAAAAAAAATCTTAATAGTACTATACAGTCTTAATTATAGTCACAATCTAGTTTAAATATATACAGAAGAGTTTTACAATGTAGTACAATACAAAGGTTTGGTATCAGTACTTAATACAAGACAGAAATATTCATGAAGCTTTGTTGAATGTCATGAATTCACCTACAGAATAGAAGGCATGAGAAATTAGATCCATAGGGAGGTTATTAAAAATTTTTACTACCATATAATGCATTCCTTTTTGATAACACGATTTTTTTTAACGTGTATTTATGCTATAAACTGTTGAATTAGTTACAAAGTTTTCACGATTACATACGAGGAAGTTCATTAATGAAAAATTATACTGACAAGCCATGGGAATTATTTATAGTTTTTTTAAAAATAGTTCTACACGATACCCTAGATTTGGCAGCTAATATTATTCAAATTACTCTTTTTTTTTTTTTTTTGTAGTAGGAATATACTGTTGCTTTGAATTTTGCGCTGTGTTTTATTTCATAGATCTAGCACAGTCTAGTATATACAGTCGCGAAGCTCAATACGTAGTAAATATGCAAACATTAGATAGTTGCTGACCACTAGGATCGCTAATATCGCCTCATTACAGGCAATGCAAAATAGTACCGTCACAGTCTATTGTTTCTAGCATCCTCAAAACTCAAGCTTCGTGACTGTATATAGTAGACTGTGGATCTAGTGTAAAAATATTTCTTGATTTATTATATCCATGTTGTATCTTTCGTATGTTTATTAGAATTTCTCCTCGTAGGTTTTACTTCTACCAAACATCGTTTATTGCAATTTTAGTTTGTTTGATATGGATCAATGGCTGCACTTATCCTATGTTCTTAGTGTTCAGGGAAATAATTACATACTGGTACCAGAAATTTTAATGGATCCTCTTTTAATCTGGAATTTAGAAAATAATGAATTTCAGACTTTCAGTCTTTCCCTTTCTCTAAGCTTATAATGACGATTCTTGTATATATTTGATAATTCTCCTGTAAGTTAATTAATATCTCATAAAATTTTAAACATAACCTTGTTCATGAGAGAAAAATTTATATTTTACCAACTGCACTGACGATGTAATAAGTTGTAGGCTGTACAAACTTATCCTAAAAATGTAATTTTTCAATTTGCAACTTCGAAAGATAAACAATTTTGTTTATAGCCGTTGAAACTACATTGCCAATGACATGTTAGTCAATTAATAATGCTTAAAATACACCGAAGTAGTCTGAAGTAACATAATATCTGTCTCTCTCTCTCTATCCCCTCATCCCCCCTCTCTCTCTCCTCTCCCTCTCCCCCTCCAAAACTTTTCTGATCTGAGAAGTTTAATAAAAATCTTACTTACTAAATCATTATACTCATGTTTACCATTTATCTCAAGACACACAGAATTTTTACTTGTAAACATAAAGGAAATAAGTGACAGAGATTTAACTTTAAATCTAAGAGAAAACCATCCTTGTAAATAAGTAAACTTGTATGCAAGGGACTTCAAGTCGTGATTTTTTTTGTCGAAAACTGTAAATATCTTCTTCTTTTTCTAATTATACATGATACCACACCCAACTACCTTGCCTCTCGGTTTACTCTCCTAGGTTCACATCATAATCGTAATACACGTTCACAGCACAATCTGTTGCTATCAATACCACGTCATCAGACATCTCTGTACTCAAGTTCTTTCTCAACAGCCATGGCCCGCTCATGGAATTCGCTGCCGCTGGAAATCAGGGGTAGTCTTAGTCCCCAGTTGTTTAAAATTAGGTTGTTTAGAAATATTTTAAATGCACAGAATTAGTTTTTTTAGGTATAATTTGTATTTATTATTATTATTATTATTATTATTATTATTATTATTATTATTTTACACAGTCATTACTTTATTTTTCCATTAACACTAATATCTAGGTAATTGTCATTGTCTCAATGTAACACGTGCTGTGCTGATCATACTAATTGTACTATTCCTTTAGTTGTGAGATTATATTCATATGTATTAATTCTTTTTTTTTTAAGTTAATACTTGTATACTACAATGTATTTTCCTGTTTGTGATTATGTATTCAGTCTTTTTTATTATATATATTTTTTATTATTGTTACTTTAAAGTTAATACTGAGTGTGTATATATATTCAATCTCTCTTTTTTACTTAATTATGTCTATTATTATTATTTTTAAGTTAATATTTGTATACCGGTATGTATTTTTCTGCACGTGATTTGATCCTGGTTGAGTGGAAGAGAAGGCCTGATGGCCTTAACTCTACCAGGAAAAATAAAAACTATTATTATTATTATTATTATTATTATTATTATTATTATTATCATTATTGGAGTCATCTAGCCCATCAGGAACCTGGCATTCCAGTAGAGGTGTGATATCGTGTTTTCCTTCTGATTTTTCGAATCAAGCTTTCTCATGTTAAGAGATGTTGCTCGTTCATTGGGTCATGACTATTGCATAATACGCCTCCTGGTGAGTTGATGATATTTATTCGGTGCAGATGTTCTGCTAAGCAGTCGTGACCTGTTGCCAAACAGAATAATGCAGCTGCTTCTTTTCGTGGTTTCTTTCTATTTATTTAGTTTGAATTCTTCATGGATGTTTTCCCATTTTTTCTCTTTTATATTTTCTCATAATTTTGTTTGTACAGATGTATCTCTAAATCCTAATATTGTGACATCAGGAGCAGGGTATTATATTCCAAAATATCAAGAAAGTTATTTCATACCATGTTCATCCTCCTCCAGTCTTGACACTGAATTGCTAGCTATTGATGCGGCTCTTCAGTGTGCTACTCAAATTTCTGAAAAATCTATTTGCATACTTACCGACTCCAAGGGGTCCATATTCAATATAATTAAATATGTACCAAACCTATATGCACATAGAATTATTCCAATTCAGAAACAACTAAGTAAACTAAAAGAACTCCAAAACGAAATAACATTTCAATGGATACCTAGTCATTGTGGTATACCTGAAAACGAGAAAGTCGATAATATTGCAAAACATGCAACATATTTGCAACCAAGACCTCTTCAAGTGATATCTCTATCCAGTGCTTTTGCTTCAGTAAAGTCTCATTTTACAAACCTATGGATCAACAATTGGCTCTCTTCTGACAAAGGAAAAATTTTACAGTCTGTACAAAAGAAACCAAATGACCTGCAAATGTACAAAAACTTGCCCAGACATGTTCAAACAATTTTAACAAGAGCCAGAACAGGTCACATTGTCACTCAATTGTACCTACACCGATTTCACATTTCTGATAATCCTACTTGTCTGTGGTGTAATAATCATGATGAAGATCTGGAACACATTCTTCTATACTGTCCATCCATAAACCACAAAAGAAGTAAATTAAAATCATCAGTACCAGTTGCAGAAGACACAGCCCTGCAGTATATATTGACTACACCCCAACTCTGGCTACTAGCAACAGGCATCTATAATGAATACCGATCAAAATACCCCTCATTTCTCGTGAAAAACAACAACTGAATAGACTACAGTGGACTATAGTGGACTTTATGTTGTCAGCAAACAGCTGGATACATTAAGAATAAATAGTATATTTGACTTCCGATCAAAAAGTTTGTATTGATTTGATTTTGATTTTCCGTTCTCTTTTTCATGATATTTTTTTAGCTCAAATTTACTGAATTTTCTAGTTTTATGACTGATTTTAGTCCCTTTTTTTTTTTTGCCAAAAAAAATCTGCTTCATCATTGCCAGGAAGCCTTATATAGAAGCTATCCACTGAAAAGATATTATTTCCCCAATTTTGATAACTGATGTAATATTGTTCTTATTTCCTTGACTGCTGTTGAATGGGATATTTTGTTGAATGTGATGGGTTCTATTGCAGCTTTGGAATCGATCAGTATAATAGCTTTTCTAAATTTCTTGGGTCTGGCTATCAATTGCGTAACAGAAGTTAGAATAATTGCAAGTACCGGTAGTTAAAAAAAACTGTAAATATATTGCTTATTATTTAACACACTTTCACCCTACAATAATACACAGGACGGTCCTCTTAAAATCAATACATTTAAGGAAAGGTTGAGAAGATTAGATTGAAAATATAGCTGTATGTGCAGTGTAATTATCTAAGTCGTATTATGTAATTAATTAAGATGATATGTCTGTAATTACTTAAGTTGGTAATAGTTGGGTTTAATAGAACTACTTATAAGTCAGGTTTACTTTTGTTTATTGTAGCCATTATTATAGCATAATTTTTATTTACAGTCCTAGGTTTATTGCAGCTATTTATTTATTGTTAGAATTAAATTTACGTTTATTTTATTTTTTTATTGCTGTTGAGAAGATTAGACTGAAAATATAGTTGTATGTGCAGTGTAATTATCTAAGTTGTGCTATGTAATTAATTAAGTTGATAAGTAATTGATTAAGATGATATGTAATTACTTAAGTTGGAAATAGTTGGGTTTAATAGAACTACTTATAAGTCAGGTTTACTTTTGTTTATTGTAGCCATTATTATAGCATAATTTTTACTTACAGTCCTAGGTTTATTGGATCTATTTATTTATTGTTAGAATTAAATTTACGTTCATTTTATTTTTTTATTGCTGTTGAGAAGATTAGACTGAAAATATAGTTGTATGTGCAGTGTAATGATCTAAGTTGTGTTATGTAATTAATTAAGTTGATATGTAATTAATTAAGATGATATGTAATTACTTAAGTTGTTAATAGTTGGGTTTAATAGAAGTACTTATAAGTCAGGTTTACTTTTGTTTATTGTAGCCATTATTATAGCATAATTTTTATTTATAGTCCTAAGTTTATTGCATCTGTTTATTTATTCTTAGAATTAAATTTACATTTATTTTATTTTTTTATTACTGTAATTATTGTAAATTTTATTAATATAATTATTGTAATGCTATTATTGTATATTTTATATATCACTGCCACAGGGTGTATACTCAATTGTAGTGTTAATAACTACACCCACCCCAAGGAAACTGTTCTCTCTCCACCTATGCTGATCAGCACATACCGGTTCAAGAAAATCTCTCGGCTCTGTATAGATTTAAAAGATCTGAATGAAGTAATGTACCAGTAATAAGGATAGGTTATTGATACTTTACCAGTTTTCTAGGATTACTGAATGATGGAACTTCAGTAAATCATGTTCACTAAGTAGAATTCAAGCTGGAATAAGAAAGACAGTTAATAATTAATTCACGCCTTTATGTTCATTGATATACTTACCGACTATGGCTGTTGCTAGTTGGTGAATGTTGATAAAAATGTGTCTTGGACAGTTTACTTAATTGCTATCGGTATGTTGAAAACCATTTATTCTTGTCAATCACAGAGTACCGTATTTAAGCTCAGACTGATGAAGAATAAGCCAGTTCAAATTTTGTAACAGTTATACACTAGGGAAGTAAAAAAAAATATAAAAATACTTACTTCTTCAAGACTCGGTTCAATTATGTAGGATTCAGATTGATGATGTTACAATGCAGCATTGAAAAAAAAAAAAAAAAGGAGGAAGAAGGTATTGGAATGCCATACCAGCTGGAGACCTCGAAGTTTCTTTTTCTTTTTTTTTTCTATAGTATTTCAGCTCTGACAAATTCACTATCAGAAATGGTCCCATAATGGGATCTTATCAAATATATGACATTTAACAGGAAAATATGTCTAAGCTTCGAAATAAATATATGGTTCTAAAAGGATCTACTTGAATACAGTCTTTCAGAAATCTTAATAATTTTTTTTTTTTTTTTACTAATGTCGGGTACTTTACTCGTTGTTCACCCATATGAAGTCAGATATGTGGACCAATTTACCAACAGAGTTATAGCCCAGGGTATGACATAGGAGGCTAGTTTATGCTACACCCCTGATGAGATAAAATGATGATGGAGATTTGTTGGGATGCCATACGGGAACCAGAGCTCCTGGACAGAACTCCTGGACCATGGGCTTGTCCAACACTAGTAAAAAATCAGGGATCAAACCCAGGTCCACAGGATTATAAGTCCAATGCTCTATCCATTCGATCATATTGTCTTATAGAAAAGACAATAAATCAACTAGTGGAATGGTTTGAGAGAAACAGACTGGTAATCAATAAGTCGAAAACCATAGCCATTTCTTTTCATCATTCACAAAATAATAATTCTGAGTGGCCGGTCATAGAGTATCAAAATGAAACAATTCAATATTCTAACAATACAAAATTTCTTGGTATATGGTCCGTACACCTTCAAGAACTAGGGAAAAAATTAAGTAAAATTTGCTTTGCCTTGCAATTACTAACAAGAGCATCATCTATTGAATCTGCTCGCACATTGTACTTTGCATGCTTTCACTCTATCCTAACGCATGGTATAATCTTTTGGGGTAATTCACCCAATGCAATCCAGATATTTAAACTACAAAAGAGAGCTATTAGAGTCATAGTTCAAGTGTCTCAAACTACCAGCTGCAGACCATTCTTAAAAAAATTACATATCTTGCCATTACCCTGTATTTATATTTACGAAACCTTAAATTTTATCAACTATAAGTTGCATAGCTTTCCTACAAATTCAGACACACACCAGTACAATACAAGAAATAAAGATAATATTTTTATTGAAAGTTTTAACACAACTCTATATAAAAACAGTTTCATTCATGCTGGTCTTCTTATGTACAATAGCCTATCAAATTATCTTAAAGAAATATCTGCACATCAGAAATTTAAGAAAGCTCTTTATAAAATTTTAATCAAAAACTGCTTTTACAGTATGAATGAATTTATTGAAAATTGTCATAACTGAATAGAAAGAACGCCTTACTTCAAAAAACTTTACTTCCTCTTTTCCACATCCTGACTACGAGAAGGATGTCTTCTCATGAAAGACGCGATGGTTGAAATTGACTCCTGACTTCAAGAAATACTGCAAACAGGACTTATAGCCGAAATCGACGGACCTGTGGTTTTCTTCAATCAAGTTCCAAGCTTTTTATATTTGTATTTGTGTTGCATTTAATTATAGTTATTACTTTTATATATATTATGTAATTAATTATTAGTTTGTAAATATGACATGTCCCATATCATGTATATGATCAGTGGATGTAATAAATGATTATGATTATGTGTTTGTAGAGTGTCAGTAATAGAAACTTAAATTTTGTTCATGTCTTTCACAACTTAAGTAATAATATGTGTAAGCCTACTTAATTCTTGATCAACAGTATGTAATTTCCGGATTCGATGGCAATGTGGTAAAATTTGGGTATTGCAGAATTAGGTTATGGGACTTTGTTAACCTATCTACATCACACAGTAGGAAATTTCTTATTATATGCACTAATGAATTTCAATCAGAAGGAAAGTACCGTACACACAAAAGAATACGTGATGAGTGAAAGGTCTTCTAAGAACATAACTTATCAGGTCACATTTTTTCCATTAAAAGTTCTGAGGATTGTGAAGAAATGCATCTTTAGAAAATACATGCATATGTAAACTCTGTAGGCTAAAAGAAGAGATTGCCTAGCTTCCAATTCATTAATAATTTGTTAAGCTGCAGAAGGTATCAGAAAGAAGGTGCAGGGAAGACCATCAAAAAGAATTGTAAATAAGCTACTAAATCTGATGAATATTGTGTGGCTGTTTGTTTCCACCTTTAGGTCCATTATGGGGCTGAAGTGTTTAGAGCCAATCCAATCAGTTCTATTTCCATTTATTCTAGAACTTCACTGGTTCAGCACACCATTAGTTGAATGACTAATATGTTGTAGGGGAGACTGTTGTACCTTTGAACATTTTTTTTTTTTTTTTTAAATTTTTGCTGCTACGTAGGGGACTCAAACTGAAGTAGACTGTAGAGAAAGCCACTAAGTAGCTCTGGTAATAGTTTCGTTTTGATTTATTGCAAAGTGTGAGTTCTGTGGACGAAACAATTTTTTTAGTACCATAGTAAATATTTCGTTCATTGTTATATGTTTTCTAACAAGAGACCAAATTGCATTTGTGACTATCAATCAAGTACAGTGTGTTCCCTATCATTTGATGAGTAATGACATATGTTAATTTCCATGATTTATTCGAAACTCTAGTTTTGGCAGAAACGTTTAAACGTGCACCCTCTTGTACCTTTGAACACAAAACATCTTGTACCATGGAACATGTTCCAAGATACACGATATTATCAGTTTTTGTTTTTCTTTTATTTTAAGATCATGTCACGGAGTAAGTCTGGAGTTACGAGACCCCCAATTGATTCGGATGCCTTGAAGAAAGCTGTTGAAGCAGTTATGGCTCCTCCAGAAAATAAAATCTCAGTCAGACAAGCCTGCACTGATTTATATGGAAAATTCATTTTAAATATGATTATAAATTTTTGTACCTATATTCCATGTGTTCTAAGGTACATGAACCTGTTATACCTTTGAACACATTACATATCCCTTCATTTTATTTCTTCATCCTTAATAGATCTGTAAAACAGGAAAATAGATACAGGAAGTTGTAAAGGCATCTTCAATAATTGAAGTGTCGGCTGGAACAACGTTATACGTTACATTTGGTAAAATTTACAGGAGCTGCAAAAATGTGTATCCGTACAATGTTGTTCTTATAGGGGTAGCAAACTTTTGAGTGGACAAATTTCACGTACTGCATTGATGGACAGTTGCAAGCCAAGGAGTATAGCAAGGTAACATGACATACATTATTACACGGAAACATGCCGAATGAAAATTTTGTAACTTACAACATTGTTCCAGCCGACGCTTCAATTGTTTCAAGCACTTATTCATTCAAAAAATGTATTTTCCCAAAATTAAAAAAATAGAATGTGAAAAATGTTTCAAGATACAACAATCTCCCCCACTTTGTGCTAAAAAAATGTTGGAGTTCGCACAATCACTGCCTACGACATTCTGAACTAAAAATCGCTAACAATCTCGGGTTAAATTCTTACATTAATTCAAAGCCATGTGTATGTATTACTGTACATTTTAGATCTAATCCACAAAAGGAAGAAAATGTGAATTTAATTGTTCCCTAGAGATCCAGACTTAAAAAGAGAAATTAATAAATAGCTACCAGTACTTCAGCTATACTCTGTCCAGCAAAAGAATAAAGAGATGTAAACCACACAACACTAATAGATCTGTTCACATGGCAATAAAGAGAATTACTGCCAATTCGGAGATCTCAAGATCATGTGCATGTGTTTACATCACTTCATCGAACAGACTTTAGAGTTTGTAATTCATGATTTGAATTATCTTATATTAGTGGAAGCACAACAAAACAAGAACTCTCTCCAAACAAAGTGTTCCATTAAGATACAAGCCCGAAGAACACTGTGCTATCGAACAAAAATAATTTCATTTTTGAAGAACATTTTAAAATTCACATGTCATTAATTAAGTTATCAAGGAAATATATATACCTGGGTTTTAAATGTTGAAATTTATGTTGTGCCAAAGTTTACCGAAACATTTGTATGTGGGTCAACCTGGTTGGCAAGTTGGTATAGCGCTGGCCTTCTATGCCCAAGGTTGCGGGTTCGATCCCGGGCCAGGTCGATGGCATTTAAGTGTGCTTAAATGTGACAGGCTTATGTCAGTAGATTTACTGGCATGTAAAAGAACTCCTGCGGGACAAAATTCCGGCACATCCGGCAACGCTGATATAACCTCTGCAGTTGCGAGCGTCGTTAAATAAAAAACATAACATTGAACATTTGAATGTGGTAATTGTGATGTAGGATATATTTGATGATGTTATGAAAAATATTGATACCAAGCATATATGCATGTAAAATTATAGATGTTAATTACTGTATTTGCTGGCATATGAGACACACAGTTTTCTTTGAAAACAGATCTGAAAACAGGGTGTATCTTATACACCAATACTGAGTTAAAGCCTCATGGGATGTTGTGAAAACTGAGACAGTGGTTAAATTATTTAAGAAGTGTGGCACTAGTAACGCACTGGATGGTATAGAGGACAAGTTATGTATGAGGGCTCATATTCTGATTTAGAAGATGTTTCAAGTGACTCTTCATTTATTTTTGAGATGAATTTCTGTGTTTTGACGAAAATTAAAAGGTATTCTTTCCTAGTGGGATTAGGTATTTGATGATAACAGACCTAGATATTACTTTACATTTGAAACACTGAAAATTCATTATAATATTTAGCGATAAAGTTTCCCCCCCCCCCTCAAATTGTGCATATGCCAGTGCATCTTACATGCTGGTAAATATCGTACTACATCAGTAGCAGCCCGCGGTTACAAAGGTTGGCAGTTCTGCATGAAAAATAGTGTATTTAGCAAACGCATGCTGTTTATTGCATCTATATCGGGTAACGCATGTAATTACAGCCCCTTCTGGAAGTTGACTGTGCACCCGAAATTGTACAACATCCGTGAGCTACACCTCTCCCACCTGGTACAACTAGTCACGTAGTGGAGATGTGCCCCATATGTTTTTCTAGTTTTTTAAGTCAAATTAACTAAATCCTTCACTCCGGTGTTTGTCCATGTATTTTCTCCGTTTCCATTACACATTTCGGTATTAAAATGATTAGTAGGCTACATGATTTCCTCGACTTTTTCCAGAAATTGCAATATTTAAATTTTGTGTATGACGTCCTAATTTCTTAAGTTAACATGCAATTTCTCTTTTAATTTCGAAAAGGGTTGGTCGATTAGGTTTCCATTTCATTCATTTTTAATATAAAATATTTCCTTAGACACACTGACTGATCACATCACATCACCCACAGTACTATAACACACTGGAACTGTAATGATATACAGTAGTCAAGAAGCCTATGTGTTCTAACGCAGGTCATAAAGAGGTGAGGGTGTTGGCGGTTCTTTTGTATATTCGGAGAGAGCTGCTTCGGTTGCAGCTCTAATGCAGTCTTATGGGACGGTGAAGAAAACCAGTTTTCTGCTGCCGACTACCCTACGTTGAGCTTCAGGAACTGCCGATCACAGATCCGAAAAGTACACTACAGCTAAAATTGTCGTGCAGTTCAAGGATCCTACAGGCAGTAAAATCTCAAATCGAAGGAGAATGAATTGGAAAAATAAATGAAACAATGAAGTAGATTACATAAAAGCATGTTCTACATTTTTAATTTTTTCAGGTCCATTTAAATGGCGGTTCTGCAGCTCTGCAGTTCTTATTGTAGAGCTGCCCCTGTACTACATAAACAATTTTAAGACAAAATCTCTAAGCTGGAATGTGTTAGAAATATGAATCATTGGTAGTAAGCTATTTAAATGCACTGGTATATATTTATTAATCATAATTATGGTATATAGTTGTAGTGTTATTTACTAATACTGAGCTACTGAAAATGAAGCTATTTGCTCTCGAGTGCATCTGTATTTTTTTTACAAGTTGACTTTTTATTAATAAGTGTGCGGCAGAATGATCAGTGACCTCCTGGTCAGATCCAATGGACCTGCTAACTATTGGCAGATGTGATCTTCCAGGAATTTTGGGGGGTTATGCGTGGATGATTTAACAGACAAAATATAAAACTCTGGTGTCCATGCTAAAGCAGTTACAGAAATGCCACATGCGCCCAAGTTCGTTAGCATTTATTAGTAATACAATTATGTAGCTCTACTTAAATAATCCTAAATTCTTAAAATATTTATTTCTGCTTCTTCATTTCCACATTTGGATAAAGCCAACAAATATGTTAATGTTCACATACTTACAATGGACTAATCAGCACAAGTTTGGGACATTTGATTTTTATACAGCTATACAGTCCTTGTTTATCTCGTAGGGAATGGTTCAGTTCATGAGAATAGGTGCAGAAAGAAACTATTGTAAGCAGCATACTATATCCCCAGGGTACAATCACCTTGGAGTTTCTTGTATGAATAAATCACATGACGAAAGCAATCAATTTATGGAATTGTTACAACTTTGTTAATAATAGATTTTAATTTGCTGATTCATGAAATATACTATTATACTATTTGGCACGACTCTTAAGATTTCAGACGTGATTACTTCCTCCACTGTTTCAATCAGAAACTGCTGATATTATCCACATTATTACAAGACATAAAACATACGACATTCTGCTGGATCTAAGCACATCAAGTTATATAAGATAACAACAATGAAGCAATTCTCATTAAAGCTGAATATAGTGATTAATGATTAATGACAGCCTACATCGCTACAATGTTTCTATTTCCACAAGAAGTTACCAGTGTCTATTTGTATTACATTCTTATAATAGCCTGTTTGTTTTATTTTTTATAATAAATCTCATTTTCTTCTTTGGTGCCGTAGTCCTTGCTCTACTTGCTCTTCATGATTTCACCAGTTCTCTATATTTCCTGCATTTTTTTTTTATTTTATCTAAGCACCTCAGGTAGGTCTTTCACGTCCTCTCTGTCCCTCCAGATCTTCATACAAATATAGTTGGATATTATTATTACTGATCACATGACCTGCCCAACATATTCTCGTTAAATTATAAGGCTTGTGATTCCTGCCATCTTGTAAACCAGGTATAAGTTCTTTTCATTTCTCAGTGTAGCAAATGGAACCTGTAATTGTGTACAAGATTTTCCTTTCAAGCATTTCTTGACACCGCCAGACTTTTATGAAGTTATATATTATTTTAATGTACCGAAGTACATATGATATTTCCATGCAGATATTCTGCGTCATCATACAATGAAAGAGTAATGGAACGGAGAAAAATTCTCTCCGGCGCCGGAGAGAATTTTTTTTCCGTTCCATTACTCTTTCATTGTATGATGATGCAGAATATCTGCAGCGCCGGAGAGAATTTTTCTCCGTTCCATTACTCTTTCATCGTATGATGACGCAGAATATCTGCATGGAAATATCATATGTACTTCGGTACATTAAAATAATATATATGATATGCGTAAATCACTTCGTGATTTAAGACGGCGCTTATTCCGTCGGATCCCGGCCAGTTAGTCACTCATAACGAGTGCACCTCAGCACATGTGTGGACTTCAGTCCTACGTTCATAGACATCTATGATGTAGTGCAGAGGGCGGCCACTAGAGGGAACCCAAGAGTTGGAGCTTAATCTGAGACGATTCTGTCCAACGCCAGAGTGGTATCTGGTGTGGCTTAGTGGATAAAGCATCAGCACGTAGAGCTGAAAACCCGGGTTCAAATCCTGGCGCCGGAGAGAATTTTTCTCCGTTCCATTACTCTTTCATCGTTTATGAAGTTAGATTCTTATTCCGCAAAAAAGTTCCTTCGATATGGAGAACCATATCATTTAAAGAGTTGCTATAGGCCTATATACAACCATGAGTGTGATTTTTATTTTTGTAGACATCTCCTAGTTATGTGTAACCAGTGGTATCATTCAGCCAGTTCACACCGGTTTGCCTAAACCACTTGTAAAATTTGAGGCAGTTCGTAGAACCAGTTGTTAATATATATATTTTTCTTCTTCTTCCCTTCAAGTATTAGGCCAAATGGCCTGTTACGATCTCACAGTTGAATTTTCAATCCAGCGCTTCTTTGGACGACCGAGAGATCTCTTCCCGTTTGGACGATAGTGGAGCATGACTTTTGGGATTCTATCTCTATGCATGCGATGCATATGATTTATCCAGTTGTTCTTATAATGTTTTACGTGATTAATTACAGGTTCTAGTTGTAATTCTTCCATTACATCTTATTGCGTCTGTGATCCCATTTCGTATATCCCGCTGTATATCTCATAAATTTCATTTCATTGGCCGTTATTCTGCTTTCGTCTTTCTTCCTCAATGTCCATGCCTCACTGTCGTAACAAAGCACAGGTCTCGCCAAGGTCTTGTAAAGGCGAATTCGAGTATGCCTTTGTACTAGGGAAGGTTTCATAATGTTGTTAACTATTCCCATTGTTTTAGTGTATTTAGAAATTTTCTGTGAAATGTCTACTTCATCGAAAAAAGATAATGTGTATCCGAGATATGTAAAATAATTTATCCTTTCTAATATTTTTTAATCTAAACATATTTTGCTAGGCACAGGATATTTTCCGCAGAAGTTTTTTGTTTATTGATTTTCATATCATATTTAATTCCATTCCATATTTAAGTCACACGGAGTTAGTGTGCACTCGAAGTTGGTTGCTTGACGGTTGTCAGCCCACTCTGAGGTCTGTAGATATAGAGGGAAAAATTGGATCGGTGTCGGTTAGAGTTCCCGAGTAGCTCAGTGGTAGAGCGTTGGTACGTTAAACCAAAGGTCCCGGGTTCGATACCCGGCTCCGGAACAATTTTTCCCTCGAAATTATTCAAATCAACTTTACAGGGAGTTATACCTGAAAATCTTGATTTGCATATTTAATTCCAGTTTTGTTAAAATTAAAAATTGAACATTGTAATTCATCTTCTGAGGATGCCACCAGAGCTAAATCGTCTGCAAAAAGTAATGACTCTAGTTGTAAATGTCTATTGAGTTGTATATGTCCACGAGGCAATTGTTTCCATTCTCTAATTATTTGATTCATATATATAATAAATAGCAATGGTGAAAGGCCACAGCCTTGTCTTACTCCTGTATGAATTTCTGTCCAATGTGATACTTTATTGTCACACCTTACTGCAATTAGATTTGTTTTATAGATATTGTATATGGTTGTTATAAGTTGTTGTGGAACATGGTCTATATTTTTTTAAGTTTAAAAGTAATCTTTTTTTCAGAACATATATTTAAACATGAAGTTCTCCAGATTTTTTACATTGCAGTAAACATGATGCCAAAAAGAAGAACAATACTGCTCGAAGCAATCATCTTCATTATATTGTTATTTCCCATTCAAGCATACAGGCAGTCAGAATAGTCATTTGATATGCTTGAAACACATCTGCGATTAAATTCGCAGTCCTCTACCCCTGCCCTTCTAATGCATACACAACAATGAAATCTAGTATTTAAAAACATAATTTAAAAATAAATAAGCTCTTAACTACAAAATACACTAGTAAACACATTAAAAAATACTTCATTTTCCTTCTTTAATGCTGCTCCCCAATTTTTATTCCATTTGAATGAAATAAATAATTTTTTCATTAAGGGTACTGCCAATACTGAATGCATTATTCGTCATTGGGCTGGGCTGCTAGTATTGTTAGGCATCATTTAAGTCGCACTTACGTTTGAATCTAGTCACAGTCTAATTGAAATGTATACAGAAGTGTTTTACAATATACTAGTACAATACAAAACAGATTTATTACGAGTTTTTAACAGTTGCAAGTGGTTTCCTGGGAGCAGAAATATCTTGAACAAGCTATAAGCCAAGATGTTATATATAATTAGATGACGAATATGTTGATATCAGTTATTCCTTTCTGTTCTTCTTCTGTCATTTCAAATGGCCTTCAGAACATCATATTTTGATAGCATATAAAGCTTTTGCCATCCACTTGGCACGATGGAGACCTGAAGGAGCTCTGAAGGAAATTCTTTCTTTAGGCACTCCATCCAGAAATATGAGTTCTAGGAACTCTCTAGACTGGTGCTGCTCTAATTAGCTTTTACAGAATAAGAATAATACTATAATTGATTAAATGGCGATCTTACTCGTGTTAATTTTGTAAGCATGTGCGGCTTACAACTGTTTCGGTGCTTCTTCACACCATCCTCAGAGCCTACTAGATCTCGGCGTCATCTCGAACTTCGCTGCCTGTTGTGTGGGTGTATTCGATTGTTGAAAAGTGTTGAAATGTGGTGTCAAATAGTGTGTGTGTGTTCTGAAATTGATCTGTGTGTTGAGAATTTGATAGAGTGTGTTTTAGTGTGTCTGTATATTTCATATTGTTCTAGTGTGTTGAGTTTTTCGTTTTTGGGTTGTATGTGTAGGATTTCCATGTCTGTATTTATGCTATTGTATGTGTGGTTAGCATTAGTTATGTGTTCGGCATATGTAGATGTACTGTGTCCTCTGGTTATTGCTTTAATGTCTTCTTTGTATCGAGTTTGGAATGATCTGCCTGTCTGTCCAATGTAGAAACTGTCGCAACTATTGCATGTGAGTTTGTATATGCCTGTGTGGTTATATTTATTTGTTTGTGTTGTTTGTGTGTTGAGATGTCTTTGTAGTGTGTTTTCTGTTCTGTATGTTATGTTGTATTTCTGTTTTCTGAATGAGGATGCGATCTTGTGTGTGTTTTTGTTTTCGTATGTTAGTGTGATGTATTTCTTGTGTTTGTGTTGTGTTTTGTGTGTTTGTTGAGTTTTTGTTTTGTCTTTCTTATGATGTTGTCTATTATCTTTGGATTGTAACCATTTTCTTGTGCTATGTATTTGATCGTGTTCACTTTTTCTTTGTAGTGTTGTTGGCTCATGGGTATGTTGAGTAATCTGTACCATTGTCCTGAATGCAGCATGTTTGTGTTGTGTGGGGTGATTAGATGTGTTGTGTATGTGTGTGGTGGTGGTGGTTGGTTTTCTGTATATTTTGAAGGTGTGTTTGTTGTCAACTTTTGTTATGGTGATGTCTAGGAAATTTATGGAGTTGTTGTTTTAGAGTACCCAAACAGCTGTAAGCCGCACATGCTTACATAATTAACACGAGTAAGATCGCCATTTAATCAATTATTTATATTCAAGTGTTAAAAGTAGTGTACAAAAGATTCAACATGAACCACTCTATATGTTAGCAAACTGGGCTAGAAATATTTGCTTGAAGTATCATATCTGCCCTTAATGCTTGGGGAACATTCAGCTCAAGATTATCTAACCTTCATTCATGAGTAGGTATATGCGCTGATCCTTCTTACCCCCTTATAAAAGATGGAGGTAATTCCATATTATTTGCAGATGGCACAAGTATAGTAATTACAGCCAATAACTCCAACACATTCCAATCTTCAACAGAGGAAATTCTCTTCAAAATATGTGACTGGTTCTCAGTCAATAAATTGGTATTAAATTGTAACAAAACTAACATAATTCAATTTAAATCCTGTCCAAATTCAATGTCGCAAATTTCTAGCGCAATAATTAACTATAGATCCTTATTAGAAACAACAACAACCAAATTTCTTGGCTTAAAAATCGATAATGTGTTAAATTGGAAAAATCATATTAAAGAAATTACCCCCAAACTAAATTCAGCTTGTTTTGCTATTAGATCTATGCAAAGATAGTAAATATCAATACCTTAAAAACAATATACTTTGCATACTTCCACTCGGTAATGAGTTTTCGAATAATATTCTGGGGAAATTCCACAGATAGTAACAGTATATTTCTATTACAAAAAAGGGTAATTAGAATAATAGTAGGTGCCAAGTCTAGGGAATCGTGAAGGACTATTTAAAAAAAAAACTACAAATAATGCCCATGGCTTGTCAGTATATCTTTTCATTAATAATCTTCCTTGTATGTAATCGTGAAAACTTTGTAACTAATTCAACAGTTCATAGCATAAATACACGTCAAAAAAATGACTTTCATACTCCATCGGCAAGTCTATCGTGCTATCAAAAAGGAGTGCGTTATATGGCAGTAAAAATTTTTAATAGCCTCCCTGTCGATATAAAAAATGAAACTCAAAACATAAGATTATTTAGGGCCAAATTAAAGAAGTACCTAATTTCTCACGCCTTCTATTCTGTAGGTGAATTCATGACCTTCAATAGTGCTTCATGAAATTGGTACTAAAACTTTGTGTTGTACTAGTAGACTATATTGTAAATCTGATCTGTATATATTTCATCTAGACTGTGACTATAAATTAACACTTCACAGTAGTACCGGTATTAAGTTTTTTGACTTGTTCCATATTCTAGCTGTAAGAAATGTATGAATACCATGGATTGTTAATAAATACAATACAATACTAGCGTATCAATTGATGACGTCATCATACCATGAATAATTCAGCTGAATACAGAAGTGGGTTGCCCACTGTTGAAAATACTTCTCTTTTCAATTTCATTACGAGGCGAAAGTGGACAATTTAACAGTTCACTTACTAAATCAGTCATTATAATATAACATTATTGTTGTCACCGTGTATTAATTACAGATCATCAAATATATAAAACATTCATTACATTAGAACCTCGATTTTCCGTCACTCTATGTTTGAATGTTGTAAGCAGTGTTGTTGTTCTTGCTTTAAATAATATACAAATACTGAAAACCATTCCACTTATATTACTTCTCCACAAAAACGTTTTTGTGGCAAAATAATACAAGTGAATCTAGGACCCTATTTTACCTAAACTGTTTCAGAATAGATAATTTCTATTTAGAAGTTAAAAAATATAGGTACCAACATATACAACTGTAAATTTGCAGCAACATAATCCTGTAAGAGATTTTTTAATTTCCTTTTCAACTTCAAAGTAATTTATCTCAAAACTTACTAAATGTCACTTGTATCACTTTGCTTCTGAGTGCCTCAATTATCTTAATAAATTTAATACTGGGAAGGTATTTTTTATTAATCTATTTCCTTAGTAATATGCTTAATAAATTCGCACTTTTAAGTTTTTCCAAATGTGTTGAGCTAGGCTCAGCCGACCTTGCCTACTCTAAGCTCATGCCAGAGAATCAGTCCCATTCCGAGGCTTATTGTAGGGATTCGTAACAAGCTGTTTTTTATGGTGATGGGTTGTTAGCCTTTCGCCCAACCCCCAGCTGGAGGACCACCCCTTATTGGCTGTCCATGACTGCTTATTCAATATATTCACACCTACCCTCCACATCTGGAGGCCGTCTCCTCTATCCGTAACCTGAGAACGCGCTGTGCCGTGGTGATAGGGACCCACAATATATGGCCAGAACGTTAATAGTTATCTAAAATATTGAACTACCTATAGGCCCTTTTTTCTATCTATCTTCGTAGTGTATTCACTGACAACACGTGTTCCACTGTGTTCCACTATGCATTTCCTCTTCTTGCAAATGATGGGTAAAAAGCACGATGCTGGTTGTATATTTCAGCAGCCACATTCCAAAGATGAGGTGTATTCAGTATGTATTGGAGAGAATTGTCCAAGGTTACAGGGATTGCAGATTTTAGATCAGTTCTATGGATGTTTGTGACAGGGCAGTTTAAGAGGATACGTTCCTAATCATTTTCGTTATTGTTGCACCAGCAACAACTACTAGAGTCAACAAGATTAAAGCGCTGAAGATACTTGTGACTGATAATATGGCCTGTCCTGGCTCTTGCTAAGAAAGTTTGTATTTGTCTGGGAATGTTGCAGAACATTTTTGAATTCTAGAGAATATTAAGTACTTAAAGCGGCATTTATAATTTATCGGATAATTGATCTGAAAGTAAGGGTTGAATCCCTGTGTGTGCTTTCGCTTGTGCTTGTACTAGGACCTTCAGTAAACGTGTCTCCGTGCCAGTTCTTAATAATATACTGTGAAGGTACAGCTCTTAGAAGGAAAAATATATGGTAAAAGACCAATTGGAAGACCCAAAAATAGATGGATAGATGTGGTAATGATCGATTCTCAGGCCTATCTCGGAGGAGATTAGCACAAGACAGGGACAGTTGGAGGAAGAAAATTGAGGAGGCTAAGGCTCGACTTTGGGCTGTGATGCCATCGTAGTAGTAGTAGTAGTAATAGTAGTAGAAGGTACAGCATTTGGGTGCAGTGTTTTCTTGCTAGGCCACCCTGAAAGTTCATTTTTCAAATCCTGTTCATAATCTCCAGGAAGAAAATGCTCGGAACATACACGAAAATCGTCTGGATTAAATTCATCAGTGTGCTTGCAATGAGAAATCCGCAAACGACTTAAGTCTTCATTTTTTGGAAACCTGTGATACATAACACTGGCACATTTAAAACCATAATTACGGAACTCTGCTACAGCACAATAAACACCTACAGCTTTTAACTTTGTTCATTCTCAACTAATATACAATATGAGATAAGATGTCTTAGCATTCGAGAAAATCACAAAAAACTGAATCTGTATATTTCGTCTGGAACCAAACTCTAATAATGTTTATGCCCATGTTCTTTGTTTATATTATAAAGGGATGGAGGAAGATGTGTCAACAGATGGAACATAAGAAAACAGTGGATTAGGAAGTGAGAGAAAAGCTAGCAAGGATAGCCTACGTAATTCATTCCGTGATTCATACTACATGATGTCATGCAGCAAACAGGACAGAAAAACAAATGTGCATGATGCAGGAAGAGACCTCTCTGGCTGTTCCTATTGAAAAAGTAGGAAAGGATGCCTGTATCCATGGTGATAATTCTCCTTTACCATTTTTGATAAGAAGAAGAAAAAAAAAAAAACAAAACAAATTTTTCACAGTAATATACCAAACTAGTGGCTTGTGCAGCAAATGATGCTGCAAACTAAGTTCATTAGACGTCCAAATAAAAATTTTTCAGATTTATTTTCAGTGAAGAATACATTTTGAAAGTTATTTTCTTCCATAATAATGAAACATATTCCCTTTGAATGGTTTTTTTAAGCCAAATACTTTTTCTTGAACCTATCCACCTTCAGTTTCTGAGTTTAAACGCGAAAACGCAAGTAACAATGTCAGGACGATCAGTGGGTTTTTCATGTGGGAGTAAAGCAATAGCTATTTCAGGTCATTATGGATTTTAGGTGAAAGTTAAAAAAAAGTCATGTTTGCTATGCTTTCGAACAATAGACATAGCATCTTGGTATAGCTGCTGCATGTAGAGCTTGAAATGTAGAGAGTAAAATCATTTTATCCTGATAAGAGATCTTGCAGAAATGATCGGAAGACTACAAAATTTTGTAGGCCTCTTATTTTATCCGTAAGTAATACCTTTTGCTCTTTCCTTAGGAACTGAAACTTTTGCGCTCTCTCGAGCCAATATTGAAGAGAATCACGCATATAAATATCTACACCCCGCCATTAAATATATGAAAAAGACCCAACCCAACTTGATTAATAACTATAAAAATATTTGGTAAATATTTGATTTTTAATAACATTATTATTATCTTACGTAAGTTTTGTAGTTATATAATAGCCGCCACTCAGTAAATTATAGAAATGAAGATCTAATTTAAGATATTCTCTACGTCTACTTATATAATCCCAAAACATTTCATTTTCATATCATTAATATAGCATTAATATGTAATTAATGAAAAAGTCACACCATGGCATTAACTATAATAATATTTCATTTCTGATGGTAATAATGTCATCAAACCACCTCAAATTTTGTAGATTTTAATATCCAATACACAGCTGTACTCAGAAAATTGTACACCGCAGAATCAGACCTGTAAATTATTTTTAGTAAGTCTTGAAGTTTTTAATAACCAATTGAATCTGAACTCTAAATATGTCAGCAACCCTGCAGGTCATGGCCTTGTGTAATAGCCTATTGTTTACTGTAGTGTGTGTTGTTTTATTCTGAAATGCAATTAGTTCTCAAAATTGACAAAAGATGGATTTTGGAAAATAGGAAAATTAATGCTGAAAATCCTTGGATGCCAATCTTCAAAATGACAGGTCAGTCATTAAAATCCGTTCAGCCGTTTTCCCGTAATTTCCATTACCAGTTCAAATTATATATATAGATTAGATGATGACATCACTCTTACGAGAACTGTGACTTTGATTGTTTTTCCCGTGTGCTCTTCAATTGACAGGGCAAGAATAAGAAGATATGGAAATTCCAACAACTATTGATTTTGATGGACAATGTTGGCATGAAATGTGTGGTAACAAATTCATGACAATGAGCCTTCCCATCTTCAGAGTTTTTGCTTCATCCAGTTTTGCCAACCCCTATACAGCCAGGATTTGGTTCCCTGCAAATTGCAAATTGTCAACATGATAAGGCAACTGAAGGTGACCCCAAAAAGTGTACTTTTCAGACTACCTAGTAGAGTGGAAGCGACATTAGCGCAAGTGTGAAGGAGAGTATTTTGAAGAGGATTACAGCCTCCTGGTCCGAGCTAGGCAACTTTTTAATATTAAATGACTGGGTACTTTCCGAAGAGACCTCGTACAGTTTACTCCTCCATGTGAAAATACAACACAGGGCTCTAGCTATAGTGAGGGTCACATAAGAACTGTTCCTTAATCAGCAAATATTGCCGTCTTGTCAGTGTTACCAACTGTTACCAGATATCACACGATCCTACATACTAAATGACTTATTTACTTACCGTACTTTATGTTGAAAGGTTATTCTAAATAATTCAATAATTTGTAACATATTTTCGTAGGCAAACTATACGGGAAAGGGATCAACATGTCAAGAATTTTGTCTGGCAATACGAAATTCATTGGTTTGACTAAACAATTGATTCACAAGACCTAACCTAAAAACGTATTTTGTTTGACCACATGAAATTATTACTACTAACTCCGAAAACTTATCTGATTATAGTTTTGAATTATAACCACAACTCAACACAAAAAATAACTATTATGTATTAATATTAATACTGATATTAATTAATTATTAGTATGTTCATATTTCACTAGCTTCCAGTAACCTGCTCAGAAATCTAGTACAATTTTATTTTCATGGAACTCCAACACCGACAAATTTTGTCAATATTTGTCTCAGCTGCCAACATACCAGTTTCAAAATCACTACCATTTGTAGTATTTGTCAGTATCGAAATTCGAAACGAAGTTGGCAAAAGAAAATTCAACCTGCAAACTAGAAAATCACCACAATCCACTAGCGTATGTAATAATGGGGGGAAAATGGTTAGGTTTCACCCTTATGGTATGAAGTAAGCTGACCCAGACTATAATTGCTGTAAGTCAAATGTTATAAAAAAAGTCTGTATGTTAGAACATAAAACTGAATTTAAATCCTCGTATATTGTCACGTACCTGAAAAAAGAAGCCTGTAATTATAGATGCTGATTCTGCATTTACAATTAGATTTGATCCATTAGAACAGTCACGTCAAACTCAATGCCACCATAAACCCATACAGAGCACGGTATCAGACTTGGGACAGATGAAGTAAATCAGACAATTCAATCATACCTGCATTCAGTGTTCTGTGACCGATCACATTGCCATGTGCGAATGTAAGATCAGGGAAATTTCTTGTGCACGATCAACTGCAGTATTTAGCGACATGCTTTTGGTCTCAAACTTCGAAGGTTCATTGGTACATAACTACATTCTTTACTGCTGTTAAAATGCAGTCCTTAATAAATTGTCCATCTGAATGAGTTCCATATCTTGTGACAATCATGTGCGCTAGTTTATAACTTCGCTGCCTGTTGTGTGGGTGCGTTCGTGTGAGTAAGAGTTGTGTCAAATAGTGTGTGTGTTCTGAAATTCTCAACAAACACAAAAACACACAAAATACATCACACTAACACACGAAAACAAAAACACACACAAGATCGCATCCTCATTCAGGAAACAGAAATACAACATAGCATACAGAACAGAAAACACACTACAAAGACATCTCAACGCACAAACAAATAAATACAACCACACAGGTATATACAAACTCACATGCAATAGTTGCGACAGTTTCTACATTGGACAGGCAGGCAGATCATTCCAAACTCGATACAAAGAACACATTAAAGCAATAACCAGAGGACACAATACATCCACATATGCCGAACACATAACTAATGCCAACCACACATACAATAACATAAATACAGACATGGAAATCCTACACATACAACCCAAAAACCAAAAACTCAACACACTAGAACAATATGAAATATACAGACACACTAAAACACACCCTGATCAAATTCTCAACACACAGATCAATTTCAGAACACACACACTATTTGACACACACAACAGGCAGCGAAGTTGAGGTAGCGCCGAGATCTAGTAGGCTCTGAGGATGGTGTCAAGTAACACCGAAACAACTGTAAGCTGCACATGCTTACATAATTAACAGAAGTAAGATCGTCATTTAATCAATTATTTATAAATTTAATGATCAGTTTTATATTTCTTTTGGTCATCGAAATTAAGGTCCCGGTCATTTATATTATATATTATTGGTACGACTTCTTTTACATATTAACTATGATTCTATGAAACAGATTTTTAATTTCCCCTTAGGATTATAATAATAATAATAATAATAATAATAATAATAATAATAATAATAATAATAATAATAATAGCGTAATGTGCCCCTTGAAGGGCAAAGGCCTCCTGCTAGAGGGTAGCTCTGTTTCACTAACGCAGTGAGCTACTCCGCGTTAGGTTGTGTCTAGTGTTTCTTTGTCTGGTTGGAGTTGATTTCGCTGTCACTTTGATTAATTTGATTTCACTAACACTTTCATTATATTGAATGCACTTTCACCGAGTCAACTTGGGATGTTGTTTGTGGCTGCACTGTCTTCGTTTGTAGTCGACTTCCAATTGTTCTCCATGTTCCCCTGCTTCTTGCTATTCTGGACCATTGCTGGCCTGCCCACCTCTTCCTTGGTCTGCCTCTGTGCCGGTCTCCTGTGCGTGGGTCCCACATGGTGGCTCTGTATGTCCATCTTTCGTCTTTCATCCGCGCGATGTGGCCTCCCCACTTCCACTTCGATTTGTTTGCTCTTTGTGTGACGTTTGTTGTTGATGCCATTTGGGACAGCGACTCATTGGAAATTCTGTCTCTCATAGTTATTCCCAATATCTTTCGTTCCATTTTCCTTTGGCATATTTCTAGCGCATTCATCTGTCTGTTTGTTGTCGACCATGTTTGGCATCCATAAAGTAGTGTTGGGTAGACGCAGGTTTGTAGTACTTCGAATTTGAGTCTTCTGCTGATTGTCTTGTCCAGGAGTATGAACTGGAGGGACCAGAAGGATTTCCAAGCTAAGGATATTCTTCTTCTTATTTCTTTTCCAGTCTTGTCTTTAAAGGAAATTAGTTGGCCTAGGTATGTGTATTCCGTTGCATATGGTAGCGCTGTTCCGTCAATTGAGATGGGGATTTCTTGTCTGCTTGTCATCAGCTGTGTTTTTGTCATGTTCATTGATAGACCTGCGGTTTTGCTTCGTGTACAGAGTTGTTGGAGCATTGACTGTAGTTCTTCTGGTATTTTTGCGAACAGGACTACGTCGTCCGCGAATCTTAGGTCTGTTAGGTGTCTTCCGTTTATGTTTATTCCCTGTTGCTTGTTCCAATTCATTTTTCTGAATACATTTCCCCCCTTAGGATTGCAAAACAGTAAATAGATCTACATATACTACCAGCAAATTCTATGAGCTTTAAAACTGTGCAACTACGGTAAATAGCATTTAACGTGTTAGACAAATTATCGTAATATATCGCAGTGTTAGCAAACTACTTACATCACATTTATCCACTTTTAGATTTTACTAGAACAACTCGTTCTTCTCCATCAAATTCTTCATAGTCCACATAGGCCAGTTTTATATTGTACTCGTACTTTCTTATAAAGAATTCCCAGCTGCAAAAGGGTATCTGTCGGGTACAGGGGGGAGAGCCATTAATCCTTCCCATTGAAGGCTTTAAGGAACCAACCTGGACAAATACCCAATGTCCCATCCCTACCTTCCCGTGGTGCAGCTGTTAGTAAGCATAATTTTACAAGCTGAACTAAAGGGAGGGGCTACTCATCAATTAGCACTGGTCAGCTTGATGAGTTAATGACTGAATCTGGTATAATTTTCCTCTATTCAATACGTAATTCCCTCTTTACCCTTTCCTATCCAGTCCTCTGACTGAACTCTTACTTTCTTCGACCCCGATGGCATTAGAGCATTTGAGGCCTAGGGGTTCATTTCCCTTTCCTTCCTCCTCTTTCTACTTTTCTGTTCCCAGTGCTGACCTGCTATGGCACTAAAATCGTCCTCCAGTGGCTTAAGGAGGGAAAGCTGGTGATCAACAAGATCTCCCAGCTAGGTCCAATGGACCCGTCGACCAACAGCGGGTGTGGTCCTCCAGACATTCTGGGGGTTGTGTGTGAATGAAGTAGCCACCAAAACGTTAAAATATGGTGTTCACTTAAATCGGCTACAACTTGCCATTTAACTCCAATATGAAATGAGTACCATTAAGGTAAAATTATCCGGAGGTAAAATAGTCCCCTAATCGGATCTCCGGGCGGGGACTACTTTAATGGTACAGCATCAACTAAACATCTTACAATGGAATGCTGGCGGTATAAATACTCAAACCAAGAAATGGATTCGGAACATCTCAAAATCTGTGCTTCAGTGGCAGGTCATGATAATATCTTTGAAAAATATTGGAGTGCAAGAGGTCAAATGACTTTATTGTCAAACGCCTGGCATTAGAAAACAACAACAACATAAAGAATTCCCCCCCCCCCCCCCAATATTAAACTTGGCTCTGATTGACTGGACAGTGAGACTTTTGGTGTTGCAAATAAGTACTTTAGTACGATTCTTGGCATCTCTCAGTGCAATCCATACCCGGAGATCCGATTGAGGGACTATTTTACCTCCGGAAAAATTTACACTGAGGGACTCCATGAATCATAAGCAGTGAAAAATATAGTGGGACTGCATTGGTGGTAATGCAGCTTATGTGGGTACCTCTTTGTTACTCGTTAGCTTAAACAACAAGTTTAAGCCCCCTCACCACGACAAGGTGAGTACCCACGAAATTAGTCATTGCATTATTGCAAATTATTATTGCATAATATTGCAAAACAGGCAACATATTTGCAACCAACACCTCTTCAAGTGATATCTCTATCCAGTGCTTTTGCTTCAGTAAAGTCTCATTTTACAAACCTATTGATCAACAATTGGCTCTCTTCTGACAAAGGAAAAATTTTAGTCTGTACAAAAGAAACCAAATGACCTGGAAATGTACAAAAACTTGCCCAGACATGTTCAAACATTATTAACAAGAGCCAGAACAGGTCACATTGTCACTCAATTGTACCTACACTGATTTCACATTTCTGATAATCCTACTAGTCTGTGGTGTAATAATCTGGAACACATTCTTCTCTACTGTCCATCCATAAACCACAAAAGAAGTAAATTAAAATCATGAGTACCAGTTGCAGAAGACACAGCCCTGCAGTATATATTGACTACACCCCACCTCTGGCTACTAGCAACAGGCATCTATAATGAACACCGATCAAAATACCCCTCATTTCTCGTGAAAAACAACAACTGAATAGACTACAGTGGACTATAGTGGACTTCATGTTGTCAGCAAACAGCTGAATACATTAAGAAGATTGATTGATTGATTCTTATAATGAAGTACTGTTTGGATACTAAGCATTGTATATGATTTGCTACAAACCTACACAAGAAATTATTCTCCAATTCTACGTATTTTAAAAAATCTATGTGAAGTAGGGGATTCAGCACGGATCATGTGTATGGATTTAGACATAGAGCCTTTTCTTGGACTTCGGGTTCTTACGTCTCCACCTGCAACAGTCCTGGGCCCGCGCTCGTGGCAAACCTGTGGCAGCTCCATCAGTGGCCAAGCTTGACGTAACTGGATCGTAACACTGAATTCTTCTCTGGGATCTACGGGCGATGGATTTGGATCTGAGGGAAATGAAACTAAAACATTAATAGTAACTTTTATAATAGGACTTAATTATTAATATATCGTTCATATCCTTGCAATCACATCACAAGTAATGATAGTAGTAATAACGTTACACACACTACATAACTTGAAGTCTCCACCAAGAGTTCCTGGTGTTGAGCTTTGTCACCGTAAGTTCACGAGCAAACTGCACTTATTCACACTAGTTCTTCCATGGAAGAGGGGAATAGGTTCACAGTGCATATTTGCATCATTGCTAATTTCGTTTTTCAAATCACCAAACAGTTAAAAGAAATTAATACTATATTACTTGAAGGAACAAAATTAAACCAGACATGAATTATACAACAAGAACGAAAACAAGACAACTGCTAATGTGGTTCGTATGAAAAAGATTCTGTTTTCAAAGTAAAGAGTAATTTTAAATATAAAGAAAATCTATTAAATTACTCAGAACAGATAAAATCTTAACGTTAATAAAAATTAAAACAGCTGTCGAACATAAATTAACTGAAAGGTGAATCACTAGGACAGATAACAAAGGCACAACCTAAACAGTAACAATGGTGTTAAATGTCATTGCCTGCCATTTGAATTCAGCACCAGAATTTGCACGCAAATCTGGGATCGTGTGTCGTGAATATGTTGGAAGAATGTGATGAGGATGTCGTAAATGTTTTGCAGTTGAAGTGCTCTTCACTGCAGACGATGGCAGATAAGGATGTTCCACTCGTGTCTTGCTCCATCCCCCACAATGAAAGTTCCGATACGAGCTTTATCTGCAAGCAACACACCCCTACATGGAGATATGTGGATATATGGCACAATAACAAATCATGCTCACTGTAGTTGCTCAGTCTTTTATGTGTAAAATTACTCTTAGACAAAGGAAGGAACCATTGTAACCTTGTCTTCCACAGACCACGACCAATAAATACAAAAAGATGTGTTCCTTCACTAACCAAGTTCAAATTCAAATTATTTAAAAACTGACATTTCAACTATTTCAACTACATTCTCACTCACATAAACCTTTAAGAGCTTACATTACGTTCTTCGTTACTAATTTGTATCAAAATTTTCCTAAGAGGGAAAGAAAAAGGGCTGAAAAAAGGAACACCCTCTTACAACTCTTCACAGATAACTCAGTACATTGTAATATAGCAACATATTCCATGCTTCTATGACAAACTTAATAGAACTGATGTTATCATTTTATAACAAACCTTTCGTCAGCCCCATTTAAAACTTGTAGATGACAAATTAAGCATAAAAATCAGAAGTTTCGTTAAATGTCACATTTTTAAAAACTAAAATGAATCCCCTTACTCTGTGGAAGATCTGTGCCACAAATACCAAGAAACAGACTAAAACACAATGCAGCTGTAAATCCATCAACAATCACAAAGAAAGTCTTTACCGATGACGGGGCCATTCCATTACTTCCAGTCTTTCAAATGTGCCCAGGCTTCAAGTTGCCTTCACTTGAAGCCCATGCGACTTACTATCGGCAGCGACAAGACATCAACATATATATTTTTTAGTCTAAACAATCTCTACTTCTTCTGCCAAGCACTGATGAATAGAAACATATGATTTTACTTTGGTAGATATTTGGGCATACTGTTTGTTTTCATAAGGGTTTAGAATAGAACATCTTACTGTTTCACAATATCAACTGCATTCCTATGTCTCTAGGCGCCACATTATTTACACAGACCTCAGAAACATTACACCCATTCCTATGAAAAGTCCATGAATTCATGGCCTCACTAATTTCAGATACATGGCCCGTGTTCCTAACAGATCAAACTATTATTTTCTTAGGTGCCGCATCTGGTCTTTGGTGTGCCACAAGTATGCCGACACTCGTGAGTCTATCAACTGTATGTTCTCCTATGAGATTTCTTATGAAAGTATCAAAAATATCACTTTGCTGTGAAAGAGACTGCATATCCCCCGTCCCTTTCAAAGCAATGATGTGTGTGCCCATTATTTTCTACATATCTTTCCAAAAAATGTCTGAACCATGTATTTGGTTTCAGTAAAAAACTGTATGATAGATGTTACTCGTTGCATCGTGACAAGTAAAGAGAAAAACGAATATGAACAAATTAAAAATGACTTATTCTCTTTCTATGGTTTCTGGTACAAGACTCATTATTTTAGTGGTTTCATTTGGAATTAATATTATTATTTTATTATTATTATATATTACTAAACTTATTTATATATTTATATGATGTATATTCGTTAAACAAATCTTTCATTTAAACTTATGTAACATAACAGCCTGCGTAACGTGGAGCAAGCGTGAGTGCAATTCCATAACCCGGCTGGCTGCAAAGTTCGGTCTCCATCAAGAACCACTAAGTTGAACAAACATTAAGTCACTCTAGAATTCTGCCTCCAATATATCTTTAAAGAAGCGTAATTGTTTCCACCCACAGTTCTGAATGTTTCCAGCAATATCTTGAGTAGGAAGAAGTAGCTTGTTGGTATGTGGAATTTTAAAGCCATGCCGCTGGTTGCCGGTGAGTAGCTGAAACTTATTGTGGTTCGAAGCTCCCATGTCTTCTTGCGTCTGTAGGTTCCTACTTCGCTACTGGCATTGATGTATCCTGAAAAAGCCCATTTATAAACTATTGCAGAGGTGAAAAGCTGCAGTTCAATGTGGCGGCAGATCTTGGAAGGAGCTATTCAAAGGTTGTGGATGGCAACTGGTGGTTGTAGAGGTGAAGGCAAATCCTTATCCGTGGATGGTGACCGCAACCAATCCAGTAACAACACGAGGAGCTGCATCAGTTGGTGAGCATCTTGCTCCCTGGAGGTGCACGGAGGCTAGTCCCCAGGGTGTTCTGGACATGACCGGTTAACCTCAAACCACCTATCGATGCAGCTGAAATCAAATATCCAAATAAATCAGTCTTGTTCCTCTCATTGGCAATGCAAACTTACTTTTATCTTCTTTCTTTGTGAGAGAAGAAAAACATGATTTTGTAAAATGTGTGTGTGTGCGTGCGTACGTGTGTGTGTGTTTTTTTGTTTTATTTCATCATCCAACATGTTCCATTACACAGCGTAATAATACATGCCCTGGTTTTCTTATTACTTACAACTTACTTACAAATGGCTTTTAAGGAACCCGGAGGTTCATTGCCGCCCTCACATAAGCCCGCCATCGGTCCCTATCCTGTGCAAGATTAATTCATTCTCTATCATCACACCCCACCTCCCTCAAATCCATTTTAATATTATTCTCCCATCTACGTCTCGGCCTCCCTAAAGGTCTTTTTCCCTCCGGTCTCCCAACTAACACTCTATATGCATTTCTGGATTCGCCCATACGTGCTACATGCCCTGCCCATCTCAAACGTCTGGATTTTAAGTTCCTAATTATGTTAGCTGAAGAATACAATGCGTGCAGTTCTGTGTTGTGTAACTTTCTCCATTCTCCTGTAACTTCATCCCGCTTAGCCCCAAATATTTTCCTAAGCACCTTATTCTCAAACACCCTTAACCTATATTCCTCTCTCAGAGTGAGAGTCCAAGTTTCACAACCATACAGAAGAACCGGTAATATAACTGTTTTATAAATTCTAACTTTCAGATTTTTGGACAGTAGACTGGATAGTATGAGCTTCTCAACCGAATAATAACACGCATTTCCGGTTTTCTTATTAGGAATTTATAAATATTTTTCTTAATTAATGTGTGTGTGCGTGTGTATGCCCGCGCGCGCGTGTCCTGGGATCGATACCCGGCCCAGAACATTTTTTTCCTTGAATTTATTGAAGTCTGTTTTACAGGGAGCTTTACCTGAAAGCTAGATTTGCATAATATATAACTTACAGTAAAATCCCTCGTATGCAGCACCCAAATAACTGGCAATACCAAAACAACGGCACTTTTGGCGAGGCCAAAAAAAAAATTATTCATGCGAAAGGGAAGAGTCGGACGAAGATGTAAGTGGTTTTCGTGAATCGTAGGACATGCCGCACATTGTGTTTACTCTACACTGTTCACGTGTGAATACGAAAACAGAAAACCCCGTTATGTCCCTGCAGTAGATCGGGTAGCATTGGTAAGCTCTCACTTGGGCCTTGCAAACAATGTGCAGAGACGATATCTTTAAATTTACCACTTGAACTCGTTTCCAAGGAGTGTTGGATGAGCCTAAATAGGAAAGTATGAAATTCTCTGTTATGCTCTAGTGCGTGAAAGTTTCATATCACTGAACCGTATGCTTCAAAAGTTATTTGTGAGGGCGGCAATGAACCTCCGGGTTCCTTAAAAGCCAGCAAGTAAGTAAAAGGTAAGGTAAAGGTAAAGGTATCCCTGTAACATGTCATGAAGGCACTTGGGGGGCATGGAGGTAGAGCCCCATGCTTTCCGGCACCACACCCCGGGAAAGACCCGGTACTCAATTTTATAGGAGGCTGAGTGAACCTCGGGGCCGTTCTGAAAGTTTGGCAACGAGAAAAAAATCCTGTCACCACCTGGGATCGAACCCCAGACCTTCCAGTCCGTAGCCAGCTGCTCTACCAACTGAGCTACCCGGCCGCCTAAAGGTAAAGGTATCCCCGTAACATGCCATGAAGGCACTTGGGGGGCATGGAGGTAGAGCCCCATGCTTTCCATGACCTCGGCACTAGAATGAGGTGGTGTGGTCAGCACCATGCTCTGGCCGCCTTTTACCCCCGGGAAAGACCCGGTACTCAATTTTATAGGAGGCTGAGTGAACCTCGGGGCCGTTCTGAAAGTTTGGCAACGAGAAAAAAATCCTGTCACCACCTGGGATCGAACCCCGGACCTTCCAGTCCGTAGCCAGCTGCTCTACCAACTGAGCTACCCGGCCGCTAAAGGTAAAGGTATCCCCGTAACATGCCATGAAGGCACTTGGGGGGCATGGAGGTAGAGCCCCATGCTTTCCATGACCTCGGCACTAGAATGAGGTGGTGTGGTCGGCACCACGCTCTGACTGCCTTTTACCCCCGGGAAAGACCCAGTACTCAATTTTATAGGAGGCTGAGTGAACCTCGGGGTCGTTCTGAAAGTTTGGCAACGAGAAAAAATCCTGTCACCACCTGGGATCGAACCCCGGACTTTCCAGTCCGTAGCCAGCTGCTCTACCAACTGAGCTAACCGGCCGCCCCATTCAAGTAATAATATATATAAAAAAGAAGACATTAGAGATACGTTAAAGAGGTTCAAATCATCGAGCGCTATAGTCGCGACGCTGTTATTCCCGGCGTGACTCCTCCTCTTTGCTTACGTCTTAGGAAGTGAAGGCTCTACAAAGTCTAGGTAGGTAGTATCGTTCGCCATTTTTGTTCTTTCGTTGCCGAGCTACCATACGAGGAATCTTTTTGCCACACCGTTAAATATTATCATGTCGTAGCTCCTATGATAATAATTCAGCAAATAATTGAGCGGCAAATAACGTCCTCGTGTGCTTTCTGCGAACGCCAACGAAAGAGCCAAAATGGCGGGCGATTATATTAAGTATTTATCGAGCCTTAAGAAATGAATAACGTCTTCATCAGCGAATCACAAGACGCACACGTTTAAATGTTGCCGACTTGCAACGCGATTGGCTGCTGGAAATTAGAGCGACGGGACTATAATTCATCTTCATAGTTGCGAGATGTTGGTTACACTGCTCACGTCACATGGCCGCCATTTAAAATTGTCATAAGGTTACTAAAACATTTAGTATATTTTACGCTATTATGTATTACTGTATTACAATAATTATCAATAATTATACCGTATACTTACTTACTTACTTACAAATGGCTTTTAAGGAACCCGAAGGTTCATTGCCGCCCTCACATAAGCCCGCCATCGGTCCCTATCCTGTGCAAGATTAAGCCAGTCTCTATCATCATACCCCACCTCCCTCAAATCCATTTTAATATTATCCTCCCATCTACGTCTCGGCCTCCCTAAAGGTCTTTTTCCCTCCGGTCTCCCAACTAACACTCTATATGCATTTCTGGATTCGCCCATACGTGCTACATGCCCTGCCCATCTCAAACGTCTGGATTTCAAGTTCCTAATTATGTCAGGTGAAGAATACAATGCGTGCAGTTCTGTGTTGTGTAACTTTCTCCATTCTCCTGTAACTTCATCCCGCTTAGCCCCAAATATTTTCCTAAGCACCTTATTCTCAAACACCCTTAACCTATGTTCCTCTCTCAGAGTGAGAGTCCAAGTTTCACAGCCATATAGAAGAACCGGTAATATAACTGTTTTATAAATTCTAACTTTCAGATTTTTGGACAGCAGACTGGATGATAAGAGCTTCTCAACCGAATAATAACACGCATTTCCCATATTTATTCTGCGTTTAATTTCCTCCCGAGTGTCATTTATATTTGTTACTGTTGCTCCAAGATATATGAATTTTTCCACCTCTTCGAAGGATAAATCTCCAATATTTATATTTCCATTTCGTACAATATTCCCGTCACGAGACATAATCATATACTTTGTCTTTTCGGGATTTACTTCCAAACCGATCGCTTTACTTGCTTCAAGTAAAATTTCCGTGTTTTCCCTAACCGTTTGTGTATTTTCTCCTAACATATTCACGTCATCTGCATAGACAAGAAGCTGATGTAGCCCGTTCAATTCCAAACCCTGCCTGTTATCCTGAACTTTCCTAATGGCATATTCTAAAGCGAAGTTAAAAAGTAAAGGTGATAGTGCATCTCCCTGCTTTAGCCCGCAGTGAATTGGAAAAGCATCAGATAGAAACTGACCTATACGGACTCTGCTGTATGTTTCACTGAGACACATTTTAATTAATCGAACTAGTTTCTTGGGAATACCAAATTCAATAAGAATATCATATAATACTTCCCTCTTAACCGAGTCATATGCCTTTTTGAAATCTATGAATAACTGATGTACTGTACCCTTATACTCCCATTTTTTCTCCATTATCTGCCGAATACAAAAAATCTGATCAATAGTCGATCTATTACGCCGAAAACCGCACTGATGATCCCCAATAATTTCATCTACGTACGGAGTTAATCTCCTCAAAAGAATATTGGACAAAATTTTGTACGACGTCAACAAAAGTGATATTCCTCGAAAGTTACCACAGTTGGTTTTGTCCCCCTTTTTAAAAATAGGTACAATTATGGACTCCTTCCATTGTTCTGGTACAATTTCCTTTTCCCAAATAGCAAGTACAAGTTTATAAATTTCGCTATATAATGCACTTCCACCCTCTTGTATTAATTCTGCTGGAATTTGATCGATACCTGGAGACTTGTACTTTTTCAGATTTTCTATCGCAATTTCGACTTCTGAAAGCGTGGGTTCGGGTATAAATGGCTCAGCAGTTTGTATTTCAATATCGTCCCGATCATTTCTATTTGGCCTATGAACATTTAGTAGTTGCGCAAAATAGTTTTTCCATCTGTTTAGGATTGATGGAGAGTCTGCAAGCAAGTCACCATTCTCATCCTTGATCACGTTTACCCTTGACTGATATCCGTTCTTAAATTCCTTTATACCCTTATATAAATCTCGAATGTTTTTATTCTTACTATTTGTTTCTACCTCATTCAGTTTTTCCTTCAAGTAACCTCTCTTTTTATTCCTAAGTGTACGACTTGCTTCCCGTCTTTCATTGAAATAATTATCTCTCTTCTCCTCAACTGGATCCTGTAAGAATTTCAATTTTGCCTGTTTCCTTCTTTCTACTACCATGCAACAATCTTCATCAAACCACGGTTTCTTTTTCTTAGTTTCATAATAACCTATGCTCTGCTCAGCTGCAATTTTGATACTATCTCTGATATTTTCCCACACGCTATTAACATCTAATTCTTTCTCAACTTCGTCGGAACTTTCTAAAGTGGCAAACCTATTCGAAATTTCGACCTGATAATTTTGCTTAGCTTCCTCGTCCTTTAATTTCAAAATATTGAATTTAGTAATATTAACTTGTTGCTCTACTCGCTTGGCTACTGATAATCTTTCTCTTAATTCTCCAATCACCAAATAATGGTCAGAATTACAGTCTGCACCCCTGAAAGTTCGAATATCTACTATACTAGTATGTCTCCGTTTATCTATCAAGATGTGATCTATTTGGTTGTGTGTCAATCCATCTGGAGAAGTCCAAGTATATTTATGTATATCCTTATGGGGGAATGTTGTACTTTTGACAATTAAATTTTTCGATGTGGCAAAGTTGACTAATCTAACTCCATTGTCACTACTAATTGCGTGTAGGCTCTCTTTTCCAATAGTTGGTCTAAAAATATCCTCCCGTCCTACTTTAGCGTTGAAATCCCCCAATAAAATTTTCATGTGATACCTAGGGAACTGATCAAAAGTATTTTCCAATTCGTCATAGAACCTATCCTTTATATAGTCGTCTTTCTCTTCTGTAGGGGCGTGAGCATTTATAACTATGATGTCGCACCATCTACCCTTAAGTACTAAATATGATAACCTGTCACTGATAAATTCGACCTTTTTTTACTGCTGATTTTATTCTTTTATGTACAAAGAATCCTGTTCCTAATTGGTGATTATTGTTTCCTTCCCCATAATACAACAAGTAATCTCCTATTTGTGATATGCCATTCCCATCTAACCTAACCTCCTGTACTCCCACAAAGTCTATTCTATATCTAGCTAGTTCTTTTGCTACTAATGTTACCCCTCCTGTTCTATAAAGACTAGTTACGTTCCAAGTGCCAAATCGTATTCAGTACTAAAAATAAACACTGTACGTATTTAAAAACTTTATTTTTAAATATCTATACAAAAATTAATAAATTTCAACATGGAAAAAAGTGTTTGTGCAGTACAGTGTGTCTTTACATAAGCTATAAACGTATTTTCCAATTATCCGGAAAAATCAATTATCTGGCATTGGCTTTGTCCCACAGTTGCCAGATACAAGGAATTCTACTGTACGTACGTTAACAGAAAACCACAATATTTCGTGGGTTTCTGGTGTCTTGTGAGCCCACTCGAGTTATGTGGATAGAAAGGGAAAAATTGAGACGGTGTCGGGTGAAGTTCCTGGGTAGCTCAGTCGGTAAAGCGTTGGTGCGCTAATAAGCTAACATTCTCATGGGGGCAGATAAAAAAGTTAAATTTTTTTCTTCCACCATGTTAATAATGTCAAAACAAGTGTTTATACAAATTTTCACCACTCGAACGCAATTACGAGGCAGTCCAGAAAGTAATTTTCCCTGGGGCCGTTTACAGAAAAAAGCACAACTGCATGGAAATATTTATTGAAAAAGATAGAGCAATTGTTGCGCTATTTGTCAACATATTCCCCAAAGGAATTGAGTCATTTGTCATCAATTTTTGTGTCGTAGAAGTCAGCCGCTTCAGATCGGAACCAGCGTTCGACTGCGTCTGCAGTTCTCTCTGTCGATCCCATGATATGAGGAATGTCTCAATTTCGATGGAAAATATGTTGAAAAATAGCTCAACAATTGCTGTGTTGGTTGCAATAAATTTGTCCAATGAAACTGTGTTTTTTTTCTGTTAACGGCCCCTAGCGAACTTATTTTTTTATGGCCCTCGTAAGTGGCCAAAATTTGTATAAGCACTTATTTTGACATTATTAACATGGTGGAAGAAAAAATTTTAACTTTTTTATCTGCCCCCATCAGAATGTGTGCTTGTAAGCCAAAGATCCCAAGATCGATACCCGGCCCCAGAACAATTTTTCCCCTGAATTTATTGAGTTTATTATTGTTAAATAATAATGGAATTATTATAATATCAGTTCTGTTTATAATATTCTCGTATCTAAAAAGTAGACCTCGGATTTTTAGACTGGAATAGGATAGGTTGCAGCAATTTTATATAAAAATCCCTAAATATATGCAACACGAGAAACTCTTGAGCGATGATATTGCCTAAATCTAGGTGTATTAAAGAACGCATGTTTCAGCCTACGCTAAACATGCCTAAAATCCGAGGTATACTAATGAGTATACCGCACATTACAAGTGTAAGTGTAACTAAAACAGCTATACCTTACTTGCATCACAAACAATATACTACCCTTAAAACGAGCTAATTTGTCACGATTAATACGAACTGCTGTGTCCCGTATTACAGACATTTTAGCTGTCAGTCCAACAGCAATATTTGAACTAAGTTTGTGTGGTCTTCTTCGGAAACAACATGAATAAACTTGCTAGCCGCTGCTATACCACTGAGACCTGGGTTGTCTGCTGGGGACATTGTGGTAAAGTTTCTACTGTAGTTTACTTCCTCTATCCTCTTCTAAGTCAGTCCAATGCTGAAGATCTTTACCTTTGGCGGATCCAAGGGAGATGCGTAGCTCATTCGTTGTAATTAAGTATCATTGAAAAAACAGAATTCAGTTATTTGAACAACAATACATTAAAATGATTAAAGGGAATAATTCTTGTAAATATGATAATTTTGATAGGCCTACATAATACAGTAATTGTGATTCAAACTGAAATGTTTCTAGGTAGAATCTTTATAAGAAAATTTTCTAGTACCGATCTTAGTAGTAAAGAGTTGAAAAATAAGAAAATGTTGGCAAAATATGAAGTCCATACTCCAAAAATATGAAGCGGGGAGGGGGGAAAGAAAAGTAAAATTTTCATGAAAAACAAAAATTAATTGTATCCTAATATAAGCTACACGGCGAGAAATTCTCTGTTAATTAGTGATGATGGGGAAGCTGTAACTGTTTAGTTTAATTAATTTTATTTTAATTGTCAAAATGTCTTTAACAAGTGATATTAGTTACTAAATGTTACGTTTATTCACTATTAGTTATGTTTTATAATATATATAAAGTCCCCCCCCCCAAAAAATTAGTTACGATGTTCTGGGGTTTTTCCAACAAACAAACATGGAAGTAAGCAAAGAATTGCTATTTTTCTAAGTATTAGAGTGAATGGAAGTATGTATGAACAAATGTTATAATATATGTAAAAACTACAGTATAAAATCACAAAAAATTATTTTTTTCTGCTGCAACAGACATTTTTTTTTATCAAGACTTAAGAGGAATGAAGTAATTCATGTTTAGATTGTCAAAATCAATAAATGTTACTTTATTACTCCGTGTATAAAAGTTTTCTACATTACGTATTTTACATGTATACACGTCAAATAAGTGCAGGTAATTTACTCGCCCAACCTTGCGCATGATTCATGTCATTAGTCCTTTAAGAAAATCGAAGCTCGTCTCCAAAACTCTCCAGTAGACTGGAAATGCATCAAAGGAAGGTCGGTGTTGGGAAAAATAATGTATGAACAAATATGACAATTTTTACGAAATATGACATATGAAAAAAGTGTCTCATTTCGATTCTACTCATGACCAAACATAGAAGTTATGATTCCCAATACATTGCGATTAAAAATATTGAATTTCATATTTTTCCGCTCTGTACTTATCTGAATATTTTGACAGTTTCTATATGTGTGATGTTTTAACAGACTTGCACTCACCTCTTGTGGTAAATACAGAGACAGGGCAGCCTTGCTATAGTGTCGCCCTGCTGGAGATCCTCCAGACAGATGACACACTCTCCCTTATCCTCTGTTAGCACGTCCTCTGTAATACAAAATCACTATGTCAGTCGCATTACTGGCTACAGACTGACTACCAAATCATACATATATCAACTGACATTACACTATACAACACAACACAACGGTATGAGAAAACCCACTCGCAGTAAATGAATGACGTGACTTTTTACGTTTTCGTTCATTTTTAATTCAACGATTCTGTATGCCGTGGAAATATTAAACCTTATACCAAATACCTTACTATAATACCGGACAGCTGTATACTAGCAGCATTGGCATGAGTGCGAAATATCGCGGACCTGATATCTAGCGGAGCAGGATGGAATTACGTCCACATATACAAATATTAACATAGCGAGATTCGGACTATTGTTTAAAACGTGAGTTACTAGTGTGGAGTAATATATGAAACACTTAAGAAATGTTGATTAATATTCAATGTAATAGTAATATGCGTTACAAGAGCGGTATGTTGAAGTTTTCATGTTCGAGGAAAAGTTTCAAAAAGCGAAACGTAGTTGAGCTTTTTTAATTTCCGAGAATTGAAAGAAAACATACCGCTCGTGTATCGTACATTATTTTGTGCGAAGATCGCTTATTACATAGGCTACCTGAAAGAGGAATTTCTAATTAGTTGCAATGAAATCTGCATCTTGGTTTCTGTTCAATGACGGCAAATTTGCAAAACAAAAATATCTATCTCCAACATTGTTGCTTTAAAATGTTTTCTGTGTTTACTATACTCCAGCAGGCCGTGATATACGTCTGTCTTCCCCCCCCCCCCAGTCTATAAATGCGAACTTAAAACAAACGGTAAGGTTATGTAATGATTTATTTTTCATTTTAATATTTTAACAATATTATTTATATAACATATTGCAGTAATAACATCGGCAAGTTTGTTGATTTTTTCACGGCTTCCTTAATGTTACTTGCATCACGAATGCAGTAACTTTAGTGGAGTTGTAGAGTTTACTTAATTTTTGCAAATATTTAAAAACAATAATTAACAGTGCAATTTAGGTGAAATTGCAATCGTAAGTTTCCAATTTATAATTATTACTATATTGAACGTTTCTAAAAATAAAATGTTAAAAGCCTAAAGCAGTAAAATCAATATGTCACTTAAGCGGTAAGAAAAGGGAAATTGTTATGTGTGTTAGGTTAGGAATACTGAATGTGGAATTTTAGACTTTCCGCGGATTGGTTTTGTGCGGAAACCAAGCAAATACGCACGATCTCGCACAAAATTATTAGCTTATATCAAAGCTGCATATTATGAGAAATATTGCATACTTCATATTACTTTCCGTAATTAATTGTTACGTATTTTTTCTTTGGTTTAGTGAGAATACAATAATCCTTTATATACGCATTGCTGACAACTGCAAAGATAAAATTGATAGTAATATGATGCTTGTAATAATAATTAGTAAAGGCATGTGGACAACAATAAAACTTAATTTGATAAAACCTTAAAATCCAACACATTTTAACTTCTATTTATTTATTAGGTCTAAATAAAAAAACTGATTTGTATTTTTCTATCAACATAAAGACGAAGGAATTAGGCCTACTAAAGAATGTTGTTGACTCACGTTTTATGAACTGTCGGAAATTGAAAGTACGATTTGGAGCAATTTGTAATGCTGCAATTTTGTAGCAATTATAAACAGCACATATACACCCTGACATTTTAACACAGCACTAATCAATAAAACTATTAACTAGCCCAGCAACAATATACATTGCAGTTGATTACAGCTTGTTTCGCGAGTATGACCACACCGGCCGCCTAGGTAGCAGCACCAGCGACGTTCGCACATAAAACTGCTAGCTGTCCGGTATTATTATAGTAAGGTATTTGTTAATACTACAACAAACCTGTCACAACAATACTTTATAAGACTAGATGATACAAGAACAAGGAAACAATGGTTAACATTTCCAGTAGTATAACTCAAATTACAGAAATAAATCGTAGACTTCGACAATTGTGTCCTCATTCGTCCCACTATTTTCAAGCATGTATTTGGACGAAATAATAGGGATTTGGATGGCCAAGATTAAATATTTTATTATTACCCAAGTAAATGTCATTACAATATTTTAATTTTAAAATCTTGTGATGTGAACTTCTACAAACCAATTGCGATAGGAAAAATACGGGAATTTTACTTGAAGAAAGTAAAGAAATAGGTTTGGAAGTAAATCAACAAAAAGACAAAGTATATGACTATGTCTCGTGACGGGAATATTGTACGAAATGGAAATATAAAAATTGGAAATTTATGCTTTGAAGTGGTGGAAAAATTCAAATATCTTCGAGCAACAGTAACAAATATAAATGATACTCGGGAGGAAATTAAACACATGGGAAATGCGTGTTATTATTCGGTTGAGAAGCTTTTATTATCCAATCTACCGTCAAAAAATCTGAAAGTTAAAATTTATAAAACAGTTATATTACCGGTTGTTCTTTATGATTGTGAAACTTGGACTCTCACTTTGAGAGAGGAACATAGGTTAAGGGTGTTTGAGAATAAGGTGCTTAGGAAAATATTTGGGGCTAAGAGGGATGAAGTTACAGGAGAATGGAGAAAGTTACACAACACAGAACTGCACGCATTGTATTATTCACCTGACATAATAAGGAACATTAAATCCAGACGTTTGAGATGGGCAGGGCATGTAGCACGTATGGGCGAATCCAGAAATGCATATAGAGTGTGAGTTGGGAGGCCGGAGGGAAAAAGACCTTTGGGGAGACCGAGACTTAGATGGGAAGATAATATTAAAATGGATTTGAGGGAGGTGGGATATGATGATAGAGACTGGATTAATCTTGCTCAGGATAGGGACCGATGGCGGGCTTATGTGAGGGCGGCAATGAATCTCCGGGTTCCTTAAAAGCCAGTAAGTAAGTAAGTAAGTAAGTGAGTAAGTAAGTAAGTAATAATAATAAAATAATAATAATAATAAAATAATAATAATAATAATAATAATAATAATAATGTTTGAACTGTCTGACTTAACACTTCAGAAATTAATTCGACGACAAATCATTATGAAACAAAACAAATACGTAAAAGCTAATATAAACAATACATTTTAATACAAAATGTAACTGAAGTTCCTACAGAGACTTACCATTGTAGCTGAGCCGGGGTTTGGTGAGGCACATCACTAGGTGGCATTCTATGTCGTCTGGCAGCACGAACTTGGCACAAACCGGGCATTTTATACCTGGAAAAGTGAACGACAATCATTATTATTCGATATAATATTTCTTATTTAACTTCTAAAAGAAACAGAAAACAGAAATGAAAATTCTGTCACAGGTTTGTCTTCAAAGGGGGAGATTAGGATTCTAAGGATCAGGACAGTGGTTGACATCTCGAGTATTGTACTTCGTTATTTTGCAGAGTACGAAAATAATAAAAATTATTTTATAGTTTTCTGCCCAATTTTCTTTCATTGCAAACACAGCATTCTCCAATTTTCCGCCTTCTATTTACAAGGGAAGGGTTTCGGCTCGAACAGGAATTTCGCATCCAAAATTTGTATACAGGCCCATCTTTACATCTCTAAAACTCCCAAAAGCATTCGTTTGTGTAATGTGTGGTTTGTCTGTTAGAGCACTGTACAAGTTGAGGGGTGGGGAGAGCACTGCACAAGTTAAGGGGATGGGACACCTTACCCGTAAGCCTAACCTAGCCTAGAAGCTAGTGCGAGTAGTAAAATGTCTAGAGCTCATTTAAGAACATTTTTCTCCAACATTCTGTCTGAAAACATTGCACCTAATCAAAAGTGGACACTGTTGTGTGAGTCATTGAGTGCGCACAAGGACACGACCTTAATAAATGAATCATTCCAAGGCTAGGACATGGAATGTATGATCATTCCACCTAAAAAAACTAATTCTATCCAGCCTCTGAATATCTATTTCCTTAAACAATACAAAATATATGCTCGGAGGATAACAGATTGCATAAGGACTCTTGCTGAGAATCCAGAACTTAACTTGGGAAATCGAGTGTTTATAATGAGAATGCACTCTGTTATTCATAACCAGTTGTCTGCTCCAGTATACCGCCCTATGCTTCAGTATTCCTGGCAGTCAGCTGGTTACGTGACTCTTGAACAAGTCTCGGATTTCAAAAATGTAATTCAGGTGGCATTTGATTTTTCAGCACTGGAGTGTGGTTCAGAAGATTGTTCAGGTGTCGCTTCTGCGTGTTGTGCTTATTGCTCTGCTCCATGCTGTTTCATGCATTTTATAGAGAATCCTCACGTACATTTTTAAAGAAGTGTATTGACCAATACCAACCAAACGGAGAGTTACACAAATGAATTCTCTTACGGTCTTCATCACCATTGTGAGGTAAGCCTATGTACAAATTTTTAACCAAAAATTCCTGTTCGAGCCGAAACTCTTCCCTTGTTAGTCTTCGCATAAGATCCATGTATCTTAATGGTGTCTATCATCTGATACCTTCTTCTGCCCCGTACTTTTCTCTCGTTCACCACTCCTTCCAGTTCATTCTTAGCCAGTGACTCAGTCTAATAATAATAATAATAATAATAATAATAATAATAATAATAATAATAATAATAATAATAATAATAATAATAATAATAATAAACCGTAGTGCGGCAACACATTTAGGGCCAAGGTCGATCATTCAACTATTGATCTCACGTCCAGCAGAGGTGAACGATCATCCAACCACTACGGAGGTAATGTATGGTCAGCACAATGATTCTCCCAGCAGTCATGGCTGACGAAACCGGATTTCGCTACTCACTGTAGCTCTCCAAATTCATCACGATGCTGGGTGTACACCGGTATTGGTCAAGATTTCATGAGGAAATTTCTTCGCCCTTGAGAACTAGAACCAGCGCTCGTACCGTACCGCTAGTGCAAGGCATGACGTCTTAAGACAACGCAGCTACGGCGCTGGGTAGAAAATGTATCTCACAAAACAACATTATTCGAAATTTTAACAGAAATAAACTACTCGTATTTAGTATGCATGTACTTTCGATAATTTATCAGTTTGTCTGGTTGTTCTCCTGTCCTATTTTATATCTCTATGAAAGCTTTCTCCTTCTTCTTAACATTAGATTAATTTTATTTTTTTTTTATCTAGAACTTACATTTTAATGAAGATGAAACATGAAAATTTAATAATAATAATAATAATAATAATAATAATAATAATAATAATAATAATAATAATAATAATAATGTTTTATTTTCGCTGGCAGAGTTAAGGCCATAAGGCCTTCTCTTCCACTCAACCAGCCTTAATCAATACAATACATAAATTTAAATTACAAATATTTTCACTACACTTAAAAGGTTCTCCAGCAATAATCTTCACTACACATTTATTTAAATTTAGATAAATCTATAAGGTAAAGTAGTAACTTAATTTATGAGCTAATTTAATTCAATGAATTATAATTAATTTAATATTTGAGATAGCTAGTAAAATGATGAAAATTAATTTAATATAAGCTTACTAGGACTATGTTACAGGGAGAATATATATATTTCTATTTCTATAATGAGAATATTAATGTAATTGCCGTTAGAGGTTTTGTAAATCTATTTTAAGTCTTTACTTCAACGGTCACTGCCACAAAATAGCAAAACAGAGTATTTACTTACGTAGTATAGACATATTCCGTGGTAAGAATAAACATGAGTATATAGTATATACTGGACTTTTTTAGTAAATACTCTTGTTAGTAAAAATAAAAACATTTGAATACCTACTCATTTTTTATTACATACTCATAACATGGAAGCATAGTAGAATATACTCTAGCGTCCATCTTGTACAGAATATATACTCATGCTTGATAAGAATAAAAGCTAGTATATTCTTATATAAGTTCGTTCTCATGTTATTCTGAGTATGGTTTGTAGCAGGCTCAATTCTGAGTATTTGTTGAAAGTTTGTTAAAGTTAAATAAAAAAGAAATGGCATAATTTATGAACGATGTAGTACCTCATGGAAAAATATAGAAAAAGACGTGAACTCCAGAAGCCTTTAACGCTTCACAAAAGTGAATGTGAAAAAGGTTAAACACGTATTTGTTATTCATAAAAAACATAGCCTATAAAAATTTGAATGGCGATCAAATTATAAGGTTAGATTGTATTGTTAAATGTAATTAACAATTACAGTTTATTTTGTGAAATTTTAATTGCAAAATGCAATTAGGCTACTCGTAACTTTAAATTATATATATAACTCTTCATAATAAAAAATAGAATAGCATAACTGGAATTCTAGAAATGGATTGTAATCTCTATCCAGCATCCCGTAATGACGATTTCCCAGTAGTATTTTCTTGTTTCCTGTTTTATTAACGCCACTTATCTGATTTACTCTCTTGTTCATTTTTTTGAAAGGCATGTTGGTCCGACAAGTTAACAAGTAGATGAGAAATAAATATCAAATGGTCCTTCAATAACTGTCTATTCTTTAAATCTAATGCATGATACAAAAATTTACATTAGATTACATAACATCTGCTATTAAAATAGCATCTTCAGGTCTGACTTGCGTGTTGTTAAGCTTTATACATAAAGACATAGATGAAAAAGTAACAGCGAAGTATAAAGGTACATGACGTGAGAGTATTAAAATAACAATGCTAAAAAGGTAAGGTAAAAGTTGACTTGAGAACAATAAGATATTTGTAACAATTAAACCTCTATAAGGTCTAGAAAAATAAAATTATAAAAAGTATGTCTAGAATTAAAATCTGCAAAACATATGTGCAGCTTGTAACCAGAGGTAATGACAGTTAAAAGAGTAACAAATTAAAAATATTATTTGCATCAGTTACCACGACGTACGCTATGGAAGCACTTAGCAGCATTAGATTTAAAGAATAGACAGTTATTGAAGGACCATTTGATATTTATTTCTCATCTACTTGTTAACTTGTCGGACCAACATGCCTTTCATGCATTAGATTTAAAGAATAGACAGTTATTGAAGGACCATTTGATATTTATTTCTCATCTCTTGTTCATGTTTGTTTGTTTATTTATTTATTCATTTATTTATTTACTTATTTAATTAATTAATTTTACTCATTTAATATATTTCATTATTTATTTTATTTGTTTATTTATTTATTTATTTATCCATTATCAAAATTTACAAAAAGCAAAACACAAACCACTACAGCATGTGGATAACATGTGAAAGTCTATTTTAAAAAAACTGAGCATCACGGTGCAATGTAGTCAAAGAGGATAGGTAACACGAGTATATAATAACTTTTAAACGATCAAGAAGGCTGTAGAGATGAGTATAATATTCGCGTTAGGTAGAACGTCTTTATTCTTACGAAAACGAGTATGTTCCAGTGGTTACGAGTATATAATCACAGGAAGTGCTCACACTCACAAGTATAAACCCTGAGAAAGTGCTTAAGCTTTATTCTTACTACCCAATATTTATTTAATCCACGACTTACGCAATGAAAATAGTATGGCCTGTACGTTTTTAAAAGTTTTAAATTACTTCTGTGCGAAGTTATGAAAATCCTAAGTTCCGAGAAATTAATTTTTTACTGCTTAACTACGCCTGAAATCGAAAGCGTATTCGAATAAAAGTTTCAGCGTTTAAAAGTTCATTTAGCCGTAAGTGAAGCTGAAGGAAACTCTCTCTGGTGGAATGAGATCTACAGAATTAGTATCAAGAACTTCTGCAGAAGCGTTTCGTAACAAATAAATGCTTTATCATCTACTCCTGATATTCCTTCTTCTTTTGTAGTTTATTATCCGAAACTATCATTTGCAGCATATATGGAAATTAAATAATTTACTGCGCACCTAGAAGACAATTCTACATAAGATCATTGAACGCGGTTACACAAGATCGTACATAAATAATACGACTTTGTACTAAAATTAGTTTCAGGAATAAATCAAATTATATGCAGTATACATAATTATTTTATTTCGTGTTAAATCTCTAAGGGCCGTATTCATAGACATTCTTAGCGCGGACTTCCGGTGGATGATCAGCGAACTAAAGTTTTTCGTATTCATAAACCAGTGTTAGCGATATGACATGATATGAATCCTGTACAAGTAATCAGCCAATAGCCGGGGCTAGTTTAGTACGCTTGTAGCGCGGGCTAGCGAAATGTCTATGAATAGCACCCTCAATGTATTATGTTATAATTAGATAATGACTTTCTTAACTAGAATTTAGTTACACTCTTGATCACATATTTAACAGATTGGCCATCCCCATGTTAAAAACGGTGACATGTAGAAGAGAACAACCACCAGGATCGCCACTGTTGATTAGTAACGACCGCTAGATGGACGTACAGTTGCTCCATGCAATTCAAATGAGAGTTATAACGTGACTTCTTCTATTGTCGCTAGATGGCAGCACAGTGAAATTAATAAAAGTTGTCTTCAAAGCCTATAAGAGTGAACAATCTGTTATATGTGATCTGGGGTTACACTTAAGACTGGTCTGTGATAGTCAGTGTTGCCAACACATAAATCGTATCCCCAACAGTGTAACAGCTAGAAATCCGTCAGAATCCGTCAAAATTAAAAAAAAAATAATAAGATCTATCTAATATATCTATGTAAATAAAAGCAAATATTAACCAAACTTCATCAATCTTGAGTAAAATAATGATAATAATAATAATTCATCCACATCGTCTGCTTCTAGTTCTGCAGTTGATGTGCTGGATTGGTCTACGTTACCACAAAAATTAAAGAATTAAAAATGACAGGGAGTAACGGTTAGCGCGTCTAACCGCGAAACCAGGTGGCACGGATTCGATTCCCGGTCGGGGCAAGTTACCTGGTTGAGGATTTTTCCGAGGTTTTCCCTCAACCCAATATGAGCAAATGCTGGGTAACTTTCGGTGTTGGACCCCGGACTCATTTCACCGGCATTATCACCTTCATCTCATTCAGACGCTAAATAGCCTAAGATGTTGATAAAGCGTCGTGCAATAGTGCAATACTTGTACTACTAGTAAGTGGAAATAATGTTTCTGCTTACTAGTAGTACAAGTATTGCACGTATTGTCGTAAAATTATCTATTAACTATCTTTTTTCCTTGCTCGTCTTCTCCTGAGTCACCGACTTTATCATAGTGCAGCCATGGATTATAATCCAAGAGGATCACTAGGAAGACTAGTTAAGAGATGGCGAGACCAATTTTGATGGATCCGGAACAGGTCGAAGCCTTAAAGGAGATGATGATCATGATGATGATGATGATGATGATGATGATTCATATAATTATAGACTAATAAAACACAATAAAATTGTTTTATTAATATATACAGGGACATCATTTTATTTGCACTTCAATTTTTATTGTACTTCACTCCCACCCCTTTTTTCTAGTAAACTTCTACCCGTCCTCCACAAAGACCCAAGACCGCATATGCAAAGTCGTCTTACGGTCATAGTAAACAGTATTGAGTGAGTATAGTAGGTTCCAGAAATGTGGTAGAGTTTTCCAGTGAAGAAAGAGCATTCACTATTTAATCATATTTTCGTACAGGTACTGCGCGTCCTTTTGCTTACGTCATATCCCGGTTTTCCTCATCCACTTCTGCTGGCCCTTCTGTAAAAGCTAGTGGCTGGACTGCCCTAACTCTTTTCTGTTAGGAATTGGACGTCTACGTAATATTATACAACTGTTTAAAATAACTTAAATAAAAGGGCCTCGTTAAGTAATTAACTGTCACGTGATTTCCTCCTTTCTACGACCCTGCGACATAATCACTTGGACGGACAGTAGATAGCATGTCTGAGTAATTTTATCTTTTCGGATCGGGCAGAAGTGAAGATTGAATTTACAGTACGTAAGGTACTCTTTTATAGAGTAGGTACAGAATTATTTCAACATGAGTTACTAGTACGAAGGACGAAACTGGTAATTGGAATTAGGTACAATAGTCTATAGTGCGATAATATGCACAAAAGAACTGAAGCCTGTATCGAAATGAACGGCTACCATTTTCAACAATTTGTTTAAATATTCAGAATATGATTATTTTTCAATTTAACTTCATTCTCTATATTGTACGCTAATGTGCAGTAGACAGTATAATACACACTGCATAATGAATAATAATAATTAGGAACATTAAATCCAGACGTTTGAGATGGGCAGGGCATGTAGCACGTATGGGCGAATCCAGAAATGCATATAGAGTGTTAGTTGGGAGACCGGAGGGAAAAAGACCTTTGGAGAGGCCGAGACGTAGATGGGAGGATATTAAAATGGATTTGAGGGAGGTGGGGTATGATGATAGAGACTGGATTAATCTTGCACAGGATAGGGACCGCTGGCGGGCTTATGTGAGGGCGGCAATGAACCTTCGGGTTCCTTAAAAGCCATTTGTAAGTAAGTAAGTATAATGAATACTGTATGTCCGCATGGATAGCTCAGTTAGTAAGTAAAAACACTTATTGTTAATATTGTGTTGTATTTTGATCAAATAAAAATCTAACGAAAATTGAGACGTTCAGAAGTCAACATGATTAACTCCACTTTTGGTTATTTCAGAGTTTATAAGTTGGCAATGTATTAAATTGACCATATTTTCAGTGATCAATGTGATTTGCACCATAGTTCATTAAAAAGCCCACAGACTGCAGTATTCTTCTCGACTACATCACAGAATTAATAGTGTGTGTTTAACTTTAACCTTGAATATCTCAAAATCTTTGGAAAAGGAGTTAATCATGTTGACTTCTGAACGCCTCAATTATCAAACTCAAGAGTAGTATTTTCTAGTTCACGTAAATGGATGCACTACTTTTCTTCCCTCCTATACCTAGTATAGCCAGGTTAATATTAGAAATGTTAGTAAAAACAAAATGATGTCCCGATAGAAACAAACCTGTTGTCAGATACTGTAACAAACTGAGTTTCTCTAGAAAAAATATAATTAAATAATTTTTAGGCGAACTGTAATGCTGAGGAGCTCCTTGTGTAAACAGAAAAACGTTCGGTTATTTACAATTTTACTTAGAAGATGGCAATGAGTTGTTTGCTGCATTATGTACTGAAGTTGTTTCAAACAGCAACAAACATTTTGTTTCTAGCAGCCGCAAACAGTCTGTGGGCTTAATTTACAACTGTATTCCAATCCACAGTACCAAGGGTATGCCTCTAAGGCCGCTTCCTCCTATACAGGTTGGAAATTCTATAATTAGAAGAGAACCACAAGCGGATTGAGTGAGCCCTGTAAACTTCTAATCCAATGGGCTCATTATGCTCACCTCTTTAACATCAAAAGAACGCGGTTAATTAACAGCCCTGAAACCTAGACAATGTTAATCTTGATTACGTAGCTCAACCCTTCCGTAGCTCTGGAATGCTCGGGGTGGGCCGTTAGTCTATAACGAATGGACGAACTGGAATCAAAATGCACCTGCCTATTAAATTAAAATCAAGTGCGAGTTTGAAAAAGTTAACGGGCTTACATTGGAATTCAAACATGCATACGAATACTGCAGAATGCAACTGGCGTTATTATAATTAGGGACCGGATTTTTATGTAATATCAAGGTGTGAAATATGTAATAATAATAATAATAATAATAATAATAATAATAATAATAATAATAATAATAATGTTTTATTTTCGCTAGCAGAGTTAAGGCCATAAGGCCTTCTCTTCCACTCAACCAGCCTTAATCAATACAATACATAAATTTAAATTACAAATATTTACACTACACTTAAAAGGTTCTCCAGCAATATTCTTCACTACACATTTATTTAAATTTAGTTACATCTATAAGGTAAAGTAGTAACTTAATTTATGAGATAATTTAATTCAATGAATTATAATTAATTTAATATTTGAGATAGCTAGTAAAATGATGAAAATTAATTTAATATAAGCTTACTAAGACTATGTTACAGGGAGAATATATATATATATATATATATATATATATATATATATATTTCTATAATGAGAATATTAATGCAATTGCCATTAGAGGTTTTGTAAATCTATTTAGAGAAATTAATGATAATAATAATAACAATGAACAGATGTTAGTTTCATTATAAGCAACAAATATTAATCAGCAATTCATCTGTTAAGTAAGAATTTATGTAATTTTGACCTAAATATTTAAGTAAGAAAAATAAGCTGAATATGTACCAAAATATGTAAAATCATGAAAATGATTTAATATCAATATCTGGCAGATATAGGGTAGGTAAGATTCTCCAATAATGATTTCATAAAGCACCCGACTTTTCTACCGCACACTTGACAAATTACTATTTTTCCATCTGCAAGGAAAGCTTCGTCCATCGCAATCTATGATTTTATTTTTGTCGTTAGGGTTGAAGATACAGGGGCCATTTTAGTTAGTTAAAATCAGTAGATAAGCTCACTTGCACTTTATACTGTAAGTATTAAAACTAGAAAACTGAGTGAAATGAATGACACAACAGTACTGCAAGCACTGTTTCGCTTTACTGGATTAGGAGAAAATAAGAGGAGATGTGGGACACATGCATTTTAGCTGCTCCCTACAAGAAACAAAGTACCTACTAAAATCTCAAACTATAGGTATTTACACACTGTTGTTTGAAAAGTGACATTCCTGTCTCATTCAGAAGAGTAGGATAATTCCAGCCGAGAACATACTTTCTAATTGCTCGGAAAATTCCATTTCCGTATAGGTCTACTAAATTTAAAGTAAAGAGGTCAAGCAATAACCTGAAAAGCTATTTATTTTAATCTTTCAACATCTTTCCAGTTTGTTCCTTTACTCCAGCTTCTTTTCAGAAGTAGGCTATTTTATTGCGGCTCATGTCAGACTTGACACGGGTTTTCCTTGGAAGGATTAGGAAGAGGGTGAATAAGGTTGCAAATTGCATGGGAACGGCTTGTTAAGACGTGTGCAGAACAATTATAGTTCGAGACAAATCATGTCTTCCTCGTCTAGCTCCACCGCATGAAGGCAACGCTACTTTCTGAGTGATTTTTACAATACAAGATAGTTGTATGAGAAAGACTGCCTTTTGTTCACTCATATTTACAGTGGGCGGTATAGGGTCAGTGCCTTTATTACTTTCTGGAACTAAGGACGTTTATGTTTCGTCCCGAAATACAGGGACATCAATTTATTTTTACTTCAATTTTTATTGTACCCGAGTTTTTGAAAGTACTTCACTCCCACCCCTTCTACTAGTAAACTTCCAACCGTTCACGACACAGAGTCGAGGGCGCGTAAGCAGTACTGAGTTAGTGAGTATAGTACGTTCCAGGAATATGTTCGCGTTTTCCAGTGACGAAAGAGCTTTCAATATTGATTCATATTTTCGTACAGGTACTGTCGTCCGTTTGCCTACGTCGCATCCCGGTTTCCCCCACCTGCTTCTGTTCGCCCTTCTGTTAAGTCTAGTAGCTGGGCTATCTTAGCTCTTTTCTAAAAACATTAATTTCTGTTAGGAATTGGACGTCTATGTAATATTATACAAGTGTTTAAAATAACTTAAATAAAAGGGCCTCGTTAAGTAATTAACTGTCACGTGATCCTCCCCCTTTCTACGACCCTGCGACAAAACCACTTGAACGGACAGTAGATAGCATTTCTGAGTAATTTTATCTTTTCGGATCGGGCAGAAGTGAAGATTCAATTTACAGTACGTAAGGTCTCTTTTATAGAGTAGGTACAGAATTATTTCAACATGAGTTACTAGAACGAAGGACGAAACTGGTAATTGGAATTAGGTACAATAGTCTATAGTGTGATAATATGCACAAAAGAACTGAAGCCTGTATCGAAATGAACGGCCACCATTTTCAAAAATGTGTTTAAATATCCATATTATGATTATTTTTCAATTTAACTTCTTTCTTTATATTGTACGCTAATGTGCTGTAGACAGTATAATATACACTGCATAATGAATACGTCCGAATGGATAGCTCAATTCGTGAGTAAAAACACTTATTGATAATACAGTACTGTATTTTGATTAAACAAAAACCTAATGAAAATTATCAAACTCAAAATCGCGATATTTCCTAGTTAACATAAGTAGATGAACTACTTTTCTTCCCTCCTATACCTAGTAAAGTGATTTGTATTTTACGCCAGTATCATCGAACTACAGTCGTGGAGGGGGGAGCAAGCGGTGTTTCCTGTTTCAATCGTTAATAGGAAGGTATAGCCAGGTTAATATTAAAAATGTTAGTAAAAATAAAATGATATCCCTGTATATCCTTTCTTTAGTAGGTAAAAAGGCTTTTTAAATCTGTGTATTTCAAATTGTAAACTTTCCCAGTAGAAATTTCCCCCCCCCCCCTTTCAGAGAAATAAAAATTAATATAATCCCAAAATATGTAGATTTATGTAATACCAAGCCATAATATGTAATGTGGGCCAAATATGTAAAAATATGTAGTATCAAATTTTAATATAGTCTATTAATGGTAATTATAAGATTCGCAAAGATACGATTATGTTGAAAGGAAAACAATATGTAATTACATAAAAATCCGGTCCCTACTTATAATCAGCTAAGATAAAATTCGACAGAGAAGGAAACACGTCAAACGTCGCTGTATGTGCCGATGTATGACATAGTATAGCTCGATGGCGATGTTTTTGGAAATAGAAATACAAGGATGACTTGTTTGCGTGCGCGCCCACGTAGCCCCGTTGTTATTCACGACATCGGTTGGTTTCCCTTGGTTACCGTCCAATGTTTGCCCACTTTGTCGATACCAGAGCGCTGCTTCTTTCTGGTTAATAATATGTACACTATATGACAGCGACAAACGCCTAACAAGCTGCTTGTTACCGTCACGGTACCAGTCACCAGCACACATTCTAGAATGCATACCACCCATAAATATGCGAGTTCTTCTTCTTCTTCTACTTTAGGCATTAGACCTCTTGGTCTGTTGCATCTATTTGATCCAACCATCTTCTTTCGGGTCTTCCAATGTCCCTTTTACGTTTCGGTTTATAATTTAGAATCTTCTTAGGTAGTCTTTCATTGTTCATTCTGTTTACGTGGTCTTTCCATGTTTGTCTATAATCATCTACTTTATTGTTCACTAGCCGTACCCGTGCGCTCCGCTGCACCTGTTAGAAATAAATATAAAGTAATTACATAATTAAAATACGACATTTGATCCAGGGAATATTCATGTTTGATAGAAGGATAAATCGTTTAATATGTTACTTAATTTAAATTATATTTAAATAATTAAAATGGAATCATTTTGGTCCACAGAGCACTCATTTGGTGCAATGACAATTCCTTTAACATGTTTCTTAATTTGTATTACATGCAACCATAGTTCAATGAACATTGACATCATTTACATTTAATGTGTATACTTTATTTTACTTGTTATATGTTTCCATTGAATTATGGTAATAACTTAATTTTAACTCTTGTTTTCTACGTATTCAGTAAATGGCGCTTGGCCCGCTATGGTTCTGAACCCTTCAAATAACTTATATTATATTATATTATATTACATTATATAAAAAGTGTGTTGATAACGGATGTACCCCGATAAGTAAGTTTTCAATTTCTTATGGGGGCTCTTGAATCTCAGGAGGAACAAATTTTATTTTACAACAGGGCAACATAATCTGCTTGGCTCATTACCTAAATTTTTTGCATTGCATTTAACGCATATGTATTTTATGTATTTTAACTCGATTCAATTGAGCATAGTTAAAATTTGGATTATAAAATAATGAAATGCTAAGCTAACATATTATTACTGCATTCTAAATCAATACACTCTCGTTGGTCGTTAATTCTCTGAGATAAACATTATTTTAAGAAATACAGGAAACGAATACACAGAATAGCTATCAAGTTTTCTGTGCATAAGAAGCTATTTTAATCTTACCTGTCCTCAATTCACTCAGAAGTTACTGTAATAACATTATAGCATTATGTCCATACAGAGAAACTACAATTTCCAATGGTGAAATAATAATTAATTATACAAATCGGTTAATTTAGCTTCCGATATTGCTTCATAGAAACACAGAAACATTTTCTGTAGGCTGTAATTCATAGCTTTCGATTGTTGTTGACCTTATAGACGAAGTCATTTGTTTATTTCATTACACGGCCTTAGATGGCAGTTATTTTAATTTTAAAACTCATTTATCTCATTAAATATCAGTCCTATCAAAATTTTTCAAAGAATAAAACTTATCGGAAATGATTTTTAAAGAAATTTTTGTTATGTAACATTTTTCATAAAAATCAATAATAAGCGAGATATTTCGATTTATTTAATTCAGACCCCCTTATAACTCCCCTTTTAAATAATGTATTTTGAATGCCATATAGCCTATAATCTAAGTTACTACGAACTTAATTTATATTCCAATTTTCATCGAAATCCGTTCAGCCATTATCGCGTGAAAAGGTAACAAACATACAGACAGACATACAAACAAAAATTTCAAAAAAACCATTTTCGGTTTCAGGATGGTTAATTATAGGACCAATTATTTTTGGAAAGTCGAAAATTACCAGAAAAATTTCGGCTACAGATTTATTATTAGTATAGATTCGTTGATTTCTAGAAGATTTCGGATGTCCTCATTACTCCTAGGCATCCTCTCAGAAATTTCATCTCAGCTGCTTGTATTTTACTACGTGTTTTTGTATCAAGGGTCCAAGTTTCACTGCCATATAATCCGCATGGAACTGCCATTGTTTTATAGAATTTCATGTATGTTCCCTTTCTAACTTTGCCTTTTAGAGTTCTCCTAACAGTTCCACAAATTCGATTAAATTTTTCTATCTTCTTTTCTGCATCTATCTCTCCCATATATGATAGATCGCACCCCAAAAATGTAAAGGAACTTACTTGTTCAATTCCTTGATTTTGTATTAATAGTTCAGTCTACATCTGAGAGGACATTTTCCCTGAGAGGCCATCGACTTAGTTTTCTGGAGAGATATTTCTAAGTTCTATTCTCCAGCAATTGTTCGTAATTAAAACATTGATCTTTGTAAGATATCTTCATTATCTGATATAAGAACCTGATCATCTGCAATACCCTGCGCAGCGCCTGTAACTCTTACTACCGACATTCTCAAAGATGATAGCCGGCCTTCTAAATATGCGAGTTCGCTCTGACAATTTATACAGCATTTACGGTAATTTTATTACACGTAATCACACACATAACTAGGGACCGGATTTGTAGGGTTTTACCTAATTTTTTTCTTGCTTCTGAACTCCTAATTTCTTCAATACTTTTCCGAATCATGATCGTGGGAGTCGTACATGTGAATTCTGTTGAACCTTAAAAAAAAACTAAATTGGACCTTAGTACCTAGAAAAAAACCTAAATTATTGATGAGCTTTATCCTGTATTTACTGCGTTATATATTGATTTCTTTTATTTTGAGAGAAATATCAATACATTTCCAGAGAGAGAGTGAGAGAGGGAGGGAGAGGAAAGATCATTCGACGTGGAGGAGGCTGCCTCAATCCCTAAGACAAAATCTGTAGAGGAGTAGTGGGGTACAGTGAGACAGAAAATATTAAGACATATGTATGCAAGTGATAATTGAAGTATTTTTAAAATCAAGTGCAATAGAAATAGACATTAAAACATGGAGTATAATAATACATAAACAAAAATGTTAATAGATAAAGGACATAATATACAATACGTGTTTGTCAAAAAAATGCAAATGTCTCACTGTTGCCATTCAGGAGGGTACAGTGAGACACCACAGTGTCTATTAACGGACATTGAAATGATTTACATTTATTTCAAAAGAAAGGAAAGCTTGCTGTCTCTTTATCTTGACATGTTCGGCAGGCTTATTTAGAATCATTTTGATGTCTGACTTAGAAACTATTGAAACGTCTAGAACATTTGGAAAAGTGAATTTTTCATGACATTTCAAACTTTTGCGAAAAAATGAAATTAATTTTTGGTGACAATAAAGCTTATAATTATAAGAATTTAATGAAATTCTTCATTATTTTTTAACATTCTCTTAAATTTTGTGAATAATTTTTTATTTATGAAATCATTAAAATGTAATGTATCCATTATTTTAAGCTATAATTCCTAAATTGGTCACTAGTATGTTCATTTTTAATGGTAGTTATTGGAAAATGTAATATAATTACAGTTTGTTTTTGCAAATCATTGGTACATGGGAACAGTGAGACGTCTCAGTGTACCCTTCAATGGCATGTCTCACTCTTCCCTTTACGCATAGTTCATTTAAAAATGACGTCATCACTTCAAAGTTAAAACAAGAAAGACGAAACTTTGCCAAACACAATCTCAAATACCATAGTATTAGGTAACAAAACATTCATATTTATATATCATTTGTATATCCAATATAACCTTCACTAAACACAAGCCAAAATTTTACTTCTAGACTAAAAAATTACGAATTATTTTTTCATCACACACCTTTATAACTAGAATCAAATGGAGTATGAAAATACTGTTACTTTACTCATGCAACATACAACTCCACTGTTACCAACATCTCAACATCAAAATTTACTATCTAATAAAAAAATGTCTCAATGTTGTCCCTGTCTTACTGTACCCACTTCTCCCCTATTTAGCAGTGACAACATGGTCTTCGTCTTGTTGGCATTTATCTTCATTCCACACTGCTCACAGTTGTCCTAAAGTTAATATCTTCTGAGTAATGAGCAAAATGTTTACCATTACTGTAATAACAGCATATCTTCTACTGTGAGCTCTTTGGCAAGAAACAGAATGTAACCGTTTCTCATTACGTATTAGTTTCGTATGTGTTGAATAGGAGCATGTTTTGTTTCTAGTCCAAGAGCTCACAGTGGAAGATATGCTGGTCTCACAGTAATGCTAAACATTTGCTCATTTCTCAGAATATATTAATTTTAGGATCCATGTTACAGAACTTTTATTTCTTGTTTTCATGCATACTACCTGCTCTCTAAATATTGGAACCTTTTTTTCAGAACATTCTATATAAGAACATGCTCTAACCAGTCCTGCACAAGGTTTGCGCTCTCCGAGCCGGCTCACAGCTCATGAGCGGAATGCAGATATTAACTGCGCTCTGTATAAGGATGGACTGGAAGAAGGGGTGATCTCGTACAAAATGTACACAAGAGGAAGTACTATTACGAGGTTCATGAAATGAATTCTCGTTCAGTGTTTGCAAAACTATCTTGGACTATTATTAATTAATAAAGAAATATTTATTTTACAGAAGTAATAGAAATTCTATAGCTACTTAAATGTACAATATCATTTTGTTATATTTTTATTTATCAGTACATCAAAACGAGGTTTTATGCTGTTGGCAGCTGAAAGGAACAGTAGCCTACTGATCGTAATGAAACATCAGTTACAGATGTTCGATGTCTGCCTTTATTAAAGTCGATTATAGAAAACAGTTGCTCACAAATATAAATGTTGAGCCAAACATAGCAATCATTTTCACAGCCAGCCTGTGTAGTCGTGTATATTATTGCTAATGTTTAGTCTTGTAAAACTCAACCAGGCTAGTAGTATTATTCAAACGATCTTTAGCCCTTAGGTCACATTTAAGATCAATAAGTTCGAGCTGTAAATCGTTGAATGTTAAACGTTATGTTCCGTCTTTTAGATTCCTCCATACTGTACTGTAGCAGTAGGTAAGCAACGTGAAACAGTTACTGAGAATAGGCCTACAAACTGCACTCCACTAGATAACTGAGTGGTCGTTTCCCTCTCCTCTACCTATAGCAAGTCTATGTCATTCTGACGTATCTTCCTCTCCGTTTCGGCGAGCGGCAAACACAGTTCTCCCGCTCCGAAGGAGCGCGCGCGCTCGTTGAGCGCTGTTTGTGCAGATATGCTCTAACCGATCACTTGAAATAGCATTACATTCTTCTTACAGCTAGGAAAACCTAAGAACACGAGTCTAGCTCGCTAACTCTAGTATATTTCCAAACTTGATACCATTAATATCATCAATTTATTAAAGTGATTTTGTTTTTCTCTACTCTTGTGTCCTTGCTGATAATACCAATAACAATGGATAGCAGCAGCCAACGCATTTGTATGGAAAACATTTATTTTACTTGAAACTAATGACTTATATTACTGTTTGGAGGTAAAACTGTTAGACCTGCATGTTGTGAAGCAATTTGTCATTGATGAAGGAGTGGCTGTTTACAGTAAAAGTACAATTGAGTGATTGCTCACATGTCTTAGTGCTTTGAAAACTTCAAATGACGAAGGAAAATAAGTAAGTTATGAGAATTGTCTATGTTCAAAATGTTGGAATAAACGACGCAAATAACCATTTAAACTTGATCTCAATCATCATTACCACGACCATCACCAGCTACTTAACGCGTTTAGATCTGATGACCTCTTTCAAACTTTAAGAGAATTCAATTTAAGCAAAGTTAAGAGTAACCCTTAAGTTATAGGGTAAATTGGTTATACGCATAGGACAGCGTTTCTCAAACTATGATCCGCGGAGCACCTGTGGTCCTCGAGGTCTGACCTTGTGGTCCTTCGAAAAGACAGAAGAAAAAATAAAATTCAAACGAATTGCATTATCACACTATAGTTGAAAATCTCAGAGTTTGGAAATGACACATGGCAATCGCCTTTCACTTTTTCTCACAGTACTGACATTTTATGAAATTTATTACCCTACCCGTCTACCGACTTCCCAGTCTACTCTCAGTAACAAAAGAGGGATTTAAAGCACTATGAATTATAAATTAATTTTATGCTCGACCATGCCGAAATGTAGTAATTATACACCTGGTAGCAGACCTTTAATGCATGTCATTAAAGTACACCTGATCATTAAAGGTCAGGTCTTTCAGCCAATGACGACTCAGGTTACAACTGTTCAGCCAATGACAGGTCAGCTTTCTACCGTTATAAAACCGCAAGTATCGATTATTCTCGGATATGCAATCGAAAGAGAATTAGCGAAAAGTCACGGAGGCTGGAAATCCAATATTGTCGCAGAAGGTTATGTTCTGTTACTATAATAATTAGCCTTAATTGTAAATAATATTCAAATAAATTCAATTTGTCATCTCGTTTTTCAATGTCTAATTTTATTTCAATGTTATCTCTGTAGGTTCTTATGGCCTAGCAAGGTCACTGTGGACATCTGTTCCTCGGAAAAAATCAATACTTTCGCGTCAGCGCACATCTCACAACATACGGGACATTGCTACAGGTCAGATACAATAAAATTAATAATATCAAGTTAGAAATATGGTCGAGCATAAAAAGTCGTATGAAACTCGCCTATAATGGTAATTAAGAAGCTCGTATGAAAATTATGAAAATCGCTTGCGCTCGTTTCATAAATATCCATACTCGCTTCTTAATTACTATCATTATAGGCTCGTTGCATAATGTACTATTAGTTAATTATATTTTAAAATATAAATGTACTGGTATTAAAATATGCTACAAAAATGATAAATTTGCTTTCGAGGAGAATAAGAGTAAGGTGGTCCGCGGAACTGTTCTGACTTTAAAAAATGGTCCCCACTTCAGAAAAGTTCGAGAAACGCTGGCCTAGAGAATGGTAACCTTAAGAAAGCACCTACAAATTTTAAGGCTGAAAAGTGTTATTCACACTATCGAACCGCTGTGTACAGTTCTTGTAAAGCGGTCTGGAGAAACGTAATAATACATTCATCCATCTGCAGAAGCACTTGCATGATAATAACAGGTCACGTTAGCCAGAAATATCTACTGAGCTAGAAAAACGTTATGTAGTGACACTCGTCTGGGTGTCCGATTTGGAAGGATAGAGACAACTGGAGACGAAGAAAAAATCTGGAAATGTGTTGTTATTGTTTTCTAATGCCAGGCGTTTACAATAGTCATTTGAACTCTTGCACTCCAATATTTTTCAAAGATATTATCATGGTCAGCCGCTGAAGCACAGATTTTGAGGTGTTCCGAATCCATTTCTCGGTTTGAGTTGCACAATGGGCAGTTAGGGGACTGATATATTCCAATTCTATGCAGGTGTTTGGCCAAACAATCATGGCCTGTTGCCAATCTAAATGCAGCTACAGACGATTTTCGTGGTAAATCGGGAATTAACTGTGGATTATGATGCAGAGACTTCCATTTTTTCTTTTGAGATTGTGTTATCAAATTTTGTTTGTTGAAGTCTAAGTACGTAGATTTAATAAATCTCTTCACAGAGTAATACATAGATTTAGTAACAGGTCTGTAAGTAGCAGTGCTGCCCTTCTTTGCTAAAGCATCCGCATTCTCGTTTCCCAGGATTCCACAATGGGATGGTATCCATTGGAATACAATTCTTTTATTGAGTGATATTAATTGAGAGAGCATTTTAGTTATTTCTGCTGTTTGAGATGAAGGTGTGTGTTTAGAGACTATTGATAGAATAGCTGCTTTGGAGTCTGACAATATAACTGCATTCTTAAATTTATTGATGTGGCATAGAAGATTCCTGAGACTTTCACTTATTGCAATGATTTCTCCATCAAAACTTGTTGTTCCATATCCAAGAGATCTATAAAGTGAGAAGAGACAGCAAGTAACACCTGCACCGGCACCTTGTTCTCTGGAGATCAAGGATCCGTCGGTGTATAAATGAAGCCAGTTTTGTGGAGGGTACCTAATATTAATTATCTCTAAAGACAAATATTACTACTGGACAAAAGCCACTTCAGGGGATTCGGTGTGCTCCAGTGGGCGGAGACGAGTCAAGTTCACCCCTGGTCCTGAACCTGGATATCTTGTGTGAGAACTTAGGAATGAGGGAACTGTCAAAATACATTCTAAGAACATCACGAAACAGGTCCTAGCCCTGAAACGATTGATTTGAGGGTTTTGATGTGTTTATTGTTTGAATTAGGAAGTACAAACAAAGGATTAGTCTATATGACGTGGTATAGAAGACACCATCTGGTATGTCATCCAAAAAATGTAATTCAGTACGCCTCAGAAAATGGCAATTGATATCATAAATCTGGGACAGATTATGTTCAAATAAACTGTTGCAAGAAACGAGCCAAATAACTATTAAACTTTATCCAGCACTACCATCATGAGCTACTTCATGGTTTAGATCTGTTGGCCTCTTCCCAACTTCAAGAGAATTCAATCTAAGTTAAGAGTAACCCTTAAAGGATAAACGTAACTTGACACTACATCTAGTCCATGGGACAGTAGTCTAACGAAATACAGAAGGAACTGTGAGTAGAGTTCTAAAACTGACTATGTTTGGAGGATTGTTCAAGTAAACTGCGCCTTTTTATGTAATAGAGGTGGGCAAAATGACTGCTTTGACTCTGATATACTCAACTCAGATATATTCTAACACGTCTCTATTTACATTATATTCTAATATACATTTATAGAAACTCACAGATCTATAGCAAGAAGAAATGTTGGAAAATCCATACATATTGGACAAATTGAAGCGAAAACAGTTCGATAGTTCCATCAGAGGAGTGACTATCCTAAGTCGCTGATTTCTTTGATGTGAAGACACATTATGCGTCAGATATAGGGTAAATATTAAGGGAAGTTCCCCACTGGAATAGCTGGAGGAAGTTACACAACGCAGAACTGTACGCATTATATTCTTCACCTGACATAATTAGGAACATTAAATCCAGACGTTTGAGATGGGCAGGGCATATAGCACGCATGGGCGAATTCAGAAATGCACATAGCGTGTCTAGTGGGAGGCCGGAGGGAAAAAGATCTTTGGGGAGGCCGAGACGTATGTGTGAAGATAATATTAAAATGGATTTGAGGGAGGTGAGACATGATAATAGAGACTGGATTAATCTTGCACAGGATAGGGACCTATGGCGGGCTTATGTGAGGGCGGCAATGAACCTCCGGGTTCCTTAAAAGTAATTTGTTTATTATTATTATTATTATTATTATTATTATTATTATTATTATTGTTGTTGTTGTTATTGTTAAATTGTTTTATTTAACGAGGCTCGCAACTACCGAGGTTATATCAGCGTCGCCTGTGAGCCAGAATTTTGTCCCGCATGAGTTTTTTAAGTGGGTTACTTTACGACGCTGTATCAACATCTTAGGTGATAATGCCAGTGAAATGAGTCGGGGTCCAGCACCGAAAGTTACCTAGCATTTGCTCTAATTGGGTTGAGGGAAAACCCCGGAAAAAACCTCAGCTAGGTAATTTGTCCCGATCAGGATTCGAACCCGAGCCACCTGGTTTCGCGGCCAGACGCGCTAACCGTTACTCCACAGGTGCAGACAGAAGTTCTTTTACATGCCAGTAAATCTATTGACATGATCGTGTCGGATTTAAGCACACTTAAATGCTTAAATACCATTGACCTGGGCCAGGATGGAACCCGCAACCTCGGGCACAGAAGGCCACCCAGGCCGACTGTAGCAAAATAAAATTTCACTGTTGATGCTCGTTGTTGAGCACTCCGCCTTTCCGTGTTACACAACTAAATTTCGCAATAGTTCAAATTTATATTGACTTGAAAATAAAAGAAGGCAAAAAATTTTGTAGGCCTACATAAGAAACTAAAAATTTTAATGTGGACATTAACCGTCATTCTATACAGGGTGATTCACGAGGAAAGGTAAAAAATTTAGGATGTGAATTCTGAAGTCATTCTGAGTCAAAAAGTTCATATGAATATAGGTCCGTTTTCGAACGGTTACGGAGATATGGCTCTTCGATTTCACAAAAACTTCTAAGATTCCATTTTACTAACTCGCATTTAGAGACAGATAACGGACAAATTTAAAGTTTGTATTCATGTATGCATACATACCTAATATTCTAGACGTCGGGGTCGATGTTTTCGCACATTTTCAAAGGTACCTCCTTCTGCTTCAATGCACTGTTGCGCTCGGGCGTGAATCGCGCTCATCGCTCGGGAGAGTTGCACGTGGCTGTTCTCTATGCCGCATCCAAAATACGGTCGATTAGCGCCTCTCTCGTTTCCACCTTCCTTTGCTGTATGAAGTCTTTCATCCAACCCCATAGACAGTAAATACTCTTCGATATGGTACCCTTCTGTTCGGAAAGCGTCGTTCATATTCAGTGACAGCACGCAAAGAACTTCCATCACACAAACCATAAACATACACAATATCGGTGTATTCTGTAGTCGAAAATTTATAAGGCATCTTGAAAAACACAACTTAACACTGCCGATAACTGTACCTGTATAACTACTGTACTGTAGGTAGTTGACTGGACGGCTGTGAACTGATGATAGTGTAGGCTATTTGTGTTATCTGCGGGTTCTGTGTCATTACATCAGACAAGGGCAGGCGATTGGACATTTGTAATGCCCCACCACCCGGTTTCTTCCTCTTATCTACATCGTTCACAATGCAGATTCCAATGTTACGTCATTCATTGCGACCTTGACCTTTTCTCACGTCGGCAGCATATGGTAACGTCTGATTCACATTGGGGCGAGACGTTACACCAAAAACATGCAACTAGCTCCCCCACCGTTCGATTATTATTTATTTTAGTAGGTTATTTTACGACGCTTTATCAACATCTGAGGTTATTTAGCGTCTGAATGAGATGAAGGTGAAATGAGTCCGGGGTCCAACACCGAATGTTACCCAGCATTTGCTCATATCGGGTTGAGGGAAAACCCCGGAAAAACCTCAATCAGGTAACTTGCCCCGACCGGGAATCGAACCCGGGCCATCTGGTTTCGCGGCCAGACGCGCTGACCGTTACCCCACAGGTGTGGACCCATCGTTCGAAAACGGACCTATGTTCATATGAACTTTTTCACTCAAAATAGCCTAAGATATCGTATCCTAAATTTACCTTTCCTCGTGAATCACCCTGTATATATGTATAACTGTACTAACGACGGATTAAAACGTAACGGAAACTTAATGCAATTAAATTCTGTCGGAATAAACATGGAGTTTTTAAAGTTGTGATGTTTTCACACACGTCATGTGCAACAATGTGAATCTCGCGACTTTCTTCATTCACAATGTCATATGCGCTACACAGAAATATCCAAGAGTCATTCTCTTGCAAAGAGCAATCTATCTCCTGGATACGTCACCAAAAGAATAGCTCTTGAAAAGAGACAGCTTCCCTTTTCCATGATAATGGAGGCGGTACGCTGGATGTTCCTGTAAGTACGATATGAACACCAACTCGAGGATTTCACACCAAGTAGAACAAAGAGAGACGTCCGGCTTATTCAGATGTAAGACAAGAATTATAATGCAAGTACAAAGAAAGACTGTGAGTGGCTATTTTAGTCGTGGAAACGAAACTTGTAGCAACTTGTTAGTCTACTTGTGCCTACGCCTCGCTGTTAATTGTTTTATAGGTTACAAAACAGACCGTAGGACCGACAGGTCTGCCTTAATTAAATGTTGAAAGGTGCAGCGGGTCGGATGGCTGGAGGAGCTGCAGTAAGTGGCTGGCAAATTGAGGAAAACAAACACCAAGTATCAAGCACACGCTGTTACACCTTACTGCCCTTCCTTGAGAATTTCAATTTTCAGTTCTGGAACAATGCAGAAAACATTAAAGAATAAAATAAGAAAATAAACCAAACTGAAATTTCGTAAGGTCATGGCTATCTGTCCTTGCAAATGACGGTGAACACTGGGCTACAAGAAAAAGAGAAATCTCCAAAATACAAGCAGCAAAAATGAAATTCTTGAGAAGAACAGAAGGCTGTGCAAAATTAACAAGATCAAAATGAAGAAATAGAAAAGAACAAAACAAGACGACACAAGACGAAATATTAATTCAACATTAGTAGAGCCTAAATGTCTCACATCTGCTGGTCTAAAGCATAGCATTAATTTTGGCCCTCGGTTGTACAATGGTTTAACTAAATTACACCCAGAACTTCTAACATGTAACCCACTAACATATAACAAGAAAATTAGAAACGTGTTAATATCTTCAATTTGATTAAATAAATTTATAGCCTATTTGTATGAATTAATCAACCTATATTATATTTGTATTCTATAATTTTGAAATATATATTAGTCCTACTTTTCACGTGCGATACTATTCTTCTCTAGTGTTAATATTATATTATATAATTCCATTGCCGCTGTAATTATATTTTAGTTCCTATTTTATTTTACTTATTTATTTTTATTATTATTCTTTTTATTTTAATATTATATCTGAACTGCGACCGAGCACGAGCGCTGCTCATTCGGTCTCAAATTTTGTTAATACTACTGTATCTTCTTTTTATATTGCTTGTATTATTTTATTTCTATTTCTCTTGTTTGTTTTGTAATTATATTCTTTATTCTGTATATTTAAATTTAAATAAATAAATAAAATAAAATAAAATTATACATTAAGGGGAGGCAGAGGTGAATATTTCAAAATCCACAAAATTTATCCGATTTGTTTGAAATTGATCATGGATAGTAAGTATGTTATTAGTAATGGACATACTAAGTTTCAACTTTCTAAGTACAATAGTTCTGTAAATATTAATAATTTTATAAAACTTTATATCGTTTGATATAAAATGCTCCATGCACCATATTGTAAGAAATTTTCAGTATTTCTTTTTATTTATATGTTCAGAGAAGGTATATAAATAATGATAAGTATTAGCTTATTATGGGAATAATATAGTAATACAGTTATCTTGGTTTTAATTTCATACTTTTAAAGGGCACAAAATCAAAAACTAACGTCGGAATATGAAAATAAAGATAATAAAAGTGGAAAAAAAAAAGAAAAAAAAACAAATTTTCATTTTTTCTTCAGTTTTGTTCGAAAATTTCACCTCTGTCTCCCCTTAAATGAAAAACTGAAGAATAGAAACACAGTTTTAGATCCCATTTAGAACGTAGGGAGAAACATAGACTATCTAAGATTGTTCGGTAATGTAAAGCTCATGGCAGACGTGATCAAGGTATTCAAGGAAAACACGGAGTGGATGCGACCACGAAAAAATTTATATAACGATTCTATGAACTACGAGAACATTTAGCATCGATGAAATGATATTACAATGAGAGGAGAGATGTAAACGAAAAAAATATATCCTACAGCTGCTTTTCCCATCACAGATGTCAAAAGCTGTTATTTAACCAAATGGCTGAAGTCTTACTTTCCACTCTTAAAACTTGATTTCAAATTCTGGCTGAACCAACTGGAACCACATGAAGCCTAGATCTTGTTTTCTCGTGACAGATCATATTTCTTTCGATGATAATCATTTCAAGATTTTACTACTGCACTACGATTCAGTTCTTGGCTGGAGTTACCTCAAGGCAGTACTATTATTTCCAAATTTCTCCTTTAAACGCCCCACTTCTTAATGCACAGTCATTCTTCCTCGGTTGTTGTTTGGTCAACTGTCCGAAGACAGGTCTGAACTCACAAGTGATACCAAGAAGGCACCACTTATGAGGCAACTAGGCCAGGAGATGGAGGGGTAGGATGGCCAGTTCTTTTTCCCCTCCATACATCGCCCACTAGTTACATATTACACAAGTGCAGCCGTGGCGAAAATGTGACTCGCGAGCACATGGTGGCTCGCAATGATAGCTATGCATTTCTCTTGCTTCCTACCTTCCCCAACCCCCACCCTCTCACTCACTGGAGTCAAACTCCATTCCATTTGTATTTGTCTCTGACCTGCGAGTGGCGTATTGTCGCAATGTCTCTCTCGAACCTATGTACCTCTACAAAAACTTAAGTTTCAAGTAGGATGGGAGGACATATTTTTTTGTTGCCAATATGATGACAATATTAAATGTATGATTTGTTCACAAGTATTACGAGGAAAACGGTTGTATAACATAAAACGGCATTATACTACATGTTACTCTTACGTCGATCCTTTTTCAGCAGATGTACGAATAATGCGGTTAGAGCTTCAATTTAAACTCACAGATTTACAATGTGATGTTAAATGAAAGCTAGATGTAAGGACTTGACAAATGTTGAATTTTTCAAATCTTTGCCAAAAAATAAATATCCGAAGCTTCGTTCTTTCGCTTGCTCTGTTGAAGCCATGTTCGCTACAACGTACGTATGTGAAAAATTATTTTAAACAATGAAAATAGTAAAAACTAAATTTAGATCACGACTGACAAACACCTTCGTGATCAACTACGACTGCCAGTAAGTGACATAATTCCTGATTTTGAAACTCTGTCGCAGAGACATTCTGAAGACAGTTAATTTTAGGTTGTGATAATGTGTCCTATGTTTTCTTATTCATTTCTTTCTTCGTTACACGTACTAAAGATTAGTTTGTAACCTTATATTGTATAAAATTATATTTAAGCGCTTGACGTAAGGAAAATGAAAATCTGTTAATAAGTCAGACAGTTGCTTCACTTCCCCTTCGGGTGTCCGCCTCCCTCCATAGGTGCTATGCATGTTGCAGGTTACACAGTGGCTCGGTGAACGATCACATTTTCGCCACGGCTACTAGTCTCATATCTGCAGGAGGCTGGTATAATCTTTGATTTCACAGAAAGATGTTTGAATGCATGCTTGCATTAGGATCCAGTTGTTTGTATAGGAATTATCCAGTCGAATTTCATACGTGTAATAGTAATATACGTTACAAGAGCGGTATGTTGACGTTTTCATGGTCGAGGAAAAGAATGAAAAAGCGAAACGTAGTTGAGCTTTTTTAATTTCCGAGAACATGGAAACAAACACACCGCTCGTGTATCGTACATTATTTTGTGCGAAGATCGTTTATTGCATACCTGAAAGACGAATTTCTAATTAGTTGCAATGAAATCTCCATCTTGGTTTCTGTTTAATGACGCCAACTTCGGAACACCAAAATATCCTTCTTCGACATTGTTGCTGTAAAATGTTTTCTGTGTTTACTATATTCCAGCAGGCCGTGATATACGTCTGTCTTTTTTTTCCCCCAGTCTATAAATGCGAACTTAAAACAAACGGTAAGGTTATGTAATGATTTATTTTTCATTTTAATATTTTAACAATATTATTTATATAACATATTACAGTAATGACATCGGCATCTGGAATCTCGTTGATTTTTTCACGGCTTCCTTAATGTTACTTGTATCAGGAATGCAATAAGTTTCGTGGAGTAGTAGACTTTACTTAATTTTTGCAAATATTTAAAAACAATAATTAACATTGCAATTTAGGTGAAATTGCAGTGGTAAGTTTCGAATTTATAATTATTACTATGTTAAACGTCTCTAAAAATAATATGTTAAAAGCCTAAAGCAGTAAAATGAATGTCGCGCTTAAGCGGTAAGAAGAGGGAAATTGTTATGTGTGTTACGTTGGGAATACTGAATGTGGTATTTCACACTTACCGCGTATTGGTTCTGTGCGAAAAACAAGCAAATACGCACGATCTCGCACAAAATAGTTTGCATTGGTAATTTAATCCCGCTTTTAAACTCATGTTTCTTGTCGTAAGATAATTATTTCTCGACCTGCGATCTCGAAATAATTATCACGGCAAGAAACATTCGTTAAGTTCAATTAAATTACAGGAAAATTATCAGCAATTTTGATAATATTGTGGAGAATTCCACTGTAGATCGGAAGCACTCGGAAGATGCTTATGCAATAGTTCGGCCAGACAGTATAAAAGAGTGTCTCTCTCTCTCTCTACCAATAGAAACTCTCTCTATACAGAAACTAGGGTCAGCGCACTCACCCTTTCCATGCGTAAACGACAATCACCCTCCCACGATACATTTGCGTCGTCTCAACTGGGCAGTAATTAGTAATGACGTCAAGTAACGATCCGTGAGTCAGACAAATTCTTCTATTCATGCAACGAGTGAACCGAACGACACTTTTTACAGAGAACGCTCGTCCATTCATTGAACTAATTACCAACTGTCATGGCACTGTAAAGTTTGTCACTCATTCGACCCGAAAGGTCGCGCACCTCACCTCCTCCAAGCATTATTCCTACGTGTTTGTTTACCGTTCCATCACCACTGCTGTTACGTAACCACTTCTATTCACTTGGCACAGTATCGGCATTTGTTGAATACAGTCAATGTACAACATAGCTACAAAATATCGATACGTTCCACAACTCGATTTTTTTCAATGTTCAATTTATTTTGCTAATGTTTGTGACATGCCATGTATTGTGGGTCCCTATCACCACGGCATGGCGCGTCCTCAGGTTGTGGATACAGGAGACGGCCTCCAGATATGGAGGGTAGCTGCGAATATATTGAATAAGCAGTCGTGGACAGCCGATGAGGGGTGGTCCTCCAGCTAGGGAGTTGGGCGAAGGGCTAACAACCCATCACCGTAAAAAACAGCTTGTTACGAAACCTTCAAATAGGCCTCGGAATGGGACTGATTCTCTGGCAGGACCACAGCAAAGGAATAAGGTTTTGAGATTTGGTACTTGGAGATAGGGACCAATGGCGGGCTTATGTGAGGGCGGCAATGAACCTCCGGGTTCCTTAAAAGCCAATAAGTAAGTAAGTGAGTAAGTAATATTTTTGACATGAGAAGCTTTTATCATCCAGTCTGCTCTCAAAAAAGCTGAAAGTTAGAATTTATAAAACAATTATGTTACCGGTTCTTCTGTATGGTTGTGAAACTTGGACTCTCACTTTTAGAGAGGAACATAGGTTAAGAGTGTTTGAGAATAAGGTGCTTAGGAAACTATTTCGGGCTAAGGGGATGAAGTTACATAAGAATGGAGAAAGTTACACAACGCAGAACTGCACGCACCTGACACAATTAAGGACATTAAATCTAGACATTTGAAATGGACAGGGGATATAACACGTATAGGCGAATCCAGAAATGAATATAGAGTGTTAGTTGGGGGGCCGGGGGGGAATAAGACCTTGGGGAGACCGAGACGTAGATGTTAAATATTATGTTTTATTTAACGACGCTCGCAACTGCAGAGGTTATATCAGTGTCGCCGGATGTGCCGGAATTTTGTCCCGCAAGAGTTCTTTTACGTTCCAGTAAATCTACTGACATGAGCCTGTCGCATTTAAGCACACTTAAATGCCATCGACCTGGCCCGGGATCGAACCCGAACCTTGGCCATAGAAGTCAGCGCTGTACCTACTCTCGAACCAGGTCGTCCCGAGACGTAGGTGGGTGGATAATATTACAATGGATTTTAGGAAGGTGGGATATGATGGTAGAGACTGGATTAATCTTGCACAGGATAGGGATCGATGGCAGATTTGTGTGAGGGCGGCAATGAACCTACGGATTCCTTAAAAGCCAGTAAGTAAGTAAGTAAGTAAGTAAGTAAGTAAGTAAGTAAGTAAGTAAGTAAGTAAGTAAGTAAGTAATATACTTACTTACTTACACTTACTTACTTACTGGCTTTTAAGGAACCCGAAGGTTCATTGCCGCCCTCACATAAGCCCGCCATCGGTCCCTATCCTGTGCAAGATTAATCCAGTCTCTATCATCATACCCCACCTCCCTCAAATCCATTTTAATATTATCCTCCCATCTACGTCTCGGCCTCCCTAAAGGTCTTTTTCCCTCCGGTCTCTCAACTAACACTCTATATGCATTTCTGGATTCGCCCATACGTGCTACATGCCCTGCCCATCTCAAACGTCTGGATTTAATGTTCCTAATTATGTCAGGTGAAGAATAGAATGCGTGCAGTTCTGTGTTGTGTAACTTTCTCCATTCTCCTGCAACTGCATCCCTCTTGTAACATAAAATATAGTATACACAGATAAAATTTTAGCTCGCCCCTGAAAGAGTGGAACTTGTTCTCAGGGGCGGATTTCTGATTTTAAATTAAGAAGTAATATAAAACCTCGTTACGTGGGAATATCGAGAACTATCGATGCTTTTGGGGAAAGTACTAGATACTTTCTTATTACGGCACTTTAGTTGTTACGTCATTTCTTTCTCTTTCAACAGTACGTACGTACATACATACATTTCTGTATCCAGCAACGTATAGTCTTCTTCTCAGGCTATACAGAATGTCCTAATTTCTATTCGTAAAGATGGAAACATAACCTTCACCTGGGGACCGCGTCGCCTAGTTGCATGTACTGCGGTTTCTTCATCAGTCTTAATTGAATCGCACGTCGGAGTTTGAAGCAAAGCCGGTCTCTCGCACTTGTCGGTGCTCCTGTGCCGGGAGATGAAGCGCAGGCACTCTGCTGTAATTACTGAACATTGTCAGTGCACCCCATAAAGTGCCTTCTGTGCATGGTAACACTGCATGACCTACATTTTATGTGTCACACTGCACTGAGCAATCAGCTCCTTGCATAGCCGTAACACACTTTTCAACTACTATATAAATTTATTCAAACACTATCCAGCTATAAGAACACAGGAAATAGGCTACTGGAATAACAATTTGCTAGGAAAGCCGTCCAAGTCTTGGAATTGCGAAGAATACATTACTGTTTACAGTGAATATCAAATCACATCAGATTAAAGGAAATAGCCTATTATTATTATTATAATAATTATTATTATCATCATCATCCTGGCAAGTACTCGTCCCAAAAGAACTGTTACGACCTGAAAAAGCGATTTTCTTGCCATCTTTTCTTAGGTCGACCAAGTCACGATTTCCCATTTGGACGATACTTCATTATTGCCTTAGGGATCCTGGATGAAACCATTCTTGAGACGTGTTCCTTCCAGTTTAACTGATATCTGGAGATATAGTCCAGTATTGATGACACATTAAGTTCTTGAAGGATATCTTCATTTTTCTTTCGATCCCATTCAGTGTAGCCAGCTGTTCGGCACATGAATCTCATCTCGCAAGCTGTTAGTCTGCTTTCATCTTTTGTCCTTATAGTCCACGCTTCACTCCCATAACATAAGACTGGTCGAGCTATTATTTGATAAAGACGAGTACGAGTCGATTTTTGTACTAATGAAGGTTTTTAAATTCTATTAATGATTCCCATTGATTTGTTGAATTTTAAAATTTTCTCCGATAAATCCAAATTTTCAACAAAAGAAAGTTTATATCCTAAATAATTAAACTCATTAACTTTTTTTTCAAAATTGTGTTATTTAAATTTTGTTTGGTACTGGGTATATACCACAAAAGGCCATTATTTTTGTTTTGTTAATGGATATTTCCATTGAATATTTTTTAACTATTAAATTTAAATTGTGTACTAACCATTGCAAATCATCTTTCAGATGTTGCTAGTAAAACAAGATCTGCAAACGTTATTACATCTAATTTTAAATTTCTGTTAATTATTATTATTATTATTATTATTATTATTATTATTATTATTATTATTATTATTATTATTTTAACTTTTTTCATCCGACATAAATCTACGTGCATAAGATACCAACTTGTATAGGCTACTCCATTACGCTGTCTGATGTGTTGAACACAAAGTGAACAATTCTACAAGTTTCTGATATCAGAGATTCAAGCTTACTGGCACAGTATGTACACCTTTGTACAGATTTCAGCTGTGACTTGGGGGAAAGAGGTAAAACTGTGATTAGGCCTAGGCCTGTCTCCTGTATATCTTGCGTCTCGTTTTCAAAATTTATTCATATGGGAAATGCGTGTTATTATTCGGTTGAGAAGCTCTTATCATCCAGTCTGCTGTCGAAAAATCTGAGAGTTAGAATTTATAAAACAGTTATATTACCGGTTGTTCTGTATGGTTGTGAAACTTGGACTCTCACTCTGAGAGAGGAACATAGGTTAAGGGTGTTTGAGAATAAGGTGCTTAGGAAAATATTTGGGGCTAAGGGATGAAGTTACAGGAGAATGGAGAAAGTTACACAATACAGAACTGCACGCATTGTATTCTTCACCTAACATAATTAGGAACTTAAAATTCACACGTTTGAGATGGGCAGGGCATGTAGCACGTATGGGCGAATCCAGAAATGCATATAGAGTGTTAGTTGGGAGACCGGAGGGAAAAAGACCTTTGGGGAGGCCGAGACGTAGATGGGAGGATAATATTAAAATGGATTTGAGGGAGGTGGGATATGATGATAGAGACTGGATTGATCTTGCACAGGATAGGGACCGATGGCGGGCTTATGTGAGGGCGGCAATGAACCTTCGGGTTCCTTAAAAGCCATTTGTAAGTAAGTAAGTACTATAATCTAGACCAGGGGTCGTCAGCACAGAGGACCCTGGGGCTAGTCTCTCTTACCCGCGGAAAACGCAGTGCACTAGGGTGCAATCCGTAGCTGCTAGCGGGTATACGCTCTAACTCTCCCTGTTGCACGACAGTGCACAGGGACAGCACAGTGTACCCTTTACACATTTCAGCGAGTGCTGACGACCACTGATCTAGACACACGATCACAACACTCCTCAATATTATCCATTCCCTCCCACCGAACATCCTCATATTCATCTTCTTTCACTGTGGCTGTTCCTCGGCTTTGGAATTCCCTACCGAGTAATGTCAGGGACTGTCAGACATCAAACCAATTTAAGAATAGATTAACGAAATATTTTTCTAACAATTCTTCTTAACAATAATAGCTGCTTCAGGTTTCTCAATGTTTAATGGATATATATATCACGAATAAATATTTAAATTATCTCATTATTATTATTATTATTATTATTATTATTATTATTATTATTATTATTATTATTATTATTATCATCACTATTTCTTACCAATGTTTATTATTGTCATACTAACATTACTTATCCAACTTTCATTATTTACTTTCATGTTGTTTTATGGTCTAGATATTAATGTAATAACTATGTAAGCAATTATATTCAATTAGAATTAGAGTCTGGCTGGGCGGAAGAGAAGGCCTACTGGCCTTAGCTCTGCCAGATTAAATAAATAAATGAATGATTGAATGAATAAATAAGTGAATAAATGAATGAATAAATGGATGAATGAATAAATGAATGAATGAATAAATGAATGAATGAATAAATGAATGAATGAATAAATAAATGAATGAATAAATGAATGAATAAATAAGTAAATAAATGAATAAATAAATATTATTATCATTATCATTATTATTATTATTATTATTATTATTATTATTATTATTATTATTATTATTATTATTATAACTATTTCTTACCAATGTTTATTATTGTCACACTAACATTACTTATCCAACTTTCATTAGTTACTTTCATGTTGTTTTATGGTCTAGATATTAATGTAATAACTATGTAAGCAATTGTATTCAATTAGAATTAGAGTCTGGCTGGGCGGAAGAGAAGGCCTACTGGCCTTAGCTCTGCCAGATTAAATAAATAAATGAATGATTGAATGAATAAATAAGTGAATAAATGAATGAATAAATGGATGAATGAATAAATGAATGAATGAATGAATGAATAAATGAATGAATGAATAAATGAATGAATGAATAAATAAATGAATGAATGAATGAATGAATGAATGAATAAATAAGTAAATAAATGAATAAATAAATATTATTATCATTATCATTATTATTATTATTATTATTATTATTATTATTATTATTATTATTATTATTATTATAACTATTTCTTACCAATGTTTATTATTGTCACACTAACACTACTTATCCAACTTTCATTAGTTACTTTCATGTTGTTTTATGGTCTAGATATTAATGTAATAACTATGTAAGCAATTGTATTCAATTAGAATTAGAGTCTGGCTGGGCGGAAGAGAAGGCCTATTGGCCTTAGCTCTGCCAGATTAAATAAATAAATGAATGAATGAAGAAATAAATGAATGAATGAAGAAATAAATGAATGAATGAATGAATGATTGAATGAATAAATAAGTGAATAAATGAATGAATAAATGAATGACTGAATAAATGAATGAATGAATAAATAAATGAATGAATAAATGAATGAATAAATAAGTAAATAAATGAATAAATAAATATTATTATTATCATTATTATTATTATTATTATTATTATTATTATTATTATTATTATTATAACTATTTCTTACCAATGTTTATTATTGTCACACTAACACTACTTATCCAACTTTCATTATTTACTTTCATGTTGTTTTATGGTCTAGATATTAATGTAATAACTATGTAAGCAATTGTATTCAATTAGAATTAGAGTCTGGCTGGGCGGAAGAGAAGGCCTACTAGCCTTAGCTCTGCCAGATTAAATAAATAAATGAATGAATGAAGAAATAAATGAATGAATGAAGAAATAAATGAATGAATGAATGAATGATTGAGTGAATAAATAAGTGAATAAATGAATGAATAAATGAATGAATGAATAAATAAATGAATGAATAAATGAATGAATAAATAAGTAAATAAATGAATAAATAAATATTATTATTATTATCATTATTATTATTATTATTATTATTATTATTATTATTATTATATTTGAACGATGATTTTTAATTGCGAATAAAATATGATATTAACTAGTTCGCTACTAAGACGTAACTGACAGATCTCTTGCTCATCCCTTTGCAACGTGCTGTATGTCACTGCACACCCTAAAGCCAAAACTCAAGTCCTAACAGACAACCTGTGAACAACTGAAAGTTCAGCACAATATGAAGAATAATTTTCCAAAATATGAAATAAATAATTTCGATTTGTACTAAAATCCTTAAGCGGTTAAACATGAAGGGGTGGAAGTGGGGGACAGCGAATATTTTTATAACAACGTGAAACAAACACGACACGCTTCCTTCTGCAGAGCGAACATTGGCGAATATCGAACTTCGCTATATTCGACAAACTTGATTCGAACATAGCGGATGCCTGACAGGGTTCAAATCCTGGTGGGGACAAGTTACCTGGTTGAGTTTTTTCCTGGGCTTTCCCTCAACCCATTAAGAGCAAAATGTTGGGTAACTTTCGGCGCTGGACCCTGGACTTATTTCCCTGGCATTATCACTTTCATTTCACTCAGACGCTAGATAACCATAGCAGTTGATAAAGCGTCGTAAAATAACCAACTAAAAAAACATAGCGCCTACAATTCACGACGTTAATAGAAATCTGTGGATTCGTGGACAAACCACGAAGATGGGAACATTAATTTATCTCTTGAGAGCGGGACAGCCAAAGAGATCTAAAATTTAAAGTTTAAGAAGAAAACATAGGCTACAGTGCTAAATGTACAGGGACAACATTTTATTTTTACTAACATTTCTAATATTAACCTGGCTATACCTTTGGATTAACGGTTGAGAACCGGAAACACCGTTTGCTACCCTTTCCACGACTGGAGTTCGATGATACTGGCGTAAAATACAAACAAATCACTTTACTAGGTATAGGAGGGAAGAAAAGTAGTTCATCCATTTACGTGAACTAGGAAATATCGCGCTTTTGAGTTTGATAATTTTCATTAGGATTTTGTTTAATCAAAATACAGTACACGAACTGAGGTGTCCATGCTGACGTATTCATTATGCAGTGCATATTATACTGTCTACAGCACAGTAGCGTACAATATAGAGAATGAAGTTAAATTGAAAAATAATCATAATATGGATATTTAAACACATTTTTGAAAATGGTGGCCGTTCATTTCGATACAGGTTTCAGTTCTAATGTGCATATTATCTCACTATAGACTATTGTACGTAATTCCAATTACCAGGTTCGTACTTCGTATCAGTAACTCATGTTGAAATAATTCTGTACCTACTGTATAAAAGAGACCTTACGTACTGTAAATTCAATCTTCACTTCTGCCCGACCCGAAAAGATAAAATTACTCAGACATACTATCTACTGTCCGTCCAAGTGGTTACGTCGCAGCGTCGTAGAAAGGGAGGAAATCACGTGACAGTTAATTACTTAACGAGGCCCTTTTATTTAAGTTATTTTAAACAATTGTATGGGTATAATATTACGTAGACGTCCAATTCCTAACTGAAATTAATGTTCTCAGAAAAGAGCTAAGACAGCCCAGCCACTAGCATTTACAGAGAGGCGAATAGAAGCTGGTGGGGGAAACCGGGATGCGACGTAGGCAAATGGAAAATTATGCAATATTGAAAGCTCTTTCGTCACTGGAAAACGCGGACATATTTTTGGAACGTACTGTTTACTATGACCGTAAGGCTACTGTGACTGTAGGCCTATATGCGGTCTTGGATCTGTTGAACTACATTAGAAGGGGTGGGAGTGAAGTACATTAAAAAACTCAGGTACAATAAAAATTGAAGTAAAAATAAAATGATGTCCCTGTACATTTTTTTAGTAGGTTATTTTACGACGCTTTATCAACAGCTTTGGTTATTTAGCGTCTGAATGAGATGAAGGTGATAATGCCGGTGAAATGAGTCCGGGGTCCAACACCGAAAGATACCCAGCATTTGCTCATATTGGGTTGAGGGAAAACCCCAGAAAAAACCTCAACCAGGCAACTTGTCCCGACCGGGAATCGAACCCGGGCCACCTGGTTTCCCGGCTAGACGTGCTAACCGATGTCCCTGTACAAATAGTTCAAATAGTTCACCATTAGAACGAAACTAGAAGCGGATGACCGCAGTCCAATGGGCCCACAGTGACTTTCCCTTCAACATCAAAAGGGCGGAGTTGATTAACAGAGCTGTACCTTTAATAGGTTGCAGGAGCTTAATTTCAAACCCTTTTGGCGGTATCCTCTGTCCTGGATTTTATCTTGCCAAACAAATGAAATCTGCTGAAGCTTAATGAGTCGCACATGCCATGCGGTTTCTCCTCGAAGCCACATTTGCGGTCCCATCCTATGCACGTGTCTTCTAAGGGTTCACTGTCCCGGCAGTAAGTCCCTTTTGGCCTCTGGCAGGGGGAGAGAGATGCTTGTTTGTGATTCTAGCAGGCGACTGTCGACTGGAGCATTGAAGGACGTAAAATATGTCCCTTTTCGCCACAATCTTAAAAAAACCTATAGGCATCGCACAAAGGTGACACACTCATTATGCGCTTTAGCCGTTTCGCAACACCTCCTCCGTGCTTTTGTCAAGCTACGAATGATATTCTAGCATACAGTTCATTTTCTAACTCTAAACTGGCTACGGCTTAACGAACGTAGAAATTTTCATTCTCTTGTTCTCCTTTTCCAAGTCCTTCACACTTCTACACCTACCTACCTTGCCTCCCGTATCAGTTACCTGTCATCATATCATAACCTCTTCACACGCACGCAAAATAGCCGCATACTAGCCATACCAACACATAAGACATCATCGTATTCATCATCATACACAATCTCGCTCTCGCGCTTGTGGAATACCCTACCCAGTGACATCAGAGACTGTCGGAATTTAGTAGCGTTCAAAAGCAAACTTATTAAGCATTTCCTTACTGCGTAGAGTAGGTTTAATTTTTACTTAATCAATAAAGGAAAGTTTCTCTCTTCTTAACTTTTACAATAAACTATCTAGCTATTATTAATCAGTTAACCTTTTAGTACTTTGATTTTTATTGTATTTGTAAATTTAATATTAATTGTAATTATATTTGTAATTGTATTCTTAATACTGTAGTTGTAATCCCTTAGTAGAGGGAAGAGAAGGCCTGATGGCCTTATCTCTACCAGCTTAAATAAATAAATAAATAAATAAATAAATAAATAAATAAATAAATAAATAAATAAATAAATAAATAAATAAATAAATTTTCCTCAATTATTATTCGAGAGACACACACGTGAACATAAATTTTCATTTTCTGGATTACTAAAAAAAATTAGTTTTTATAGCTCCAAAAAGTAAGATATCTAACGTAATTTCTAAACTGTGGGGTTTAACTGGATGCCAATCATTCATTCATAATTTTCTATCCAAGTACAGGTCCTTTACTGCAAACCCAGCATTCTCCCTTTTTCGCCTTCCTCTTAATTTCCCCATACGAACCAAACATCTTAATATTGTCTACCATTTGATATATTCTTCTGCCCCGAACTTTTCTCCCGTTCATCGTCCCTTCCAGTACATCCTTCAGTAGACAGTTTCTTCTCAGCGAATAACCCAGCCATTCCTCTTCCTCTTCCTGATCAGTTTCAGCATTATTCTTTCTTCGTCCACTCCTTGTTGCACAGTTACATTTCTTATTCTATCTGTCCATTTCACACGTTCCATTCTTCTTCATGTCCACATTTTCAACACTTCTAGTCGTTTCTCTTCACTTCGTCGTACTATCCATGTTTTTTTAGGTTATTTTACGACGCATTATCAACATCTTAGGTTAAATTTACACAAGTAAGGTCAAATTCAACAGTGTTCATAAATGAGATATTAAACATATCGTATTCATAGACATTTTTAGCGCGGGATTTCGGTGGACTATCAGCGTTTTTCGTATTCATAAACCAGTGTTAGCGATAGGACATGATTTGAATTCTGTACTAGTAACCAGTGGATAGCCGGGGCTAGCTTAGTACGCTCGTAGCGCGTGGTGAGAAATGTCTATGAATAGCACCCATAAAGAAATAATTTATTACAGTTGTATGAACACTTTATGATAATAAAATTAAAATTAATATAATCAGTTAAAAACCAGACATGTTTCGGAGGAATGCCCCTCCATCTTCAGTGGCAATACCACGACTCAGGTTCAGATGTTCGACCTCGTGTTTTGGCTTAAAGAAGACTGACTACGATGAGGGACGGAACAGAGAATCATTATATTAATTTTAATTTTATTATCATAAAGTGTTCGTACAACTGTAATAAATTATTTCTTTATATGTTTAACATCTCATTTATGAACACTGTTGAATTTGACCTTACTTGTGTAAACTGAATTATGGCGACTAGTGAAGAAAATCTGGTCAACCAGTATCACGACATAAGATTCTCTGTTCCGTCCCTCATCGTAGTCAGTCTCCTTTAAGTCACGACACGCGATCGAACATCTGAACCTGGTATTGCCACTGAAGATGGAGGGGCATTACTGCGAAACATGTCTGGTTTTTAACTGACTATTACACTTTTACTACGTCATACTACTTTTGACCAATAAAACGGTACGAAAGGACGTATTTCAACCAATCATGGCTGCTTGTCGCACAATTTTATCGCGTCCCTAGCATTTGTTTAATTTTATCGCGTCCCTAGCATTTGTTTCTTTGTTTGCCAACATTTGAAACTGCGCTGGTCTGGACGTCAAAAATATATATAAAATTACAAACCACTCCAGTCGATGCACAGCAGTTTCAAATATGACTCGCATTGGCATTCAAGAACAAGAATTAATAAAAATCACTGATCATACCTATGCATCTTCTGAAATCCGATTTACAAATAAATGAAGAGCACCATTCGGAAATCCTGAATAAGTTGAATACACCATGTAGGCCTAAACCAACGAGTTCCACTTCTATTACGCACACGTCCAATATAACATCAATTGAACCACCAACCACATTCAAATTTGAAAATTGTACATTCAATAATTAATCCTTTTAAAATTATTCATTCGGAAATTCTGAATAAGTTGAATACACCAAGTAGGCCTAAATCAACGAGTTCCACTTCTATTACGCACACGTCCAATATAACATCAATTGAACCACCAACAACATTCAAATTTGAAAATTGTACATTCAATAATTATTCCTTTTAAAATTATTCATGTTTATTTTTTATGTCATCATTGTTAATTAAAACTTTTGTAACACTTGTGTATATTAGTTAGGTTATGTTATAGCTTCTGCTATATGATATTATGGATAGTCACGTATCAGAGATTGTTTAATATTAAGATTTATTGAAAATCATCTGTCAAGTGACGTTGATTACTGGGATTCGGATAATTGAAGTGGAATGTTGCATTTTAATAAAAATGAAACTGAATCAACAAAGCCTTCTTGACTAGTAACATTGCCATCGTGTATAATAGATCGAGAATTTCTCGACGACAAGGCATTGCTCACTACTGCCATCTAGCATGCATCTAGCGTAATATTTGTAATGTTGAGATGGTACAATAATACATTTGAAGACATTTGTATTTTCGTAAGTCAATTAATATTTTATTGTATTGGAGTACTTCGTTACTTCTAATCTTTATATACTTTCTTCTAATCGTGTAATTGTCAATTAAATCCCACTCGAGTTTTGATTTTCTCTAGATAAATCAAAACGTCTAGTGAGATTACTGTTGATTATATTAATTTTAATTTTATTATCATAAAGTGTTCATACAACTGTAATAAATTATTTCTTTATATGTTTAACATCTTAGGTTATTTAGCGTCTGAATGGGATTAAGGTGATAATTCCGGTGAAATGAGTCCGGGGTCCAGCACCGAAAATTACCTAGCATTTGCTAGTATTGGGTTGAGGGAAAATCCCGGAAAAAACCTCAACCATGTAATTTGCCCCAAACCGGGACTCGAACCAGGTGGCCCACCTGGTTTCGCGGTCAGAAGCGCTAACCGTTAATCCACAGGTGTGGGCTGTACTGCCGTGGAAATCTAGAAACATTTCTTTCGCAGTATCACAATACTTTCTCATACTTAGTACAATGTGAAAGCAAAAATGACTTAAAGGTAAAAAAATCATGCAAAACAGACCACCGAACACATGAGAGTAACACTTCCTTTCAACTTGAAGTATATTTAAAATAGGCCTATCTGTTACTCATCTCCACGGCACGAAGCATATTTACCAGTGAGGCGATTCTGAATGCAACTGGACACAAAAGGTAATGCGAATTTACTATGCACTAACAAGATAATTCATTTTAAACATCAAAACGATGCACGATGCTTGAAACTGGACAATTTTATCATCGTCAAGCACAGACACGGGATATATTTATGACTCTGCGTGCTGCAAAATGCCATTAAACAAACGGGTAATGGCCTTTTAACTAGTCATTGGCTACGTAACCTCGCCAAAGCATTTTTTTTAATTGCCATATAACAACGTTGTCACATCCGCTAACAACAGAAAGAACTGCAATGGATATAGAATTTCTGGTCATCTTTGGAGTATAAATTTACACTTTATTAGCGTCCCTTTCGTCATTGGACGGTATTATCTTTCTATCTAAATTAGAATTTTATCAAACATTCATTAGATCAATATTGTAACATGATTTTTTTTTATTTCAGTGGGTTATTTTACGACGCTGTATCAACATCTAGGTTATTTAGCGTCTGAATGAAATGAAGGTGATAATGCCGGTGAAATGAGTCCGGGGTCCAGCACCGAAAGTTACCCAGCATTTGCTCGTATTGGGTTGAGGGAAAAACCTGGAAAAAACCTCAACCAGGTAACTTGCCCCGACCGGGATTCGAACTCTGCTCTCCACGGTGTGCTAGTATGCAGCGTTTGCCGAGAAAAGAGCATGGCGGCTCCGTGGTATGACGTCACAGAGCGCACGGAACTTGCCGGTCACTGCTTTACCTGGTAGCCTACACCGTGCAAAACCAAAAACCTCAAAGCACTACTCAATGACCGTAAAATTCTAATATACTGGAATTCTGTTTATCCATATTTTGCCGAGCATTTACTTGTTTGTTTGTTTGTTATCGCCTTTGAATTTTGCATATGAAGACTCTTCTCCTTCATGTTACACGGTTAGCGCGTCTGGCCGCGAAACCTGGTGGCTCGGGTTCGAATCCCGGACGAGGCAATTTACCTGGTCGAAGTTTTTTCCGGGCTTTTTCCACAACCCAATATGAGCAAATGTTGGGTAACTTTACTGGACCCCGGACTCATTTCACCGGCATTACCACCTTCATTTCATTCAGACGCTAAATAACCTGAGATATTGATACAGCGTCGTAAAATAACCCACTTAAAAATGGCTGCTTTAAGGTTTTATAAAAATCACCTACAACGCCTTGTGGATACAAAGACCTCAGGACATATGGATAGTTGAATTTTTCTCTTCCCAGAGATCTGAAGATGAATAAACTCAACAGGCTATTGACTTGCATGGACAGAGAAAAAAGACAAACAATAAATTGTTCTCAGAGAGGAAATGAGAGTAAGAACAGACAGTCAAGAACATAATATATATATATATATATATATATACACACACACATACAGTAAGTATATTTAACCTTGAAAGCAGAAGTCCGAGAAAGTAACTTGTCATTTCACTACCCATAATAAAATTTTCTTCTTTTGAACAAACATAATTTGAAGAACTGACAAAGAAATTACGTTTATTATAAAAATGCAAGCGAACTTTTTTTTTTGTTTACTGCTTTATATAACGTGGCGATGGTGACAGTCAGTTTTCTGAACCAGTTTTCAGAATCAACTGCACTCCCTGACTATGTGGTCAGCGTGGTGTAAGGTCTGTGATTAATAAGTGGCACGAGTTGTGATTCAGATGAAATAAATAATAACAACAGCAATTAAACACAAAAGACTACAAGATGGCTGCATCATAAAGTACAACACAGGTGACAAAACGGACAAAAGACTAGCATCTTTAAGATGGTGATGAAGACACTGAAAATGGTCTCAAATAAGATATAAGCCAAAATCTATTGGTATCTGAACTTTCAGAGTTGGAAATAGATCCAGGGCCACTGAATTTGTAGTACTTCAATTATCACTGTAATAGATGTGAACAGACTAACTGTAGTAACTTTCGAGGAATATCACTTTTGTTGACGTCGTACAAAATTTTGTCCAATATCCTTTTGAGAAGATTAACTCCGTATGTAGATGAATTATTGGGGATCATCAGTGTGGTTTCAGGCGTAATAGATCAACTTTGGATCAGATTTTTTGTATTCGACAGATATTGGAGAAAAAAATGGGGGTATAAAGGTACAGTACGTAAGTTTTTAGATTCATTTTCCGGGCTGAGAGGCCGTGGTCTATTAGTTGGTTTTATACCAGACGTTTCGTCTGCAACTGCGGCAGACATCTTCAGTGGAGTGGTATCCGAGGTCGCAAGACTCTTCTCGGCGTACCTGAGGCAACTGATCCTGTGTCGAAAAAAAAAAAAAATCGAAAAATCGAAGGAGAATTGGGAGGAAAATTTAAAAGGTACGCAAAACGCGTCCTTGCAAGGGGTTGGGGGCTGTACAAAACTAAATATGTGAGCTCCAAGCCTGTTGGCCACTAGTCTCACTCCGGGTTACGCTGCTCCCCTGAAGGAGCTCTAGAAAATTTTGAAGGGGAAGCCGAAATTGGACGTAACCTCTTAGGTACCACATACGCGAGGGGGGCTGAGATTGATCAATTGATCACGGAACGGGGCGAGGAGTCGTTGGCTGGTGTTTGCCGTCAGGATGGCAAGACGCCGTCATCTGTTGTTCGATGACAAAGCAGTTGAAGGCCGTCGGAAGAAGCGCCGTGAAATCTAAGCTGCAATTTGAGATATCCCTGTCCTTTCAATTTGCGACTTATTGAGTGACCTCATATGTTTAATAGACTATTAATATTATCTGAACTAGGGCATACATAATTTATAATAAAGGTGGAATATATATGGGGAAGGGCATATAGGTCCGTGGCCCATTTCTTATAGGGCTCATCCCGACATTTGTCTTACGCCTGAGGAAAACCACGGAATACCTTAGGCAGGATGAGTTGTCTCATATAAGAGACTAGCCAATTTGGCTATTATGTAGGAGGTCATGAGCCTTGTTGATTTGTCTCAATTTCGAGACCAGCCATTTGGCTATATGATGGCTCAATTGCGAAGAGGGGGGAGAGATGTAATTGTTAATTAAGGAGATTCATGGGGATATGAGTGCAGGTCCGTGGCCCATTTCTTTTAGGGCTCATCCCGACATTTGTCTTAGCGCCTTAGGAAAACCACGGAAAAACCTTAGGCAGGATGAGTTGTCTCAATATCAGAGACTAGCCAGTTGGCTCTTAGGTTGAATGACTCTATGAATCGATGGATATATACTAGCCAATTGGCTCTATTAGATTTCCATCGATCAACAAAAGTAGATAATGTTATGGAGGGATTTTGTTTAGCCCAGTTAAGACAAGGTCATTTTACAGCGGTTGCACTATCCAAGGAGTCTCATGGAGTCGAGCCGTGGCTACCAAAACCTGGGAGTAACGCCAGCCTCCCTGTCCTCCTGTCTCAATAGTATAGCTAATGGACCTGTCTGGTGTCTACGCCGTAACCTAGGATCATACTGGCCGAGGCCAGATATGAGCGGGTTGGGGTTAGCACGAGCTTCCGCATACAGGTTCCTAGCCAGTCGAGCAATGAACTCGTCTATGGTTGGCAACTCTAGTTCATCATGGAACTTTCTTCTCGAGGCGACTCGGGGGAGATGGGTAATGAGTCGAATCACCTGGTTTTGGACAACTTGGAGTTTACGGAGATGGGACACTGCCGCAAACCCCCATGCGGGTGCGGCATAGGTAATGACAGAGCGAATGAGGGCCTTATACATGGTAAGTCCTACCCTCAGGTTGTCAGGAGTTAAGGCCGCCAGAATGGGATAGTGTCTAACTATCAGCCCGTTGGCCTTACGAAGAAGGGATTGGATGTGATCTCGGAAGTTGAGATGAGAGTCCATGATGATCCCTAAATATTTAATTTGGTTCATCCACGGCATTTCTCGTCCGAAAAGTGTGGGTGGTGGTGGTATGTCTTCGAGCCTCGCTCTTAGTGAAAAGAGTATGGCCTGACATTTCTCTACATTGACCTTGATTCTCCAGTCGTGGAACCACGGCTGGAGGTGATCTAAGATCGACTGTAATCTACGGGACGCTAATCTATAGGTTTTGCCCATCGCCAAGAGGGCAGTGTCGTCTGCATAGATATACAGATGACTACTTCTGCCGTGGATATAGCGAAACGGGAGGTCATTAATGAATATATTGAAAAGTATGGGCCCGATAATGGAACCCTGTGGGACTCCTGCGTGAATTTCACGGGGGGTGGAGAAACTAGTGCCTACACGGGTTCTGAATGTACGGCCTCGGAGGTAGTTAGAAATGAGGCGTATCATTCCATCTGGGACTCCCATGCCCAGTAACTTAACGAGGAGTCCCTCATGCCAAACCTTGTCGAATGCTCGCTCGATGTCCAGGTAAGCTGCAGCTACTACACGCTTCGTGCTCATAGCCCAGGTAATGTCCTCCGTCATGCGGAGTGCCTGGAGTGTAGTGGAACGGCCAGGGTGAAAACCGAATTGCTCGTTCCTGATTTGGGGCAACACTACTTCAGTGAGGCGTCTATGTATGACCCGCTCCGCCAGTTTGCTGAGACAACTGAGGAGACTAATAGGCCTATAGTTGCTTGGATTCGTCTTATCTTTTCCGGGCTTTGGAAAGAGAACTACGTGAGCTTCTTTCCAGGGAATGGGATAGTGACCGGAAGCCAAGATGTTATTAATTATCTCTGCTATGCGCTTCATAGCTGACCTTGGGAGATGCTGCAATATAATTCCTTGGATACCGTCGGCTCCTGCGGCCTTATGAGGGCCGAGGCGACGAATGAAATGGGCGACCTCGTGGGTGTTCGTAGGTCGTATTCCATTTTCCGGCTCCCTGCTAAGGAGGTCTCGAACCGATTCCTCAACAGCTCTGATATGGGGCAAGTTTAAATTTTGTTCCACGGGTTGAAAAGTGGTCTCTAGAACGTCTGCCAGTGCGGTAGCCTTCTCCTCAGGAGTAAAGGCCGTGACATCTGGACCGACTACTAATGGGTGAATAGATTGAGACGGATTGGACAGAGCTCGAGATACACGCCAGACATCTGACATGTTTCTGCTGTCCATCGTCTCAACCTTGGATTTCCAAGCATCCACGACCGTTTCGTGGACCGCCTCACTGATCCGCCTGCGCAAGCGGTTCATTTCTATTCTATGTTGATCTAACCTAGTACGCTTCCACAATGTTCTTGCTCTATTGCGGGCGATCTTTAGGTCTCTAATATAGGCTGGGAGCTGCATCCGTCCCGGTTGTGAAGACCGTTTCGGTATTGCAGCAACCATTGCCTTCTTTATGCACTCCGTCAGGTCGCTAACTGACCTATCTATCCCTGCCGGAGTGACTTCAGGGGGGAGTGGTGGAAGCGTAGCGGCTACCTGGTCTTGAAAGAACACCCAGTCTGCCGCCTTGTAGTTGAATTTCTCAGCGGTTGGGGAGAGTTCGACTGGGTGCATGATCTCCATTATCACCGGTAGGTGGTCGGACGGAAGATCATCCAGGGTTGTTAGTCTCGCTCTAGTTGTGAGACCTTTCACCAGAGCGATGTCTAATATGTCAGGCAGTTGATTTGCAGCATCCGGTACGTGTGTGGGTTCCCTAGGGGCCATCACGACGTATCCGTTTCCTGTAGAATTAAGAAAAAGCCTATCGCCCTGCCGATTGGGGCGTTGACAGTTCCAGCTAGCGTGCTTCGCATTGAGGTCGCCGGCGACTACGAATCTATCGGATAGACTTGTCACTATATCTAAATCGCGTTCATTTAGTATGCCCGGAGGACAGTAGGCAGCCATGAGCAGAAAGGGGAGTCTGCCTATGTAGGCTCTAATAGCCACTGCCTCTAATGCCGCTAGCTGGGGAAGGAGATACTCACAGTGCGCGATCGTAGAACGAACGAACACCGCTACACCTCCGCCTCTTCTACCTGCTCTATCTTGTCTATAGACTTTAAACCCCGCGCATCTTAAATTTACTTGGGGTGTCAGGAACGTTTCTGTTATAAATGCTACGTCTATATTATTAGCGTCTAGGAAAGCCCTGAACTCATGTCTATCATGTCTAAGGCCCCTGGCGTTCCATATACACATCCTAGCAACTCCGTCACTTCGTCTGGCCATTGAGAGAAACGAGGGAGGTTAGGAGCTTAAATATCTCCGGGAGGGCAGACATAGGATTCTCCATAAGGAGAACTATCACTCTGGTTAATCCTTCTAATATTGGGGCGAGCGGGAGGTTAGGGTTTGCTAACTGCAACGCCTCGGCAAAGTGCTGAACTTGGTCCAAGGTCGCGCCTTGACCGGTCGGGCCTTTCGAGGTGCTTGCAATAGCTTCCTGCTGGGCCTGTGGGACAGGGGCGGAGATGGACTCAACCGTGGTAGCCTTGGTAGCTTTTCTGCTGCCCCTGTTGCGCTTAGGGCGCTGAGAAAGGGGTCCTACATTATTGGCAGCAGTTTGGGGGGCTGTCGCTGCCACGGTGGACCACAAAGGCGCGGTAACGGGCACCTCCAAAAGCGAAGGGATGTCCGCCTGCTGCTGCTGCGTTTGCTGCTGCTGTTGGCGGACCGGCCCGAGTTCCGTGCGTCGCTCCGCACGGGGCCCCTGCACAGGGGCGCGAGCCTGTGGCTGCGGCTGCTGTTCTCGGAACAGCTGCTGCTGCCTCGCAGCCCGCTCCACCCGCTGCTGCCGGAGCCACTCGTATTGGAGCGTCCGCTGTTCCTCGAGCTCTGCCCTCCTCCGTCGGGAGGCCCTGCTCGTTCCTTCCGTGGCATCTCTAACCTGTAATGCTACGGGACACCCTCCGTAATTGGCGGTGTGAGCGCCAGTACAGAGTGCGCATGTAGCGGGGACATCGTGCGGCTTGCGACAATCTTTAGTCTTATGGGGGCGTGCACAAGCTCGACACATAGGCTGCGCTTTGCAGCTAGCCTGCGTGTGGTAGTACCACTGGCAGTTGCTGCACTGAGGCGGGCGCTTGCTGGGGACGTAGTCCTCAACTGTTACCCTCATCAGGCAGCACTGACGCAAGGCTCTCATTCTATCCCGGGTTTCGGGGGAATTCTCCACATCGACAATGACCATTGGGAGTTTGGCCTTTGTCCTTGATGAGTGCATCCTCGTCACTCGCCGGACGATTATGCTTTGGAATTCCAGGTCGCCCTGGATGTCCTCCTCATCTGTGTGGATATCTATTCCTCTTAGAACGAATCGCAGAGGCTTGTCGTTCTTGGGGCGCAGCAAGTTGTACGCTACTCCCCGTTCGGTCAGGAACCTGCAAAGATTTGCGTAGTCCCTTTCGCAAACAGTTTTCACGGCCGTCCCGCCGCGCGCCCTGTACGAGCATAAGCCCAACGGTTCGTATTCGGCCTTGAACTCTAAGTTCAGTCGGCCCAGCGAGCCAGTGAAGGCTGGCGTAATAATAACGGGTGGGATATCACCACGTCGCCTAGTGAGGGCAGTCTCAACATCATCTCCATCGTCCTCACTCTCCGACACGTGAGTACGAGCTGGGGAAGGGGGGCGGGGAACTGCCTCATCTACCTCAGAGGCAGCAGCCGTCTCCTGTGCGGCCTCAGGGACGGCGGGGGGTGCTGCCTCCTCGGTCACGACTTGAAGAGTCGCCGCCTCTAATTGCTCCAAGGTAGAGAGAGCCGATCTCTCTTCCTTGGTGAGCTCACTAGCGGAAGGAATGCCGCCCTGCTCAGTCCTAGCTGAGCCCTTCTTCTTCTTCTTTTTGGCCTTAATGACCTGAAGTGTCTGGTTGTGCGAGCGTATTTATAGTGCGGCTCGCGGGCCGAGGCCTGTTGTCGCTGCGGTCCGCGCCGCTTTGTTCGCTGCTCCCGTTCTGGGTTCCGTCCTTTTGTTGTAGTGGCTTCTTATCTGTTCTGTTTAGGACAGGGTACCAACACTTGTTTAGCTTTACGCCTTCTTCCTTGCGATTAAAGTTGTTGTTGTGTTTATGTATTTCGATCGCTTCTCTATGTAGACGGGGGAAGAAGTGCGTCGTCGTGCTCAAGATGTCCGTGTCCTTGAATCTAATGTTGTGATCGCCCTCTTGATAGGCATGTGCTGCCACTGCCGATTTGTCGATCTGTCCTAGGCGGCAATTCCTATTATGTTCTGTTAGTCTCGTCCTGACGCTCCGCTGTGTAGTACCAATGTAGACCTTCCCGCACGAACACGGAATCCTGTAAACTCCGGCGGACAGCAGCTTATCTCGTTTGTCCTTGGATGACCTCAGCATGTTCCGGATTTGCTTGGTCGGCAGGAAGGTCGTTTCCACTTCATGACGCTTCAGCACCCTGCTGATCCGGTCCGTCACATTCCTTAAGTAGGGTAGGAAGACCGTGCCCTTCTTAGTCGCTCGTTCCTGTGACCGCATCGACGGTGTTACTCTGGGACGCATGGCTCTCTTTATCTCCGGCCTTGAGTAGCCATTGGCCATGAGTGCTGTCGCTACATGGCTCAGCTCCCGTTGGATGTGTCGTGGCTCGGCTACCCGCCTGGCCCTGTTGATCAGGGTTTTCATGTCTGCCGCAGTTGCAGACGAAACGTCTGGTATAAAACCAACTAATAGACCACGGCCTCTCAGCCCGGAAAATGAATCTACATCTATAGACTCCGGCCGTGAAAGCCTACACTGCAAAGTACGTAAGTTATTCATAGATTTCAAAAAGGCGTATGACTCGGTTAAGAGACAAGTCTTATATAATATTCTTATTGAATTTGGTATTCCCAACAAACTAGTTCCATTAATTAAAATGTGTCTTAGTGAAACTAACAGCAGAGTCCGTATAGGCCAGTTTCTATCTGATGTTTTTCCAGTTCACTGTGGGCTAAAGCAGGGAGATGTATTATCACCTTTACTTTTTAACTTCGCTCTAGAATATGCCATTAGGAAAGTTGAGGATAACAGAGAGGGTTTGGAATTGAACGGGTTACATCAGCTTCTTGTCTATGCGGATGACGTGAATATGTTAGGAGAAAATCCTCAAACGATTAGGGAAAACGTGGAAATTCTGCTTGAAGCAAGTAAAGAGATAGGGTTGGAAGTAAATCCCGAAAAGACCAAGTATATGATTATGTCTGTCTCGTGATCAGAATATTGTACGAAATGGAACTATAACAGTTAGAGATTTATCCTTCGAAGAGGTGGAAAAATTCAAATACCTTGGAGCAACAGTAACAAATATAAATGACACTCGGGAGGAAATTAAACGCAGAATAAATATGGGAAATGCGTGTTATTATTCGGTTGAGAAGCTTTTGTCATCTATTCTGCTGTCAAACAATCTGAAAGTTAGAATTTTTTATAAAACAGTTATATTACCAACCGGTAATATAACTGTTTTATAAATTCTAACTTTCAGATGGCTGTGAAACTTGGACTCTCACTTTGAGAGAGGAACAGAGATTGAGAGTTTTTGAGAATAAGGTTCTTAGGAAAATATTTCGGGCTAAAAGGGATGAAGTTACAGGAGAATGGAGAAAGTTACACAACGCAGAGCTGCACGCATTATATCCTTCACCTGACATAATTAGGAACATTAAATCCAGACGTTTGAGATGAGCAGGACATGTAGCACATATGGGCGAATACAGAAATGCATATGGAGTGTTAGTTGGGAGGCCGGAGGGGAGAAGACCTTTAGGGAGGCCGAGACGTAGATGGGAAGATAATATTAAAATGGATTTGAGGGAGGTGGGATATGATGATAGAGAATGGATTAATCTTGCTCAGAATAGGGACCAATGGCGGGCTTATGTGAGGTCGGTAATGAACCTCCGGGTTCCTTAAAAGCCAGTAAGTAAGTAAGTAAGTAAGTAAGTAAGTAAGTAAGTAAGTAAGTAAGTAAGTAAGTAATAGATGTGAACATAAAAATTAACGCAGATATGATTTGTTACAAGGAATCCGCTTTGAGGAACAGACTAGACCAGCATTATACTTGTTCACTGTTATGTGGCAAAGAAAGTAAACAGTCCTAGAATATCGCTATGAACAACGGCGCAGCAGTGATGGATTATGGGATTTTCCAGAGTCCATTACACTGATGAAAAACAGCTTAACTCTGCTTCGTAACACGCCAGTGTGTCTCGTGCTATCCACCCATATTTATAAACCAAACACATTACATAAAAGCTGTGCTGGAACAACCCCCGGGCGTAGTTCGTCTTAGATTTCACGCCAGAATTTAAAGCAAAACGGAATAAGTGCTCAGTTTAAATATACGTCGAAGCTACGGACGCGAGTTCGAGTTCCCTGGACTTCATAGCTTCTTACTGCTATATTTTAGCGACGACTTTATTTCTATTGATAATATGAACTCGTATTAGGAATGAATTTCAATGGCTAGTTTTTGGTTACTTAGTTTTAATCCGCCCTAGCCGGACCCAAGCCCTATTCGGAAAGAAATGCCGATTGAGAGGAGATTGCAGATTTTGGTAGTAAAATTCCATGAATACTAAGATACGAATAATTGCTTTACATTTTGATGACTTATTATATTTAGACCGAGATAGGTCTGGAAGTAAATCCCGAAAAGAAAAAGTAAATATGATTATGTCTCGTGACCAGAATATTGTACGAAATGGAAATATAAAAACTGGAAATTTATCTTTTGAAGAGATGGAAAAATTCAAACACCTGGGAGCAACAGTAACAAATATAAATGATACTCGGGAGGAAATTAAACACGGAATAAATATGGGAAATGCGTGTTATTATTCGGTTGAGAAGCTTTTATCATCCAGTCTGCTGTCAAAAAATCTGAAAGTTAGAATTTATAAAACAGCTATATTACCGGCTGTTTTTCTGGATTCATCCATACGTGCTACATGCCCTTCCCATCTAAAAGTCTGGACTTAATGTTCTTAATTATGTCAGGTGAAGAATACAATGCCTGCAATTCTGTGTTGTGCAACTTTCTCCATTCTGCTGTAACTTCATCCCTCTTAGTCCTAAATATTTTCCTAAGCACCTTATTCTCGAACACCCTTAACCTCTGTCCCTCTCTCAAAGTGATAGTCCAAGTTTCACAACCATAAAGAACAACCGGTAATATAACTGTTTTATAAATTCTAACTTTCAGTTTTTTTGAGAGCAGACTAGATGATAAAAGCTTCTCTACCGAATAATAACAGGCATTTCCCATATTTATTCTGTGTTTAATTTCCTCTTCAGTCTCATTTATATTTGAAATGAAATGAAATAAACGAATAAATAAATAAAATAAATTGAATAAATTAATCAATTAAATAAAATCAATACATAAATAGACATGTGGAATAGTACATTATGCAACGAGCCTATAATGGTAGTAATTAAGACGCGAGTATGTTTATGAAACGAGCGCAAGCGAGTTTCATAATTTTCATACGAGCGTCTTAATTACCATTATAGTCAAGTTTCATACGACTTTTTATGCTCGACCATATTTCTAACTTGAAATTATTCATAAGTATTCATGTTATTCTTATCTGAGGACCGGAACTGACCTTGTGCAATATCTCGTAAATTGTGAGATGTGCGCAGATGCGAAAGTATTGATTTTTTCCGAGAAACAAATGTCGGCATTGACCTTGATATAATCTAGAGAGTAAAATAAACATTAATCTTGATATAACCTTGAAATTGAATTAGACAATTGAAAAACGAGATGACAAATTTAATTTATTTGAATATCAGTTACAATTAACGCTAATTATTATAGTAACAGAACTGACTTTAATTCAAATATAGGTGATTTATTGATTTATTGTTGCCTTTCGATTGCATAGACGAGAATAATCGATACTTGCGCTTTCATATTGCTACAATGGTATTTTCTGATTGGTGGAGCACCTGAACTTTAATGAATAGGTGTACTTTAATGAGGTGCATTAAAGGGCTGCTACCAGGTGTATAATTACTACATTTCGGCATGGTCGAGCATAAATTATATTTATGATAAACATGTATAATTATGTAATTTACATCACAATCTATTAATCGATCTTTCGCTGCAATACTTGTACACTTTGTACAGTGAGAACTACATCCTTGCGGAGTGCTATATTATTGATGTGCTTTTACGACGAACCCAACGACATTAATGAAGCATAAATCATCATTCATATTCCCACTGCCTCCGACCTGTCATTCCAAAGCTATAACATCTCTTATGTTTATATCTGCATAATTTAAGCGTCAATATTCACTAGTAACGTCAGTCACAGAATTATGGGAAGCACTTCATCACCATTCATATAGTGTGACACCGCCGAATTATGCAAATGAGAATTCTGCTTTACAATAATGAACACGATTTTCACGGTACACCACCGCCTATAAACTAACCCGATGTGGCGACTTACTTCTCTTAAGTGTGTAATGAATCATGAGTAAATGCTTCGGAATAACTGCCCACTACATCTGCAACATGATGGTTTTGCTATGCGGTCTGTGTTATGTGTAGGTTTCAAAGACGAAGTCATAACGCTCATAACATTATCTGTGCGATTATGAAAGATGAGTGCCAGAAAACTGTAATGGAGTCAATAATAATAATAATAATAATAATAATAATAATAATAATAATAATAATAATAATAATAATAATAATAATAATATCTTGAAATGGCTGTTCAGGATAAATACCCCTTGTGAAGCAAAATTTATATTGCTAATAGAATTTTAGAAGATTTATTTTATTTTATTGGGTTATTTTACGACGCTGTATCTACATCTAGGTTATTTAGCGTCTGAATGACATGAAGGTGATAATGCCGGTGAAATGAGTCCGGGGTCCAACACCGAAAGTTACCCAGCATTTGCTAGTATTGGGTTGAGGGAAAACCCCGGAAAAAACCTCAACCAGATACGATGAAAGAGTAATGGAACGGAGAAAAATTCTCTCCGGCACCGGGATTTGAACCCGGGTTTTCAGCTCTACGTGCTGATGCTTTATCCACTAAGCCACACCGGATACCCAATCCGGTGTCGGACAGAATCGTCTCAGTTTAAGTTCCAACTCTTGGGTTCCCTCTAGTGGCCGCCCTCTGCACTACGTCATAGATGTCTATGAACGTAGGACTGAAGTCCACACATGTGCTGAGGTGCACTCGTTATGAGTGACTAGTTGGCCGGGATCCGACGGAATAAGCGCCGTCTTAAATCACGAAGTGATTTACGCATATCATATATATTATTTTAATGTACCGAAGTACATTTATGATATTTCCATGCAGATATTCTGCGTCATCATACGATGAAAGAGTAATGGAACGGAGAAAAATTCTCAGCACATGTGTGGACATCTATGACGTAGTGCAGAGGGCAGCCACTAGAGGGAACCCAAGAGTTGGAACTTAAACTGAGACGATTCTGTCCGACACCGGGATGGGTATCCGGTGTGGCTTAGTGGATAAAGCATCAGCACGTAGAGCTGAAAACCCGGGTTCAAATCCCGGTGCCGGAGAGAATTTTTCTCCGTTCCATTACTCTTTCATCGTATGATGACGCAGAATATCTGCATAGAAATATCATATGTACTTCGGTACATTAAAATAATGTATACTCAACCAGATAACTTGCCCCGACCGGGATTCGAACCCGGGCCACCTGGTTTCGCGGCCAGACGCGCTGACCGTTACTCCACAGGTGTGGACAATTTTAGAAGAAGTTAACACATAAATGTCTAGGTTACAACGAATAAGAGAATGATGCAAATATCATAATCATGAATTTTGTAAAAGTTATAGGAATTATTCATTCAGTTTCCAAACTCAACTTATAGGTCAGCGCCATACAAGATAAAAGGCAGTATACCTACGTATGTATATCACACTTGCAAAAACTATTCTAGACTGTAGATCTGAAGCTTGCAAGCAAACGTTCTGATGAGGCAGATAAAAAAGTTGAATTTTTTTCTTCCACCATGTTAATGTCAAAAGAAGTGCTTTTACAAATTTTGGCCACTCGACCGCAATTACGAGGACAGTAAAAAAATAAGTTCGCCAGGGGCCGTTAACAGAAAAAAACACAATTTCATTGGACAAATTTATTGGAACAGACACAGAAATTTTTTTTAGCTATTTTTCAATATATTTTTCATCGAAACTGAGACATTTCTCATATCATGGGATCGACAGAGAGAGGTGCAGACGCAGTCAAACGCTGGTTCCAATCTGAGGCTGCTGACTTCTACGACACAAAAATTGATCCCAGGGTATGACAAATGTCTCAATTCCAGTGGGGGATATGTTGACAAATAGTGCAACAATTGTCGTATCTGTTTCAATAAATATTTCCATGCAATTGTGCTTTTTTGTATAAACGGCCCGAGGGAAAATCACTTTCTGGACGGCCTCGTAATTGCGGTCGAGTGGCCAAAATTTGTATATGCACTTCTTTTGACATCATTAACATGGTGGAAGGAAAAAATTTAACTTTCTTATCTGCCCCCATCAGAATGTTTTCTTGTTAGTTGTAGACGAAAAGGGAGTGATGCGCAGGCAATAGCAACTAACCAAATTATATTCACGAGAAAAACTGCACGATCAACAATTTGGCACAAGAATAAAACTAAAATATTTAGAAGAACTAGAAGTCAGATCAAGTCACGCAGAGCTAGTGAACATCGCAAAGGTCGTGTATAGAAAACCTATCATCGCCATTCATATCTGCAATCTAATAGCAAGTGACTTCTCCTCATTGACTGTATCACACGTTCAGAGCTGCCGGTCTTGGTTCAATTCTTGCTGCTTAACAAGTTTAATACAAGATTTCGTCATGTCGAAGATGTCCAAATCCGAATTTGGGTAGCTGATTTCATTGAAAATTATGGAACTGTTATACGAATACGATACACTGTGAGCGATACTGTTACGTAATCTACTGAATACAGAATATAGCCTATATTATACAGGTGTACGTAATCCCGAATGAGTTGATTTCAATTAGAGAAAATAAGAGAAAGAGCATTTGTTGAAATAGTTTACTGAAACAGCACCTTTTTATTCTCTTTTTTTTGTCTTATTCTAGCATCTTTTCTCCTCTTCTTTTTTCCTATGAAAATTGTCTCTAAAATCACAATTCTGATTATTATATTCATGAACTAGCCTACACAATAATAATAATAATAATAATAATAATAATAATAATAATAATAATAATAATAATAATTCTTTATTTATACTGGCAGAGTTAAGGCCATAGGGCCTTCTCTTACACTCTACCAGGTCACAAAGTATACAAGCAGTTAAAATTTAACAAAAAGTTAAAGAACAGAATACTAACATATTACAAAAAAATAATAATAATAGCATAATAAAATAGACACTAAACAACATGAAAACAATATCATAATAAAAAAGAAAGTAAAATACATTGGAATATAGTGAAAGCAACTCATTTAGTACAAATGGTTAATATGGAAAAACGTAAGGAAGAATATATCAAATGGAATGTAATAAAAAAAGAAAAAAAGAAAATAAATACGAAAATTAAATAAAATTTACGATAAAAAGGCTATGATAATAAATTCATCGGCTCATAAAGAGAACAAAAAGGGGAAAAGAAGGAAAAAGAAATATATAGCCTATATTTTTACAAAACTATGGCAGAGAAAAGGGCTTATAACTGAAAGGAATCTAATTCAAAAAGTGCAATTTTAATTTATTTTTGAAACTAGACAATGTCCGACAGACAAATACCATTCGTGAGTTTATCGCCGAAAGAAAGCCCTCGCTGTATTACCTATGATAATATAGAGTAGATGGTAACTTCTGCACCAAAATTTAAGAAGTGATTCTACATGTTAAATATAACAACACTTCTACTATACTTTTCCTTCGATGGAGCACCGTTAAGCAGGAAAAAAAAAAAATAGCGTTTGTCCAGTATTTGTAGCGCTCTATTGCAGTAATGGTCCGGGAAAAATAGCTGATTGCTATACAGGCAGACAGGTAAACATAATCTGAACAGTTAATGTCTTGAATATATTTATTATTATTATTATTATTTTTTTTTTTGCAAATTAAACCGTCTAGCCTTGAACTTAAACTGAATAACGAAAATCGTTGAAATAAATCTTGCAACTCAGCACACATCGCGTATTAGTGACTTACTACAGCAGAGGGAGAGGGGAAGGTAAGGATTGCAGGCCGCGCTTGCTTAGAGTTATTGCAACAGCAGTGATGTTGCCAAATGCTTCATAGAAACATAACGATTTCCTCTGAAACGGTGAATGTTAGAGAAAAAAATTATTCATATTTTTCAAATCTCTCCTCATGATCTATTACCAGTTTCATTTTGGTGCGGAGATTACGAACCACACAGGCGAATGCAATTACAATCATACAGGTACAAGACCTAAGAAACGTTGTTGTTGTTCTTTTCTAATTCCAGGCGTTTGACAATAAAGTCATTTGACCTCTTGCACTCCAATATTTTTCAAAGATATTATCATGACCAGCCACTGAAGCACAGATTTTGAGGTGTTCCGAATCCATTTCTTGGTTTGAGTTGCACAATGGGCAGTTAGGGGACTGATATATTCCAGTTCTATGCAGGTGTTTGGCCAAACAATCATGGCCTGTTGCCATTCTAAATGCAGCTACAGACGATTTTCGTGATAAATCGGGAATTAAATGTGGATTATGATGCAGAGAGTTCCATTTTTTCCCTTGAGATTGTGTTATCAAATTTTGTTTGTTGAAGTCTAAGTATGTAGATTTAATAAATCTTTTCATAGAGTAATACGTAGATTTAGTAACAGGTCTGTAAGTAGCAGTGCTGCCCTTCTTTGATAAAGCATCCGCATTCTCGTTTCCCAGGATTCCACAATGGGATGGTATCCATTGGAATACAATTCTTTTATTAAGTGATATTAATTGAGAGAGCATTTTAGTTATTTCTGCTGTTTGAGATGAAGGTGTTTAGAGACTATTGATAGAATAGCTGCTTTGGAGTCCGACAATATAACTGCATTCTTAAATTTATTGATGTGAAATAGAAGATTCCTGACCTAAGAAACATTGGCGAGAACATCTTAGAGACGGAACGGATCAAAGAGTTCAATCCATGAAGCTTATTATGATGAATATAGACACACTTCTGCAGGAGTTCCATTGGTTTTCTAAAATCGAGTTGGCAACACTGTCAGTAACTACTTGTACCACAGGAATTCGCGTATATATGGAGAACACCGAAGCGTATCTGAAATCAGTACCGGAAAATATTCGACAGATTCACTTCGAAAACAAATAGTTATACTGTAAACATCTTATACAGTTAATGAAACTATTTCTGATGAACATTTCCGGCATATGACAGTAAACACACGCCTTCTTCAAGATAGTGGTACAAAGATGAAAATCTTGATGGGTGGAGAGGAGGAAGAGGAGGAAAAATGGAAAACTCGCCGAACTCCTGTCTAAAGAATTGGAAATCAATGCAAGTGTAGTAGTAAGCGACGGCTTTCCACTCTGGAGACTCGAGTTCAAATGCCAAGCTAGAACAGTACTTCTGACAGTAAAAGAGATGCTACATCAGACTTTATCGGAGCACTCTTTATTCCATATAATTTCATCATAATTCATAAGCATCCTTATTACTAGGGGACGGATGTTGATGAAAAGTCATCTTCTTATTTTTCACATTAGGACGATGGCTGTTAATATAGAAATCCTTTCTATGTTAATACCAACGTAAAAAAGTAATTTCTTATATTGCATTTTTTTGACATTTTTGAACTAATAGATCATTTTTATATATTTTTTCGTAATTTTTTGGTCATTTTTTATACTTTGAAGAACATTTATATCATTTGGAATGCATTTTACTTTCTTTTTTTACCAATAGGTCTGTTAAATCATTTTAAAACCAAATAGACCAGTAGTAATTACCTACTGAATAAGTGAATAACAGTGAAGTTTGAGTTTTACTACTAGGTTCAAAAAGTTCCCGGAATTTTACTACCATTTTTCGTATTAATGTATAACAAGGGATATTATACATTTGTTTTGTTGGTAACATTCATGATGTCATTTCCTTAAAGTTGATAATGGCAATTATTGGTTTTGAGTTGTAGGCAATTGTTTATCATAGTGTTTCGTTTGTTCGTCGCATTTTGTAATTATGTCCACAGAGCAAAGTACAAACATCAAGTTCTGTGTTTTGCTGGGGACATGATCAGTATGGCTGATGAAAATGGTGATTTCTTAAACAAAATGAAACTGGTGCTACTTGTACGACCCAGTCCCTAAACGACAGTCATCTGAGTGGAAATCGAAAACATCTCCTCGGAAGCAAAAATTTCCTAGGGACACTTCCAAAGGCAAAGTTATTTTAAATGTTATGTTTTATTTAACGACGCTCGCAACTGCAGAGGTTATATCAGCATCGCAGGAAGTGCCGGAATTTTGTCCCGCAGGAGTTCTTTTACATGCCAGTAAATCTACTGGCATGAGCCTGTCGCATTTAAGCACACTTAAAGCAAAGTTATGTTGGAAGATTTCTTCGACTCTCAGGGTCTCATGCACCATGAGTTCATTCCAGAAGGTCGTACTGTAACGAAAGAATTGTACGTAGAAACCCTCCGTCGCCTCTGGGACGCAGTGAGAAGGAAACGTCCAGAAAAGTGGGTAGAAAACAACTGGTTCCTTATGCATGACAATGCACCTGCTCATCGCGCAATTATTGTAAAGAATTTTCTTGCCAGGCACAACATAACTGCTTTGGATCACCCACCATACTCTCCTGATCTCTCACCACCTGATTACTTTCTGTTTCCCCGTCTGAAAAGTCATCTGAAAGGACGGAGATTCAATGCTGAAGAGGTTATCGCAAACGCGACGAGAGCACTAAGACGGGTTTCACAAAATGGCTTCCAGGAACTCTACACGCGTTGGCAAAAGTGTGTTGTTGGGGAAGGCAACTATTTTGAAGGGAATGCTGTAGAATAGTGTTTAAGGTACGTTGTTTCTATGATGCTAGCAAATTCCGGGAACTTTTTGAACCTAGTATGTATAATTTGGAACAGACTCTAAAGTCCATCCCTCATTCCACTGAAGGCTCCACTTCACACAACGGAAGTAATATAAAATGCTTGACAGCAGCTTAGTTTAAGTGAGGACTTTGACCGCTACTGTTCTTTCGTCGGTACGAGAGTGTCTTCAAAGTTTATGTTTAGAATCTTTCACCATGTTCTGGACAGGACGTTTTGTCCTCAGCATGGTTCGGAAGGGATATCTACTATAGTAGACAGTATTTTTAACACAAAGATTGCAAGAATTCACGCTGCGCCAACAATTTGTTTTGTCATTCACACTCCATCATCTGGAAGATCTGGTAACAAAAGTGAAGCGCGGAAGGAAGTGGAGAGAATGAAGGCACTGACATGGACCACCCCTGATTGAAACACATTGTAAAATCTCATTAAAATCTATAGTTTTCCCTTAAAACCTTCATTTTGTTGCATATTCTTTTCCTTTATCTTAGCCAAATTTCAGGAAGTTACCTCCTTTCTCAGAGATTTGCAGGGCAGCCATTGAAACAAGGTGACTAATTTTTAAGAAGTTGTGGTGCGAGTACTTTGAATAATATTTAAATGTCATTTTCTTTTAATTTTATGTCATTTTTTCATTAGTTTAAGGTCGTTTTAATGATCATTTTAAGTAGATTTTTAGGTCATCAACATCCGCCCCCTAATCATTACCAATACAGTAAAAGAAAAATAACTGCAAAGTACTACGCCAAGAGACGAAAATCAATGAGTAGACATTTGATCCTTACAACGAAAGTTCCAACGTTTCACGGAGAAAATAATAATAGAGATGCCACCGACGTAGCTCAGTCGGATGGGGTATTTTCCTGTCGATCCGGAGTTGCGCTCGGGCGTGGGTTCGATTCCCGCTTAGGCTGATTACCCCTCTACCGAGGTTTTCACAAACCGTAAGGCGAATGTCAGGTAATCTGCGGCGAACCCTCGGCCTCATCTCGCCAAATATCATTTTACTATCACAAATCCCATCGACACTAAATAACCTAATAACTGATACAGCGTCCTTAAGTAAAAAGTAAAAAAAAAAAAAAGTCGTCAAGTAAACAAGTAAAAAAAAACAGAGATTTTTTATAGTTAGAGCCTACGTCTGATCCTTCGGGTATGGCACCGTACAATAAATAAGCAAATCTCGGACCCAATAAAGTGTTGCCTAGTTCACAATTATGTGTTGTGAATAGACTTCTAAAAGGATCCCAGACCAGAACCACTTTTCAGTCATGATTCCTGGCGCTTCCTCGTAACTAGCACGGTAACTTGTCAGTCTTCTGTTAAATGTTGTTGCCCCTTCAAGATAGGGTCAACAATCTATCACGTTACACACATAATCGATATGATGGAAAGGGAGAATACGAGACTGAATAAACACTGTTAAATCATATATCGAGAACTGCACTTAATAAAAGCTTCACGCAGGTAAGCAAGCACCCATGTATAATGTGCAGACCGCTGGTGTTTACGGATAATATATTATTGATAAGGAACTTGTACAGAACTGATTTAAAATTCATACCATGACAGGGTAAAAATATCTTCCATCTATACAATTTTCCACCTTTGTTTCCTCTGTCTGTAGTACAAATCAGCAGCCATTATGACATTACTGTATTTTTCTATAATATTAAAAATACTACGAATGAATTTAACTGTAATTACTTCATTAAAAGATTATGACTATTTAAAAGGTATAAAAATATATGAAATTTAAAAACATAAATTTACATAAAAATCAAATAATAATAAGCTGGCGATGCTTAGAAATTACAGAAAAAAATCTAGTACTAAAATTTAATATCTACATTTCTATAAGCTTAGGGGAGAGTTGGGTAGTATCGGACATCGGGTAATATCGGACAGTGAGTTTCTCTCATCTACCATCATATAATAGTACCTGAATGACATGGTTACGTTTCTGTGATGTCGCATACAGAAACGTAACCATGTCATTCATGTACCACCAACTGGTGGTAGATGAAAGAAACGCATTGTCCGATATTACCCGACGTCCGATACTACCCAACTCTCTCCTATGTTTTATGTCTTGCAGTATTTTATTATTATTATTATTATTATTATTATTATTATTATTATTATTATTAGGCGGCCGGGTAGCTCAGTTGGTAGAGCAGCTGGCTACGGACTGGAAGGTCCGGGGTTCGATCCCAGGTGGTGACAGGATTTTTTCTCGTTGCCAAACTTTCAGAACGGCCCCAAGGTTCACTCAGCATTCTATAAAATTGAGTACCGGGTCTTTCCCGGGGGTAAAAGGCGGTCAGAGCGTGGTGCCGACCACACCACCTCATTCTAGTGCCGAGGTCATGGAAAGCATGGGGCTCTACCTCCATGCCCCCCAAGTGCCTTCATGGCATGTTACGGGGATACCTTTACCTTTTATTATTATTATTATTATTATTATTATTATTATTGTTATTATTATTATTATTATTATTATTGTTATTATTATTATTATTATTGTTATTATTATTATTATTATTGTTATTATTGTTATTATTGTTATTATTATTATTGTTATTATTATTATTATTATTATTATTATTGTTATTATTATTATTATTGTTATTATTGTTATTATTATTATTATTATTATTATTATTATTATTATTATTATTATTATTGTTAACAATCTCATCGGCAGTAGTAGTATCAGTATTTAGCAGTAAAATAAATAAATAAATAAGTAATAAAATTATCAAAGCAACTTGGAAACAGAAAATATAAAACAGTTACAAGAAAACGAATTTAGAAAAACACTGGAACAATAGACTGACGTAACAAAGACAGCAATACGCTAATTAAAAACCGGCGTAGATTACCATCATACTTTACCCCTACAGGGGCTATCTCATTATAATCTATTACCCCATGCAATGTAGTCTGTCTCTCTGATGGGACGTAGATTTAGGTCAGAAAAACAACCGCCACATTACCATATTTGAGAGAGGTGATGAATCATCACTGATGATAAAATGCTAATGAAGGAATGAAGCAATGACAGCACAAGTGAAAAGGGGGTATTCCGAGAAAATTTCTCCCAAAAACGTTGGCTTCTTGTTTTGCAGCAACATGAAGCTAGATTTTCAGAGTGAAAGTTCCACTTCATCCGTAACAGTAAGAGTGAGTTTATTAATAACAATACACCATATACTGCCGTCAATTTCTTAGCAATATTTTTATATATGGGCTATTCCATCTCAAATCGACCGAAATATAGAGAAAATTGCCCTTGCAATTTTTAAATACAATGAAACTTTTTCTGTCCGTAGACAACTATGATACAATGCTTTGTGCAAAGGTTGAGGCATCAGAACTTCATAGTGTTTAAATTAGAAAGATTTTCTTACTTTTTATGGAAATGGAGAAATTTAGATTTTTCTTAATTACGACGCCTTTGCCCACGAAAAAATATTTTTTAAAATATATGGTTAGATTCCGCAGTGAAAGTACAAATAAACACGTATTTTTTACTGGTGCAACGTTAATAAGAAAGTATTCAAAAATCAAATAAACAAAATAAATAGTACGCGCGTGAACTAACCAGCTGACTGCGAGGCGGGAGCTAGCCGAGGCAAGCAAGGCCAGGAGACATAAACACGTGATGTTTCGTCTAGTAGCGCATAGCTGGGCTAGCTTTATCACAGGTTTTCATAAACACAGGAGTAAAATGACGCCCACCGCTCGCTTATCTTCAGCTCTCGGCCAGTGCGTGCGGTACTGCGCCGTTCAAGTCTAGGCGTGTGAAAATAATTTATTTAATACCCTCGAAACTTATTGCCGTGACACTAAGCAAACAATGCCGAATCCCTCTTAATAATGCAAGGTTTTTTCTCAATATTTTTTTTACATTTTTACAAATGGGCAAAAAGCCTAAAAGTAAGTAAAATCAGATTATCTATCTCTCTGTATACAATAAAAATAAGGATTACTTCTTAACATAACCTACCAAATGTCAGCTTCAAAATGAGCTCTCGTTCAATGTTCTGCAGTAAATGGTTCCAGAGTTCTGAGCGCTGAAAGAGGCTTGTTTTTATAAAATACGCTAAATTTGTCGCTCAACAATACGAAAACCGTTTGACTTTCGATAGTATATTTTTGCAAATGCACTCTCCTCAACACCTTGTATAGATAGAGAAAAAATTAGAGTATAAAAAAATGCGAGGTTTTTTACTGATCGATTTCATAGTGAATAGCCCTATATATTTCTTTTTGCTTAAAAATCGACGTTTTGCGTTTATAAATGAAAATTCTGAAAGAAGAAACCGCGCAGGTGCCATGCTGTGCACACGATAAGGCCAGAGTTCATGGATTTAACCCTCCTATTTGGGAAGGGGAAGAAAAAAAAGCGAATTGTTAATTTAATTAAAATCTATTTTATTTTGTTCCCGTCCAGTTCCTCCTTTGTCCCTTGAGTTCTGTTGCTGTGCATAACATGTATTGTAAAAATTATGAAAAAAAAAGTGTATTATATCCCACCTTTTTGTAGACTACAAGTATCATTACATTTGGATCCACGCACTTTTAATGTCTTGGAAGCAAGTATATTTCTGTAATAGGCCTATACTAAAGTGTGTATCCTTTTAAGTTATTAAGCAATTTCATGACATTTAGACTTAAGGACTCAATAAACAATCTTTCTGAATGAGGAATATTGATTAGATTCTGTGCATTATTCATTTGTCCTTGACAACCGCCTCATAAACAATTGAAATGCACAAAATCGGTAGAGTATTTCTGGCTGCGGTAATGGACACGACAAAACTATTCCTTTACTTGCACTGCATCAAAGTGAAAACGTATTTACGCTGAATATTCCAACGATTGCGTTGATCACAACTTAATTTTATGGTATTCGAGGGAATACACTAAATATTTTTAGAACTTATCTTCATGGCAGAAGGCAATTAGTCTCAATAGGTGAAAATTAGTCAAGTCTCTTCAGTATACATTATGGTGTTCCACAAGGCTCAATAATTGGTCCACTACTATTCTTAGTAGCAATAAATGACCTTCCTAAATTCATTAAAGACATAACAATTATGTATACTGATGGCACTACATTTTTATGTTCTAGCTCTACTCTGAATGAATTACATGCTCTAACCAATGATATTCTATCACAGATGGCTTTATGGTTTGAATCTAATGGTTTTTTGCTTAATCAAGAAAAGTCTATCAACATAACTTTTAGCCTAAATCATGTAATAAAAAAGGACAACATACAAAACTATACCAGATTTCTAGGACTTTTTATAGATTCCAGTTTAACATGGGAAAAACATATCGAATATATATGCACAAAGTTATCAAGAGTTATATATTTATTAAAGAAATTAGTGACTTGCGTTTCTCAAAATTATTTAAGATGTGCCTACTTTTCGTTCTTTCAGTCGATAATTAGGTATGCCTTAATTTTCTGGGGAAATGGTAGCAAAATTGTGAGTGTCTTGATTTTGCAAAAGAAAGCCATTAGAATTCTATGTCAATCAAACTATCTTGAACATTGTCGACCACTTTTCAAACAATCACATAATTATATTAACTGTCAGAAATTTATATACATACGACCTAGTCCTTTACACTCGATAAAATATAGTAGCCAATATACATGATCATGAAATTAGAAATAGTGAACAAATTAATATTCCATACTGTAGATTACATAAAAATAGTGCCAATTTTTCTGTCATGGGGATGAAATTATATAATAAGCTTCCCAGTCAATATTATAAGTTACCAACCAATAGTTTCAAAACTAGATTTTATAATTGGCTTTTAATTAATCCTTTCTACTCTGTAGATGAGTTTCTTAACATAAATTCATATGAAATTGTTTTTTAATAAATAAAGTTGTTTACATTTAGCTACAAATATTACATTAAGAGTGAAGTTTTTTCATTAATATATATTTAGAGTTTCAAAATGTTTTGTGTTTTCATTTTAATTAAACTTTACTGTTTTCAATTATATGTGTATTTTCAAAAGCATATTTTCCGCTTCTGTATTGTGACGAAGCCTATCACTGTATGTTTAATGGCTTAATAAATTGAACTGAATTGAATTGAACTAGTACGGGAGTAAGGTGTGGCCAGTATGTTACCCCGGCCGTTGAAACGGAACTATTACAAACCAAAACAATAAAACTGACTTAAGCGAAACTAAAAGATAGAAATATAATAATAATAATAATAATAATAATAATAATAATAATAATAATAATAGTAATAATAATAATATATGAATTAAATTCATTTCCTGAAAAACCAGAAACCATTAAAGTCGAATAGCATTTCACTACTAAATAATAATTATTAATAATTATAAAACAGTAACTAAAATAATTAATTAGATCCTTCAACACAGCACTTACACGGGGTGAAAATATACCAATATTATTAATTTATGACTCTATGCACAGTTTTCTGTAGCATTACTTATTACCTACACAGAGAAGTCGATGTACTTACGTCAGTTGCGATACGAGTTGCCTTTGTATTTCAATAACACGGCATGTCTGAATATTGAATACAGATACTGCCATGAAGATAAATAGAAAAAAAATAAGTAAATCGATAGAGAACCGACGTTGTGAACAATGTACAACATTTCCATCCATAACACAGCTGTCGGCCGCAGGCAATGGGCACCGATATGAACGAATGTTTCAGCGCCCTAGCTGTTTTGCTGCCTACACATCTTATTTCTTGAGCATAAAATACATTTTCATTTCGGTGTAATTACTTTCTCACAGAATGCAAAATATAAAGATAACAGTGAATAACTTTGCAGGAAAACCGAACTAATAGACATAAGAACTGTTCCATACATTCACAGAATCTTTCAGAAAGCGAACGCCATTCCAATCCGTAGGATCCTACACTTAATCGCATGCTTCAAATTGCAATTTGTATGTATTTTTTGTTCTCCTACCTTTACAGTTTAGGAGCTTTTGTTTGTTAATCGTTCCACGTCTCTTGTTTTGTTTGTACTGAAACACTGCTTTCACTTTTTTTATTCTTTCTTTCTTTCTTTCTTTCTTTCTCTCTTTTTCTCTACTTATCTACCTATCCGCCTACCTACCTACCTACCTATCCATCCATCCATCCATCCATCCATCCATCGATACTTCTTTCACTTTTTTATTCTTTCTTTCTTTTTCTCTACTTATCTACCTATCCCCCTACCTACCTACCTATCCATCCATCCATCCATCCATCCATCCATCGATACTTCTTTCACTTTTTTATTATTTCTTTCTTTCTCTCTTTTTCTCTACTTATCTACCTATCCGCCTACCTACCTACCTATCCATCCATCCATCCATCCATCGATACTTCTTTCACTTTTTTATTCTTTCTTTCTTTCTTTCTTTCTCTCTTTTTCTCTACTTATCTACCTATCCGCCTACCTACCTACCCATCCATCCATCGATACTCCTTTCACTTTTTTATTCTTTCTTTCTTTCTTTCTCTCTTTTTCTCTACTTATCTACCTATCCGCCTACCTACCTATCTATCCATCCATCCATCGATACTTCTTTCACTATTTTATTCTTTCTTTCTTTCTTCCTTTCTTTCTCTCTTTTCCTCTACTTATCTACCTATCCGTCTACCTACCTACCTAGCTAGCTACCTACCTAGCTAGCTACCTACCTACCTATCTATCTATCCATCCATCCATCGATACTTCTTTCACTATTTTGTTCTTTCTTTCTTTCTTTCTTTCTTCCTTTCTTTCTCTCTTTTCCTCTACTTATCTACCTATCCGTCTACCTACCTACCTACCTAGCTACCTACCTACCTAACTACCTAACCATCCATCCATACTTCTTTCACTTTTTTATTCTTTCTTTCTTTCTCTCTTTTTCTCTACTTATCTACCCATCCGCCTACCTACCATCCATCCATCCATCGATACTTCTTTCACTTTTTTATTCTTTCTTTCTTTCTCTCTTTTTCTCTACTTATCTACCTATCCGCCTACCTACCTACCTATCCATCCATCCATCCATCGATACTTCTTTCACTTTTTTATTCTTTCTTTCTCTCTTTTTCTCTACTTATCTACCTATCCGCCTACCTACCTACCCATCCATCCATCGATACTCCTTTCACTTTTTTATTCTTTCTTTCTTTCTTTCTCTCTTTTTCTCTACTTATCTACCTATCCGCCTACCTACCTATCTATCCATCCATCCATCGATACTTCTTTCACTGTTTTATTCTTTCTTTCTTTCTTCCTTTCTTTCTCTCTTTTCCTCTACTTATCTACCTATCCGTCTACCTACCTACCTAGCTAGCTACCTACCTAGCTAGCTACCTACCTACCTATCTATCTATCCATCCATCCATCGATACTTCTTTCACTATTTTGTTCTTTCTTTCTTTCTTCCTTTCTTTCTCTCTTTTCCTCTACTTATCTACCTATCCGTCTACCTACCTACCTACCTAGCTACCTACCTACCTAACCATCCATCCATACTTCTTTCACTTTTTTATTCTTTCTTTCTTTCTTTTTCTCTACTTATCTACCCATCCGCCTACCTACCATCCATCCATCCATCGATACTTCTTTCATTTTTTTTATTCTTGCTTTCTTTCTCTACTTACCTACCTATCTGCTTACCTATCTTCCATCCATCCATCCATCCATCCATCCATCCACCCATCACTGTGTGAGGGAAGTTCCAACCCGTCCCCTTCCTTTAAGGCAGACTAGTATAGTATAGTAAATGGTTTTCCATGCGGTCCGTGTCGCTCTATTCTCTATTTAACGTGCCTCAAGGTATCCACACAAGTCATGGATATTTTGGGCACAGGCTATAGGTTATGTATATACGTATGTGAATATCAAATACCTGGTTGGTTTCTTCTGAGGTTTTCCCTCAACCCATTAAGAGCAAATGCTAGGTAACTTTCGGCGCTGTACTCCGGACTCCTTTCACTGGCATTATCACCTTCTATCTCATTCGGACGATAGATAACCACATCAATTGATAAAGCGTCATAAAATGACAAATTAATCAAATAAAATATACTACAGTGTTAAAGGAAGTAGGTACTGAATTTTATTAATTCACACAATGACTGGGATTTTCTTAAAACCCCACTCAATTTTTTTGCGAATAGTAATCCCGATTTCACTACCAAGCAGTGGTATTGGTACAGTCATTCTTTACTAAACGTCCCTTTATAACTACAGAAACAGAAGTGACAGGGAAACAATGGGAATTAGTGAAATATGAGCAAGAGGTCCTATTTATTTGATAAACCTTGCTCCACAGTTAAGCTGTTATCCACAAATTTAACAGGACCTATCTGGATCGAATCACTATACTTCATGTCTAGCAAACAATTAATCAGAAACATGCATCAGTTTTACTGACTCGGTAGGGATAATTCTGTTCTAACTTAATTATGTAACACTTCCACATCTGCCGATGACACTAGCACAAGCAGTGGGGCTTCTTGGCCACGTGACCGGCAAGGCACAAACCACAACATAAGGTCAAGAATAGACAATACAGATTTCTCGTCGGTAATCGAGCCCAGGTCCGCAAATAACTGCTCACAAAACAATAGTAAGTGTGTAAGACAGATTCGACAGATAATGGAGAAAAAATGGGAGTATAAGGGTACAGTGCATCAGTTATTCATAGATTTCAAAAAGGCGTATGACTCGGTTAAGAGAGAAGATTTATATGATATCCTTATTGAATTTGGTATTCCCAAGAAACTAGTTCGATTAATTAAAATGTGTCTCAGTGAAACGTACAGCAGAGTCCGTATAGGTCAATTTCTATCAGATGCGTTTCCAGTTCACTGCGGGCTAAAGCAGGGAGATGCACTATCACCTTTACTTTTTAACTTTGCTCTAGAGTATGCCATTAGGAACGTTCAGGATAACAGAGAGGGTTTGGGATTGAACGGGTTACATCAGCTGCTTGTCTATGTGGATGACGTGAATATGTCAGGAGAAAATCCACAAACGATTAGGGAAAACACGGGAATTTTACTTGAAGCAAGTAAAGAGATGGGTTTGGAAGTAAATCCCGAAAAGACAAAGTATATGATTGTCTCGTGACCAGAATATTGTACGAAATGGAACTATAAAAATTGGAGATTTATTCTTCGAAGAGGTGGAAAAATTGAAATACCTGGGAGCAACAGTAACAAATATAAATGATACTCGGGAAGAAATTAAACACAGAACAAATAAGGGAAATGTCTGTTGTTATTCGGTTGAGAAGCTTTTATCATCTAGTCTGCTGTCAAAAGATCTCAAAGTTAGAATTTATAAAACAGTTATATTACCGGTCGTTCTGTTTGGTTGTGAAACTTGGACTCTCACTTTGAGAGAGGAACATTGATTAAGGGTGTTTGAGAATAAGGTGCTTAGGAAAATATTTGGGGCTAAGAGGGATGAAGTTACAGAAGAATGGGGAAAGTTACACAACACAGAACTGCACGTATTGTATTCTTCACCTGACATAATTAGTGACATTAAATCCAGACGTTTGAGATGGGCAGGGCATGTAGCACATATGGACGAATCCAGAAATGCATATAGAGTGTTAGTTGGGAGGCCAGAGGGAAAAAGACCTTTGGGAAGGCCGAGACGTAGATGGGGAGATAATATTAAAATGGATTTGAGGGAGGTGGAATATGATGATCGAGACTGGATTAATCTTGCTCAGGATAGGGACCAATGGCGGGCTTATGTAAGGACGGCAATGAACGTCCTGGTTCCTTAAAAGCCGGTAGGTAAGTAAGTAAGTAAGTCTGTAAGACATATATTATTAATCAAATGACAATGCTCGGTTGTTTCAACTGTGTACACAGACAAGTTCACTTTCCTCACAATGACCGAAAAGGGTACGATAGTTACCCTTCCTCAGATCTCATTTAACTTTCTCTTTGTATTGTGTGAGAAGCTACCACAAACAGAATTGTTTCGTTGTATAACATAACTTTTCTACACTGAAATGTCTTTGAGAGTTGTCAGTAGGCATCGAAAGTTCAGGCACTCAAAATCGTTGTTTCAAGCACATAAACCAATTTAAATAGTAAATACAGAGGAAGAAAACATTAAAATTTTACAGTTTATATAGGCCTATTACATACACTACTAATACCAGAGACCACAACTACATTTGGTAACTTTTTTCCATTATTAATTGCACGGCTTGAATTCCATTACACAGAGAGATCCAGTTGTAATCTGGGTGATGCGATGCCTGAGATCTGCGGCGAAAGTCAACGAATGAACGTTTAAGCGCGTTTTACTTACTTACTTACTTAGTTACTGGCTTTTAAGGAACCCGGAGGTTCATTGCCGCCCTCACATAAGCCCGCTATTGATCCCTATCCTGAGCAAGATTAATCCAGTCTCTATCATCATATCCCACCTCCCTCAAATCCATTTTAATATTATCTTCCCATCTACGTCTCGGCCTCCCCTAAGGTCTTTTTCCCTCCGGCCTCCCAACTAACACTCTATATGCATTTCTATATTCGCCCATACGTGTTACATGCCTGCCCATCTCAAAGGTCTGGATTTAATGTTCCTAATTATGTCAGGTGAAGAATACAATGCGTGCAGCTCTGTGTTGTGTAACTTTCTCCATTCTCCTGTAACTTCATCCCTCTTAGCCCCAAATATTTTCCTAAGCACCTTATTCTCAAACACCCTTAACCTATGTTCCTCTCTCAAAGTGAGAGTCCAAGTTTCACAACCATAAAGAACAACCGGTAATATAACTGTTTCATAAATTCTAACTTTCAGATTTTTTTACTTAAGCGCATTTTACTGTTTCTAATAAGTTTCCACTAGAACATTTCTCTGCTTAATACTGTAGCTAACCACTGCGTTTGAATGACGGACGCTACAGTGCGACAAGCGCTTTTTGCCGTAAGGGTGACTCAGTTTATGCGCGAGGAGATGACAAATATCGATAACCGATAATCTATCGCATCAATAGGGCCTATACGTAGTAATCACTCATAAGTTATAAATTATCTCTCTGTATAACTAACACTTTCCATGATTTGTACTTTCAAAGTTGCGACGTCTGTTGGGTAAAATTAATCTACAGAAAGGAGAAAGATCTTTCAAAATCTTCTGATGCTGTTATTATTAGGTAGGTACTAAAAAAACATTCTTTTACCAAATTCTAATTTAGTTGCGCCCCGCATGTTCTAAATTTCGACACTGTAGCGTACACACAACTACACTCAAGAGAATCACCACTCATTTGTTTTTTAGCGATAAAAAAATCCTTCGCATAAAAGATTTACGACACATAAAAGAACCCTTCCCCTGAATGAGAATATATTCCACGAAAAATTCATAAATCATTCCTTGCTCATAACGTCTTAACCTTCAGAGAAAGATGTCTCTGTAGAGGTCCGATCTTCAAGAACGAAATCGTATATGTATGACAAAAGACAGAGAAGGAGAAGCTATTAACATTGTTCTGAAAACTTATAGCATAAAATGTACGAGATATTTTGCAAGAATTATGAAAACGGGTAACAAAATACTTATGTAGACCAGATTTCAGGTCTTTTATTTGCGTACAGGCAGATGGAGGACTTTAGTACTTCAGCCTTAGGGCAACTTATTAGAGCAGTCTATGCATTTTACGTTTCGAAGATAATGCAGGTAGGCCCAGGAGGTCCTAACGGTCACCAGAGTAATAGGAATCTCGACTTTGGCATTCCCAAACAACACTAATTGTAGCGATGCACAGAAAAAACGATACATATACGGAGCATATGTTTTCACAGAAGCTTGTACATCACCCTATGTCGTTTATTAAGGTCTCTATGTAATTAAATGGAAAAAAAAAAAGGTTATATGAAAAGCTTTAACGGAATAAAATCTGTAAAATGAGCGAAAAGGAAGAATGCCAAAAAAATCTTCATACTGCGATCTTATATAGGCTACAAGTTATAATTCCAGGCACCTACGGGGGTCAAACTCGAATCCGTGGAATGAATCTGCTCTCTAGGATGGAGCTAACGAAAGAATCTACATGACACTTACAAGGAGAGGACACGCTCTGTATATCACCGAATTAAATCAGATTTTGTGACATGAAAGTACAAGACACACTGTTTAAAGTCATACCTGGTATGGGTGGCCAATGACCCCTCGTTTTGGAAAAATTGGCTATTGTTTGTGACATACGTCCGTTAGGTGCCTAATAGGGAAGCATTAAACTGTGTAACGGAGTAGCTCATGTGGTTGGATGCTGAGTTGTCATCCAGGCAACCCGATTTCGAATCCTAATGCCTTCTCATTTTTTAAAGCTTGATATTATTATTCTTATTAATATTAATATTATTATTATTATTATTATTATTATTATTATTATTATTTTAATTCACTTTCAGTTGTCAGCTCCTATATTCAAAGCCATGTTGAAATATGCGTGATATGCATCAAAATTGATAAACGAACGAGAAGTGTTTGTGAATGTGAAGGATATCTGTTTCGCAGCAGAAGTGCGGAAAAATGTGTGTGACTGTGGACAACCTTCTTTCATTTGCTGTGCAAGGTGCAGGAAATATGTATGTTTTGTGTGTTCTTATGACATCATAATGAATCGAATACAAAATGAAATGGAATAGCTGCTACAGAAATAGAACAGACACCTTCCTACGTGAGCAATATGTCATTGTTTATCCTTTACAATACAATGTTAGTTAATTGGTAATTTGTTTAAATATGACGAAGCATTCAATACATTGAGAAATATGATATATGTAAATAGATAACTGTGATCACAATATTAATCATTATTAAAAGAAAAAAATATAGGACCAGTTAAGATTCGAACTCAGGTTGCCTAGATAACAACTTAGCATTCAACCATATGGGCTACGCCGTTACAAAGTCTAATGCTTCCCTATTAGGCACCTAACGGAAGTATGTCACAAACAATAGCCTATATTTTCAAAACGAGGGGTCATTGGCCACCCATACCAGGTATGACTTTAAACAGTACGTCTTGTACTTTCATCTCACACAATCTTATTCCATTCGGTGATATCCAGAGCATGTCCTCTCCTTGTAAGTCCTCATCCAGAATCCAGAGTTGCTGAATCGGAGTTGGAGTCATGGTGTCAGTCGGTATCACTTCTGGGTGAAGTCTAAGCCAGAAGAAATTTTGGGTGAATATACACTGGATTCGCGCTTATTGCCTAAAGTTTCTTTTTATATAAACAATAGCATTATAGGGTACACAAACATCTTTCCTGGCCAGGTCATTCAGAGTAAGGGCTAGGCCTATATATGAGTTGGAGACGTAATGTAGATGGCGCCAATAGTGAAATGATATACAATGGATTCCATTAATGCCTTCTCGTTCACTAGTCATACTGGCAACAAAACTATGTCTCCAACTTCCACACCTATAGTGCACGTGCTAGATTCGCCTGTATTGTGTATTCCGGTTTTCAGTGGTGTTCACGCTAGAGTAGTAGCTACACAATTAGAACTGGTTTGCGATGTATGCCAACATTTCTGAGGTGCAGCGACACGCCACTGCTGACAGGAATCTGTGTCTAATATACAGGGTCATCATTTTATTTTTACTAACATTTTTAATATTAATGGCTATATCTTTGGATTAAAGGTCTAGAACCGGAAACACCGCTTGCTCCCCCTTCCAAGACTGGAGTTTGATGATACTGGCGTAATATACAAACAAATCACTTTACTAGGTATAGGAGGGAAGAAAAGTAGTTCATCCGTTTACGTAAACTAGGAAATATCGCAATTTTGAGTTTGATAATTTTCATTAGGTTTTTGTCTAATCAAATTACAGTACTGTATTAACACTCAGTGTTTTTACTCACGAATTGAGCTATTCACTCGGACATATTCATTATGCAGTGTATATTGTACTCTTACAGCACATTAGCGTACAATATAGAGAATGAAGTTAAATTGAAAAATAATCATATTATGGATATTTAAACACATTTTTGAAAATGGTGGCCGTTCATTTCGATACAGGCTTCAGTTCTTTTGTGCATATTATCGCACTATAGACTATTGTACCTAATTCCAATTACCAGTTTCGTCCTTCGTACTAGTAATTCATGCTGGAATAATTCCGTACCTACTCTATAAGAGAGTATCTTACGTACTGTAAATTCAATCTTCACTTCTGCCCGATCCGAAAAGATAAAATTACTCAGACATGCTATCTACTGTCCGTCCAAGTGGTTTTGTCGCAGGGTCGTAAAAAAGGGGGGGATCTCGTGACAGTTAATTACTTAACGAGGCCCTTTTATTTAAGTTATTTTAAACAGTTGTATAATCCATTTTGAATCTTGCGTTGAATATACAAACACACTAGAACACACCCCGATCAAATTCTCAACACACAGATCAATTTCAGTACACACACACACTATTTGACTCCACTTTTCAACACGTTTCAACAATCAAACAGGCAGAGAAGTTCGAGATGACGCCGAGATCTAGTAGGCTCTGAGGATGGTGCGATGAAGCACCGAAACAGCTGTAAGCCGCACACACTTACATAATTAACACGAGTAAGTCCAGCTAGTTAATCAATTACTGAGTTGTATAATATTACGTATACGTCCAATTAATTCCTAACAGAAATTAATGTTTTCCGAAAAGAGTTAAGACAGCCCAGCTACTAGACTTTACAGAGGGGCGAACAGAAGCAGGTGGGGGAAACCGGGATGCGACGTAGGCAAACGGACAACAGTACCTGTGCGAAAATATGATTCAATATTGAAAGCTCTTTCGTTACTGGAAAACGCGAACATATTTCTGGAACGTACTATACTCACTAACTCAGTACTGCATACGTGGCTTTGGTTCTGTGTGAAGAACGGTTCGAAGTTTACTAGTAGAGGGGGGTGGGAGTGAAGTACCTTCAAAAACTCAGGTATAATAAAAATTGAAGTAAAAATAAAATGATGTCCCTGTACAACTTACCAGCGTAACAGCGGGAAGGAGATGAAGTACTGACTGTAAACAACTTCAAAACGTGACGGCATTAATGGAATATATTGTACAGACACAAGTAACCCTCGCATTTAAAGAAACCTGCCTCGCAGCATGTAGCGATATTGAATTCAGATTGGAATAGCAAGCAATTAAAAGTGCCGGAAAGCGAGCTCTCTTCTGTGACTTATTTATTACATTTTACCTCGCAGAGAGGGACTCGGGACAGAGATGCCCTGTCAACAATCCAACCTATGCCGCCCTCCCCTCGGCGACGCAATGTTATTGATCGGCGAAGCAACCGAGTTGCTGATAACAGACCTTTCTGTAATTCCGCTGTCTGTAATAACCTGACAATTCGAGTGATTTCATTTCATTTGGTTGTACTTGTGCAATATGCATTCCCACTACGGACGAATGCAATGCAGCAATTACGTAACATACACTTTTGCCCCTCTTAAATTGTAATATGTAGGCCCACCCATCATTCGTGTAAACCTGCATTCATAGACATTTTTAGCGCGGGTTTCCGGTGGACGATCAGCGTTTTTCGTATTCATAAACCAGTGTTAGCGATAGGGTATGATTTGAATTCTGTACTAGTAACCAGTGGATAGCCGGGGCTAGTTTAGTACGCTCGTAGCGGGTGCTGCGAAATGTCTATGAATACTTACTTACTGGCTTTTAAGGAACCCGGAGGTTCATTGTCGCCCTCACAGAAGCCCGCCATTGGTCCCTATCCTGAACAAGATTAATCCAGTCTCTACCATAATATCCCACCTCCCTCAAATCCATTTTAATATTACCTTCCCACCTATGTCTCGGCCTCCCCAAAGGTCTTTTTCCCTCCGGCCTCCCAACTAACACACTATATGCATTTCTGGATTCGACCATACGTGCTACATGCCCTGCCCATCTCAAACGTCTGGATTTAATGTTCCTAATTATGTCAGGTGAATAACACAATGCGTGTAGTTCTGTGTTGTGTAACTTTCTCCATTCTCCTGTAACTTCATCCCTCTTAGCCCCAAATATTTTCCTAAGCACCTTATTCTCAAATACCCTTAATCTATGTTCCTCTCTCAAAGTGAGAGTCCAAGTTTCACAACCATAAAGAACAACCGGTAATATAACTGTTTTATAAATTCTAACTTTCAGATTTTTTGACAGAAGACTAGATGACAAAAGCTTCTCAACCGAATAATAACAGGCATTTCCCATATTTATTCTAGCACCCTTAATGTCAACATACATGCCTAACTTGGAGTCAGGCCACAAAGGGAAACACTGAAGGAGAAAAGTTCGGTCCAGTGCTGTGCATTGAATTCGGCGTAGATCAGTGGTCAGAGCGCTTGGTACGTAGAACCAAGGACCCGAGTTCGATCCCCGGCGCCAGACCGAATTTTTCTCCTCAAATATTGTTTATAAATGTTGTATAAATTTATTTGAGGTAAAAATGCTGACATGTAACTTCCTGAAATTTAAAATGTATGTACATTTAAAATACTATTTTTTTGTTTAATTTGAACCTTATTTTTGCACCAAAAGCTTAGTATCACGAAATTAGCCAAGTCTGCCGTATATGTCATCTTAGTTACACTGTATTTTATTGCATCACATAAAATCTGAAAGTTATTAAATTATTTTACGTCGACCATACCGAAATGTAGTAATTAATTATACACCTGGTAGTAGCTTTTTAATGCACCTCATTAAAGTACACCTATTCATTATAGCTCAGTTGTTCAGCCAATGAGAAAACACCATTGTACCATTATAAAAGCGCAAGTATCGATTATTCTCGGATATGCAATCGAAGACAACTAGCGAAAAGTCATGGAGGCTGGAAATCCAATACTGTCGCAGAAGGTTATGTTCTGTTACTGTAATAATTAGCGTTAATTGTAAATAATATTCAATTAAATTCAATTTGTCATCTCGTTTTTCAATTCTAAATCAATTTCCAGGTTATATCAAGATTAATGTTCATGTTATTCTCTAGATTATATCAAGGTCAATGACATTCGTTCCTAGGAAAAAAATCAATACTTTCGCGTCTGCGCACATCTCACAATTTACGAGATATTGCACAAGGTCAGTTCCGCTCCTCAGTCAGATAAGAATAACATGAATACTTATGAATAATTTCAAGTTAGAAATATGGTCGAGCATAAAAAGTGGTATCAAACTTGCCTATAATGGTAATTAAGACGCTCGTATGAAAATTATGAATCTCGCTTGCGCTCGTTTCATAAACAAACATACTCGCGTCTTAATTACTACCATTATAGGCTCATTGCATAATGTACTATTTAAGTCACTTTCATCATTAAAAACTGTTTGTTATTTCGACATTTCAAAGGAGAAATGTGCTAAAACTGACGTATTGATGTATATTACTCTACATCAAACTGGAATATTTATAAATGTTTTCATGTTAAATTCAGCATATTCAGCGCTATTTCAAAGTTGCTTTTCGTGATACGAATCAGAAAATAATGTTTATACTGTATTCTGAGTCCCAAGTTTAAAAACCACCGGTCACTACAGAAATAGATGCTTCAGAAGTGACAGACATTGCCTACGACAGACTAGAAATATTAACACAGAACATAATAAGAGCATGACAACATCGCACAAGGATCGATTGTGTAGATCAAGAGATGTTTACACAGCTCGGTAAACTTCCACGAAGCGTATTAACAAACAAGGTTATGAAGGGACTTACCAAGATTACTGCCTTCTGTTGTTTTTATCGACTGTCCGCCATTTTGTATCTGCACTCAGCAGAATGGACACGTAAATTACCTTTTGATGTGACGACTGATAAAGTACATTTATTTTATTGTTTCAGTTGATGTTGTGGCTGATATCGCCCATTTAGTTTATTATTTCTCTTGATGTGTCGATTAAAACTCCATTTAGTTTATTTCCATTTCTGCGACTGAAAGCTATTCTTACAGCATTTGATGACCTGAAGCAGGCCTATAGATATTACGAGATAACTAAGATGACACATTGGATAATACAGAAATGATATCCTGTCACAAAAATTGTAGAGTGTATATTCAGAAAATTGCAAAAGGAAACTACCAACGGGCCAAAGGAGCAAGCTGAGTTAGTCTTATGTTCGAATCCCGTTTGGACCGAGTATCTTGATTGGGTTTTTACAAACTTTTCCCCGGAAATTGAATGTTATTCAGTAATGCCAATTGAAAAAAGCGAAATACAGGTTTAACAATGTTAATTACATGTACTACGCTTTTCTCCTGTTATTATAATAGAAGTACGTTTTCATTATCTGCTGAAATCATTATTTACTTTAAACATTTTATAGTATAATTATAAATAACTTGATTAATACATTAATTAAATGAACAATTGTTATGAAGGAGAGTCATTTTCTTTAGATACAATGGACATGGAATTAGAAGATGAAATGTAGATATGGGCGTACGATTTCGCACTTTATTTAATACAATGCATTCATGCTCTTCGATTTACGTGGAAACAGTTGGCGACACTGTCTAAACAAAAGAACGACCATGCGATAAATTGATAGTGATAAATCGAGCTGCAGAAATTATCTGCGACGTATGACTGTGATTGGTTGGAATTTAAAATTTCATTACACTTCATTGGCCGAAAATGTAATGACGTCATTTAAACGAAATAGTCCACATAAAATATTCAGAACATCACACTTAGGCATGGCCGACGCGGGATATGAAATTAAGACAGTAGGCTAATATACTTGCAATGTTAAAATTGTATATTAATCATTAGGCATACGTACACCACGGCCGTCAAATAGAAATTAAAAATGTTACATGATTTATATCTCAATCACAAATGAGTAAACATTTATACTAATAATAAATCTGTAGCCGAAATTTTTCTGGTAATTTTCGAGTTTCCAAAAGTAATTGGTCCTAACATATATAATTAACCATCCTGAAACCGAAAATCGCTTTTTTGACATTTTTGTTTGTATGTCTGTCTGTCTGGATGTTTGTTACCTTTTCACGCGATAATGGTTGAACCGATTTATATGAAGATTGGAATATAAATTAAGTTCGTTGTAACTTAGAATTTAGGCTATATGGCATTCAAAATATTTTATTTAAAAGGGGGAGTTATAAGGGGGCTTGAATTAAATAAATCGAAATATCTCCCTTATTACTAATTTTCATGAAAAATATTACATAACAAAAGATTCTTTAAAACTAATTTCCGATAAGTTTTATTCCATGCAAAATATTTATAGGACTGATATTTAATGAGATAAATGAGTTTCAAAATTACAATAACAACGCCATCTAAGGCGGTGTAATGAAATAAAAAACAAATGACTTCGTCTATAAGGGGCCTTGGACAACAACAATCGAAAGCTATGAATCATACGGTAGCCTACAGAGAATGTTTCTGTGTTTGTATGAAGTAATATCGGAAGCTAAATTAACCGATTTGTATAATTAATTATTAATTCACCATTGGAAAGTGTAGTTTCTCTAGATGGACATAATGCTATAATGTTATTACAGTAACTTCTGAGTGAATCGAGGACAGGTAAGATTAAAATAGCTTCTTATGCACAGAAAACTTGATAGGCATTCGTTTCCTGCATTTCCTAAAATAATTTTTATGACCAAATGAGTGGTCTCTGGATCAAAATGATCGCATTTTAATTTTTTAAATACAATTTAAATTAAGTAACATATTAAACGATTTATCCTTCTATCAAACACGAATGTTCCCTGGATCAAATGTCCTATTTTAATTATGTAATTACTTTATATTTATTTCTAACGGGTGCAGCGGAGCGCACGGGTACGGCTAGTTTATCATAAATCAGATTTCGTTTATATTTTCCGAAGTTTGGTACGGTAGCCATTCTATGCTTAGGTGTTTTATAGACGTACAGACAATCTTAGGACACTTCTGATCCCGCTAATTTAGTTAAACAACTACGTTTACGAACTGCAATGCATTAATGTAAGCAAATAGAGAATGCCATGCTCAATTTAACACTTTGCTCTTCATCAAATACGTATCTTTGTTCTGAAAGAAGAGAGAGGCGCAGACATTTCATAGACACAACGTATTTTCATCCCAATTGCATTTGCTGGCCACTAAATATAATTCACCCCATCTAATTTTGTGTATTAGACCTTCAACAAAAAGCTGGCAAGTAGAAAGATAAATATTGATGTTAATGCAATTATTGCAGCTATTTATACATTTGGCAGCAATTATATATTTGCAGCTACATTTTAAACACCACAACCGCCGTAAATACCCATTTCGTCCTCTCTCCTATGAACATTACAGAATATCCAATTTTAGGCCTGCTTACTCTTCAAGGAACGACCATTCATATAAATTGAGGGAAAGAAGGCAGAGGAGGGACACTGGAAAGTTTTCTTTTCTCAATCGTACTATCAGGGACTGGAATGCTTTACCTGCACACTTACTAAAGGCTTTACCAACAACCAAAAATGCATTTAAAAATAGGCTTAAGGACCTTACTAATAGACGGTAATTATACACAGTACTTAAAGGGTGTAAATGATATGTTGTTATTGAAGTGTTGTATCAGTGAAGAATTATGTTGTGTCAGTGAAGTGTGTTGTATCAGTGAAGAAGTATGTCGTGTCAGTGAACTGTGTTGTGTCAGTGAAACGTGTTCCTGTCAGTGAAGCTGTATAGGTTATAGTGGCAGTGCAAAGTATTTGAACAGTGAAATGTTTTTGAAGTGTTAGTGAAATCAGGATAGAATCAGTGAAATGTGTCGTAGTTCCAGTGCAGTGAGTGAGTTGACAGCGAAATGAGTGTAATGTTGAAAGGTACTTGTGCAGATATGAACATATACTCGTGGGTTTTAGTTCGATCTTAGTTTTAAGATACAAATTAGAATATTTCAAATGTTATTTTAAGTGATCGTTTCATTTAATTTAGTATATTCCCTGTTGTTGTTATTATTATTATTAGTACTATTAATTATTAGTATTATCATTAATTGTATTTTTAATTAATAAGTTTATTATTGTCATTATTGAGTGTAATTAGTTACCACTGCCACCGGGTATATACCCATTGCAGTGTGAATAAATACATACACATATAATACAGCTCTAAAAAGAGAGAAGGTTGCAGAATTCTGGGTTTGCAGTGAAGGACCAGCTCTTAGGCATAAAACTATGAATGAATGGTTCTTGATGTTACTAAGCGACATACACGGCGGGAAAATGTCGTACTTGAGTTCGAAAATCGCCAAGCTTGTTTGTTGTCAATCCGATATCCTGTCTTTAAGAGGAGACCTATAATGATAATTTACTCATGTTGGTGATATGTTGGTCTAAAACTAACCGGAAGAATCGAAATATTAACTTCGCCAAAGCGCATCAAATACTACTAACGTTATAGACATTATTATTATTACGAGGGGGATCCAGGAAATAACGACCGTTCGCGCATACCCGCCGCGCAGCTGACTCCCCTTCCTTGTTTGAGGGTCAACTGGCTTCCTTAACATGTGTTCTCATAATGTTGTGAGTACTGGTTGCAACAAGTCGCCATTGTGCATTTTGTGTTACTTCAAAATGAACGACGTGATTGATAATCCCACCGACTGTGAGGTGAGGAGTGTGATTCGATTTTTGAATGCCCGACATTTGAAGTGTATTTCGCACCATTTTCTCACATTTCTTTCATTCATTACAGTATTGTAATGAATGAAAGAAATGTGAGAAAATGGTGCGAAATGTTCAACAATGGGCGAACAAATGTCCACGATGAAACTCGACCCGGACGCCCATCACTCATCACAGAAGACTAAAGTGAACGACAGAATCTTGCAAGACAGGCGCACATCACTCGACGAATTGCTGAAAGACTTTCTGGGTGGTACGCGTTTTGGAAGTGATGAAGAGCTGAAGAAGACAGTGAACACCTGGCTTAATGAACTGGCGGCAGAGGAGTATAACACGGGAATTCTAAAGCTAGTGAACAGATACGACAAATGTTTAAATGTAGGTGGTGATTATGTAGAGAAGTAAAGGAAGCTTCAGTTATGTAACAGACTTTGTTTTTTCAAATAAATATATTTTTTTAATTATTACAACAAAACGGTCGTTATTTCCTGGATCCCCCTCGTATTATTATTATTATTATTATTATTATTATTATTATTATTATTATTATTATTATTATTATTATACCTTCCTAGCTAATGTTTCATTACCGACGGACTGAGCTTTGATCACGGGCAGATCGTAAGATTTGTAGCGGATAAAGTGTTGGTCATATTAATCTGAAACTCATAATGCTTAACATATTAGGGGAGAGTCGGGTAGTATCGGACATCGGGTAATATCGGACAGTGAGTTTCTTTCATCTACCACACGATGATAATACCTAATTGACATGGTTACGTTTCTGTGATCTCGCATAGAGAAACATAACCATGTATTCAGGTACTACCATATGGTGGTAGATGAAAGAAACGCACTGTCCGATACTACCCGATGTCCGATACTACCGACTCTCCCCTAAACATAACATTATGAAAACCAACTCGGAAGGAACGAACTTTCTCGGACCTTCCGAATAGAAGCTGGAGTCCCCCAAGGCAGTGTCATATCTCCCACCCTGTATAACATCTATGTGGCAGATATTCCCCTCCCTAATAACCCGCTAGTAGGACTGGCACAATATGCAGACGACGTCGCCAATACGTGGCGGATCACAGGCAACACAGACAAAACACAGATATGTGTCTTCCGCCCAAAACTCCGGACCCGGGTCCTCCAGAACAACCCAAACACAATAGCCAACACTCAACTTCCACTCCAGCGGAATCTCACATATCTAGGAATACCCCTCACCTCCAAATTCTTGTGAACCGGAGTAGCTAAAGAAACCTGGAGGAAATATAACGCAGCCACCAGAGCAATAAGCTACCTAAGTGGCATCAATCGACCCGGTTGTATAACCGAAACACTCCTCCACCCATACAAAGCATTGGTTAGATCCCTATGCATACATCCCTCCATTTTCCTCACATAAGCCCCTCCAACGACCCAATCAAAATTCGAAGCCCGCGAAAGAAGAATTCTCCACCAAATCTTCTGCACAGACGCACCAGAAACAACACAGTTTATACTAAGACAAAACCAAAGCCACTCTTCACACATCTAAACAACATAAACAGGAAATACACACATTCGGCAGTAAATCGCGTATGTATACAACACATCTTCGCAAATCCACCGAACACAAACAACAGAACAACGCTGGAGAAACTCCTCTACAACTACCACCAGCCCCAACCACCAAACTAAAACACAAACAAAACCGCAAACACGTGTTGGGAATTTGAATACTGTCTGAGAGGACACACGACAGCAACAGAGAGGCAGATCAACAAAATAACACTACACCATGAAAGTCTCCGTAACCATTCAGACGCTTCTGCCACCGGAAGGGGAAACTTTAAAATCTCAACAAAAAATATGTATGTATGTATGCATGCATACATAGTGTTCTGCCCAAGAGCATGTCTTTAACTGCAAACCCATTCTTCCCAATTTCTTGCTTTCCTCTTAATCTCCCCATAGGCTATAATACCTTAACGTTGTCTATCAGCTGATATCTTTTACCCCGAACTCTTGTCCCGTTCACCATTCCTTAAGTATCGCAAATTAACAAATTAGGCCTACACCAAAATAAAAGGAATCAGTCACTGCACTCACACACCTACTGGCACTTATGCCAGAAATAGTGTCATATACGTAAATATATTTTATTATTATTTATGTACAATGCCTGGAGAGGGCGTCCTGCGCGTGTAAGACCCTGGCTCAAAGCCAGAAATGTCAATAAACAACAACATATGAAAACCAGGCGGATCTTAATTGCTTCTCTGATTTTAGACAGCTGAACACTGATAAATGTTAACAGTTCTTATAAAATAAGGTTAAAATGGTTAAAAATTTACAATATTATAACAAAGGAAGTACCTAAATTGTAATGAAAAGATTGGTTCGTTCCTGAACAAGGACAATAATGAGATTATTTTCAATTCAATCGACCTCAGATATTGTCTTTGGTGGTGTTTCTCGACGTGAATGTTAGCTCACTTGACATATGAGTTCTAGCTATAAATACCTGAATCTCCCAGCACTGTTTTGTAGCCAGCAGAAAACGAACACAACTTTTCATTACCCACTGTTAGGTTAATTCTGAACTTCATAAATTCAGCCAATTATATATGGTGGTGCGTGCAGCTACATTTCAAAACAAACTTTCAGTTCTCCCTCTGCATATTTTGTATTAAACCATATTCATATTGTTCCGTAAAGTTGCAGTGAGATATCGGAGAACGGTTGGAGTCACTGTGTACTTTGTTACAACTTTCTTCTGAAAGATGAAACGAAAGTTTAAAGCGAACAGTAAATACCCCCTCCCCCAAAAAAAGAGCAAATTAACCACTGAAAAATGTAAAAAAATGGTATAGTAATAACGTAAAACAGAAAAAAATATTAATTTCTAAATGCTAAAAGAAACAAAAATGGCATTAATTAAACATTTTTGCAACCACGGTACCATACGTATAAGACTTACAAAAGTCAGCAGTGTTTCTAAAATAAAAATATGATGCCGCTAAAATCCGGGCCGTGATAATAATAAATATTAGCATTCAGAAGAGACGTAGCTTGAACTTTCTCATTGCTAGTAAATTATATAGAAGTTCCACAACGTTTCGAAGGTTCGTCTACATGTGAACAAAAAAAAAAATAATAATAATAATAATAATAATAATAAGCTGAATTTATACGCCAAGAAAAGAATAAGGAGCCGAATTTATATGCCAAGAAAAGAATAACAGGCTGAATTTATACGCCAAGAAAAGAATAAGCTGAATACATACGTCAAAAAAAGAATAAGATGAATTTATAAGCCAAAAAAGAATAAGAAGATGAATTTATAAGCCAAGAAAAGAATAAGAAGCTGAATTTATACGCCAAGAAAAGAATAATCAACTGAATTTATACGTCAAGAAAAGAATAATCAACTTAATTTATACGTCAAGAAAAGAATAACAGGCTGAATTTATACGTCAAGAAAAGAATAATCAACTTAATTTATACGTCAAGAAAAGAATAACAGGCTGAATTTATACGCCAAGAAAAGAATAATCAACTTAATTTATACGCCAAGAAAAGAATAATCAACTGAATTTATACGCCAAGAAAAGAATAATCAACTTAATTTATATGCCAAGAAAAGAATAACAGGCTGAATTTATACGCCAAGAAAAGAATAATCAACTTAATTTATACGCCAAGAAAAGAATAATCAACTTAATTTATACGCCAAGAAAAGAATAATCAACTTAATTTATACGCCAAGAAAAGAATAATCAACTTAATTTATACGCCAAGAAAAGAATAATCAACTGAATGTATACGCCAAGAAAAGAATAATCAACTTAATTTATACGCCAAGAAAAGAATAACAGGCTGAATTTATACGCCAAGAAAAGAATAATCAACTTAATTTATACGCCAAGAAAAGAATAACAGGCTGAATTTATACGCCAAGAAAAGAATAATCAACTTAATTTATACGCCAAGAAAAGAATAACAGGCTGAATTTATACGCCAAGAAAAGAATAATCAACTTAATTTATACGCCAAGAAAAGAATAACAGGCTGAATTTATACGCCAAGAAAAGAATAATCAACTTAATTTATACGCCAAGAAAAGAATAACAGGCTGAATTTATACGCCAAGAAAAGAATAATCAACTTAATTTATACGCCAAGAAAAGAATAACAGGCTGAATTTATACGCCAAGAAAAGAATAATCAACTGAATTTATACGCCAATAAAAGAATAATCAACTTAATTTATACACCAAGAAAAGAATAATCAACTTAATTTATACGCCAAGAAAAGAATAATCAACTGAATTTATACATCAAGAAATGAATAATAAACTGAACCTATATGCCAAGATAATAATATGAACTATTATACCACTTCAACGTGGAATTTATTGTTGCACTTGGTCCAGCAATTCACCAATTTATCAATGTCATTATAGAAGAAGTCCTTGCCGGAACACATTAACCACCATCGCGCAGCTTGATGAACTTCCTCATTGCAGAAGTCTTGAGAGGGTATGCAAATGATATAGTCCGGGCTGTATGGGGGATAAGGCAATGATTGAAATGCGCGAACTCGTTAGTGAACTGCACAGTGTGTGGGGTGGATATGGAAATTGCGCCGCTTGTCAGTTCTGGTCGCTTGCGTTCAATGTGCGATGTTGACAGACAGTAGGGGCAAGCGCACCAATAAATCTGGATATCATACGAAGCAGTTAATACTGATTTTTTTTCTTTGTGTATACTTTCATCTCCATATTACTCCACGTTCTGGATGGAAAAGGTGTCACCAGTAAATGGTATGTACCGTTATATAATCCACTCAACCACACAATGAGACTATAACAAAGGATTACTAATTAACGAAAATTCAAATATATTTTTGAATTATATCGATAACAATGCTGGAATAACAATTTTAATGAGCAGAAAACCTTCAGTTTATGGTAGGTACTATGCATTTTTAATCAAAATCACAATTCACGTAAGAATGGGTCACGTGACACGTTTCGTATTTATCATGAGAATTATTCACAAAAACTGTTGGTATTAGTAGTAGTAGTAGTAGTAGTATTTATTTATTTAACCTGGTAGAGATAAGGCCGTAAGGCCTTCTCTGCCCCTCTACCAGGAGATTCCAACTACAATATCAACAATAAAATTACAATTAGTATTAAATTTACAATTACAATTACAAATAATATTACAGTTAGTATTAAATTTACAATTACAATAAAATCAAAGTAGGAAAAGATTACCTGAATAATTAAAGCTAGATAATTTATCATAGAGAAACAAAGAATATTTTATATTTACTGAATTACAAATTAAATCTAGAATAACAAAATTGTATAGTGATGAAATTACTGGATATTGAAATATTTTGTGATACATTGAAGAAACTATTTACAAGTAATCAATTACTGACCAAGTGCCTAGTAAGTTTTCGTTTGAATTCAATTTTATTTCGACAGTCCCTGATGCTAGCAGGTAGCGAATTCCAGAGTCTTGGCAGGGCTATTGTGAAAGAAGATGAGTATGAGGAGGTGCGATGGGATGGTATTGTTAGTATTGTTTCATGACGAGAGCGTGTGTTCAGATTATGGTGGGAAGAAAGGTAAGTGAAGCGAGACGACAGGTACGAAGGAATAGAAGAGTTCAATATTTCGAAGAGAAAGAGAAGTGAATGTAAATTTCTTTTCTTATCTAGTTTAAGCCAACCTATTGCTTCCATGGATGGGGTAATATGATCATATTTACGAACATTGCTTACAAAACGTACACACAAATTATAAGCACGTTGAAGTTTCGTTTTGTTGTCGCTGGTGAGGTCAGTCAGTAAAATGTCCGCATAGTCGAAATAGGGAAATGCAAGTGTCTGCACAAGGGACTTTTTTAAGCAAGAGGGGAGATGAACATTTATCCTTTTTAGCACATGGATAATAGAATATATTTTTCTGCATTTCTGTATTAGAGGAGTTGTACTCAAACTTTTTCTTTCATATTATGAAAATATATATCAAAAACTCAAAATTGACAATTATAATAGCAATTATAAATTGATCGATATTGGAATTCCACAAGGTACAGTATTAGGACCAATCTTATTTATAATATATATTAATAATTTGTTGAAAATTAATCTAAACAAATATGGTGGTAATATATTTTCTTTTGCAGATGATACTTTACCAACATTTAATGGGGAAAATTGGGATAACACTTATTTAAACGCTAGCAATGGGATTAAAGTAGTGAAAAATTGGCTTGACTTTAATCTCCTGTCCTTAAATACCAATAAAACTACCTATATTCCATTTCCTTTAACAACGAAAGGTTTACCTCCACCTATGAATAATTATCACTTAGTAATACATAATATTTCATGTAATGAATTAACAAATAATTATTGTAATTGCCCACATCTAACACCGTCCACACAAGTTAAATATTTAGGAATTATTATAGACTAGCATTTACGTTGGGATAAACAAACTCATTTCATGTGTACAAGTATAAGTAAGACAATTTATAAATTCATAATACTTCGAAATTTTATCACTAAGGAGGCATTGAGAATAATATTTTTAGTTTTGATACAATCATTAATACAATATGGTATAATAAATTGGGGTGGAGTAGCATCATCTGTACTTAATCCATTAATTTTATTACACAGAAGATTAATAAAAATTTGTCTGACCAAAAATATGGATACCCAACAAATTTAATTTATACAGATTTTAATGTATTGCCTATTGAAGAAATTTATAAACATAGTTTACTAACTTACTACCACAGAAATCAAATAAAACATAAATCCAATCGACATGAATATCGTACTCGAAGACAAAAGTCTAATTTCCCATTAATTGAGCCTAAATGTCATATAAGTGCAGCTTTTAAACATGGTGCTAGTTTCGGCCCAAGACTTTATAATAAAATTACAAACCATTTCCCAAATTTGAAATATTTTAAAATTGAAGCGTTTAAAAAAGAAATTTGTAAAATTATCCATGATATATAATATTAACAAATGTATTTTTTTATCTTTTATTTCTGTCGACTATATTAATGTTTTTATTAAATATCACTGGCTTCTGTCGGATTGTCAATTTATATTAAATGTGTATTTTTCTCTTTCTTCTTTATTCTTGCTCTTGTGTTGTATTTATTGGTTTGAATTAAGTTACTTACTGTATTTAGTAAACTGTCTGTAGTAATCTCAGACCTCGAGTGGCATTTATCAGGACTATTTCGTGAATAAAATAAAAATGTAAATAATATATCCCTAAAATTCGATCACAAAATGTTAGTAATTGTTTATTAACGAATACTTGACCTATTCAGACATTGTGAAGTTGAAATACTCGTAGATGAATATCGATTACTGCAATAAAGAAATTCGATGTTATTATTCAGTAATGCCAATTGCGAAATACAGGTTTAACAATGTTAATTACATGTACTGCAATTTTTTCTTATTATTGTAACATAAATACATTTTCAATATCTGCTGAAATCATAATTTAATTTAACAGTGTGGACAGCTATATACCAATGCTTATGTATTCGCAGCGAGACATGTTGCTACACAGTGAAGCCATCTCTGTATAGATAGGCCTAATTAAAACACGAATTTTATTACGCCATACGGAAGGCAGTTTGATGAAAAGACCTTATTATTACTATGCAAGGTCATTGGGTTTGATATGCGATGATGTTACATAAATTTGAACATCTGACTTTCTATTTATTGTTTTATTTCATTCACAAAATACAAATTTTATAGGCTACTTATAGGTTATGTTACCTGTGGGAGCAGGCCAATGTCAGCTGTGTCTTATTTCGACCGTTACAATCAGTGCTACACGAAATCATTTTTATAGCTCGACAAACGCATTCTCGCTGTAGTGTGTAATAGAACTAAAGCTGCATCTACACAGTTCAATATTCCAATCGCGTATGCGTGCAATCTGGGAAGAATATTGAAAGAATCAAGTTTAAAAGGTACGTTCAATTAAGATGCGTGAAGATTTTGTGTCTACATGGTGCGCCGTTTTGAACGTCGTCTTCACTGCGTAAATATATTAATTAATATTAAATATCAATCTTGCATTCATTGCTTTAAAGTTGAAAGAAAAGTTTAACCGTGTAGTTGCATCTTAATGTATTCATGATCATCAATTTACGGGGAAACAGTTGGCGACAACGACTAAACAAAAGAACGACTATGCGATAAATTGATAGCAATAAATCTAGCTGCAAAAACTATCGCAAAGTCTGACTGTGATTGGTTGGAATTCAAAATTTCATTACACTTCATTGGTCGAAAATGGAATGACGTCATATAAACGAAATAGTCCTTGTAAATTTTATGTTATATTATTGACTAAGACCACACCATACACGAGCCTGGCTCTTACGGTAGTGGCTAGAAACATTTTTGTTTTATAAATGTAATTTGTACTCACTAGCTAGCTAGTTAAATGAATAAATAAATAAAATAAACTGCAAGAACCCTTGACCATGTGGTATGCATGGTGCCATATGTCGCCATTTAACTCTTCAGACATTAAAAGAAATACAACGCACACTCATTTCTTGTGAGAGGAAATGAAAGTCCATGCTACACAAGGAATTAAGCTCCCGGAACACAAACTCTTTTTCTACCATTATACCATAGCAACGAAGGCGTTTCATCTCAAACCAGATTTTGCTTACCAATATTAAATGTGGGGAACATATACAGTATTTACATTACTGCAAGGATTCCTTGAAATTTACATTACTTCTCTTCCAAAGTACAACTGTGGAACATTTGATTAATAGAATGTGGTGACAACGTTGAACGTTGTGAGACAATGCATTACATTTCCAATGAGATGTCTGGCGCAGATATGTGAGTCACAACTGTAAATAACGTAACTGCAAATGACAAGTGGATAAAACGAGAAGGAAAACAAGGGTAGCAATCGGAGAAGTATCGTGTTATTCGTATGGACTAGAAGGCAAACAAAATTTTATAAAACAACGGCCATAAGAACCGGTCTATATCGAAGTGAAAATTGGATATTAACTTCGACGAACAGGAGTAGACAATGGGCAGCAGAAATGCGTTTTTTAAGACCGGTGATGGGCGTAACAAGGAGCGATAGGATCTCAAATAAAGACACAGAAGTAGATTACATTTGCCACCAATTTAAATGCGAACATTGTGAAACATAGAAATAATTGGGTACAGCACATTAAAACAATGGATTATAGTAGATTGTCACGTCAAATACTAAACTATATCCCTTCGGAGAAACGGAATTTACGCCGTTCTAAGAAAAGGTGGCAACAAAATTAGAAATGGAGCCACAACGGGGCACTGGACCAAATGCTTGAACGAAGAGAAAGAACTAAAGAAAACAATATATTTGCAGATTTTTCAATTTAAGTGCTACAGTTCTCAAACTTTGTAAATATCAGTTTCATGGCTTAGTGATTCGAAATATGTATACTTTTTCCGTGCATATTTGCATGTTTTGGTCTTTTTGGTGGTTAATTCATCCATAATGCATGTTTTTTTTTTAAGTTTAATAATACATATTTTGAAGCTTATGTTGCATATTAAGTCCATTTTTATAGTTTCATTGCATATTTTATATTAAATCGTATGAAACTGCATTTTATAAATGTTGCCTCGTAGAGTTTGGTATTTCAGCTTACAATATTTGAGTATATGTACTGAAAAATATAAGTGAAATGCTAATGATTTGCAGGGTTTCTACATGGATAAATATATAATAGGATGTGAAACTGCGGTCAGCACCTTCTGGCGGCAGGGGGCTGAAATAAAATGATCAGCGCCCAACGTCGTAGGTGGTGAACATTAGAACTACGTGTTGAGTACATTACCCAGAGTTCTCTATTTATCCATTCGAGATATTGCTCGAGGAGACAAGATGGCAGGCAGAAACTTGTTAATAAGTGAACATAAAGTGATACTATGTGTGTGTATAAACAGTGATGTTTATGGTCGTTGTAAAAATTGTGTTGTTGAATGTATTGTAAAGTAATAGTAATATAATAAATTGAACTATCTAAGTAGTTCTTGCAGACTTTTCCATTGCGCTGTACAATAAATACCCAAAGAATACTATCCCAATTATCTAACCTTTTGCTTTATTTTTTGTCTCTGTCTTGTTATATTTTAATTGGGTAGTGTAAAATAGATCGTCTCTCTTATCTTCCTGTTAGCTCCGGTAAGAATTTTCAGTAGAAGATGCTGTGAGGAATAAAAATGTTAATGTTTTATTTTAAATTGGGTTAGTTTTGAATATTGATGAGGGTGGGAGGGAATACTTTCTGCACAGTTTAACATTTTCGTCACCAGGTGCGCTGCTAAATGAATGGAGTAACTAGTTACTCTTTTCGCTACTTGGTGCCCTGCTAGATGTAATTACGCCCCTCCTCCCAACAGGTGGCAGCAAGATCAATTTCTACAACAGCGCCTCTAGTATGTGTTACGGGAAACTCAGTAATGTTTCGCATGCTATTATATATTCATCCATGGTTTCTACCCGAGGACTTTGAACCTTACCAGGTAATCCTCTCACTGTAGTGTCACACTGGAATTCCACACTCCTCTTCTATACAAGTCTTACCCTGAGGCTAAAATTATTATTAGAAGGATGCCTCTTCTGCTCCCTCCCATACTTCGTAGTTTGGCGACAATAGCACGAATATGCTTCCCCTAACATGCCTTTAATTTGGAAAGTTAGATAGGTAGGTCTGTAGTAAGCTACATGTACAGGTGTTTTGTGAATTTGTGTTGTGTGGTGATCTGTGAAGTGTTGTAATGTCCCCGATTAAATGTTCGAGAAGAGATCTTGTGATACAGTGGATCAAGGGGAAAGAATATTTTAGAAATTTGGAAAGACTGTTAGTAGCACATTGTGTCATTCGAAAATAAAATGTACGTTTCAATTTTGATATTGCATATTTTCAATGTTTTTTCCCCCTTCAATGTGCATATTCGGCCATTTGATAGTGCATGGATGCATGCATATTTTACGATTTGATAGTGCATGAAAATTCTGTCTTTAGTTATCAGTTTCGCTCCACTTTTGGCCTGAAACGATACCACCTGGACGACAGTGTAGGGTCGTAATAGTTTCGAATGAAGATTTTATCAAAATCAATTATTATTATTATTATTATTATTATTATTATTATTATTATTATTATTATTATTATTATTATTATTTTAACCACAATCGTTAATCGCAAAATAACACTTTCATTAAAATTATTAAACAGACTATTACACTCTTACTACGTCATACTACTTTTGACCAATAAAACGGTACGAAAGGACGTATTTCAACCAATCATGGCTGCTTATCGCACTATTTTATCGCGTCCCTAGCATTTGTTTAATTTTATCGCGTCCCTAGCATTTGTTTAATTTTATCGCGTCCCTAGCATTTGTTTAATTTTATCGCGTCTCTGGCATTTGTTTCTTTGTTTGCCAACATTTGAAACTGCGCTGGTCTGGACGTCAAAAAAATATATATATATATATATATATATATATATATATATATATATATATATAATTACAAACCACTCCAGTCGATGCACAGCAGTTTCAAATATGACTCGCATTGGCATTCAAGAACAAGAATTAATAAAAATCACTGATCATACCTATGCATCTTCTGAAATCCGATTTACAAATAAATGAAGAGCACCATTCGGAAATCCTGAATAAGTTGAATAAACCATGAAGGCCTAAATCAACAAGTTCCACTTCTATTACGCACACGTCCAATATAATATCAATTGAACCACCAACCACATTCAAATTTGAAAATTGTACATTCAATAATTATTCCTTTTAAAATTATTCATGTTTATTTTTTATGTCGTCGTCGTTAATTAAAACTTTTTTAACACTTGTGTATAGTAGTTAGGTTATGTTATAGCTTCTGCTATATGATATTATGGATAGTCACGTATCAGAGATTGTTTAATATTAAGATTTATTGAAAATCATCTGTCAAGTGACGTTGATTACTGGATAATTGAAGTGGAATGCAACTGTCTTAATAAAAATGAAACTGAATCAACAAAGCCTTCTTGACTAGTAACCGTCTATAGAGTTCAATGAAGATTCCATAATTGGCACAACTGCCATCTAGCGTAATGATGCAATAATACATTTGAAGACAGGTTTATTTTCGTAAGTCAATTAATATTTTATTGTATTGGAGTACTTTGTTACTTCTAATCTTTATATACTTTCTTCTAATCGTGTAATAGTCAATTAAATCCCACTCGAGTTTTGATTTTCTCTAGATAAATCAAAACCTCTAGTGAGATTACTGTTGATAAATCAATGGATAAAATCAGTGTCATTAGACAGTGTAGATAAATATGACTACATAAATGTAGACATTACTTATAAATTCTTCTCCTACCTCTCTCTTGGCTGTATGGATCCCAGAGAGGGGTCTAGTCTTCCTACTGTAATTTCTGCAATTTTCTTTTCCTTTTTGCACACCTTGGAAATTAGTTATAACAGCTGAGAATAACTGCCGCAGAAATTGAACAAAGTAAATCTGCGATCGTACCACTTCCACTGAAATCAAAGATTCTATCGCGTATAGGCTATGCCTTAACCCTCTACACCAATCAAGATGGCGGCTTACAGCCCTAATGCACACGCAATGTACGAGTGCGTGGGAGAGTGCGTGTGGAACACCAGGTGCCTCCCTAATGCAATTCGGTTCGCAATAAATCCAGTCACGTTTGTGGTGTAAAAACAACTACAGGTAGGTTTTCTTCAACCACTTCCGTTACCCCTAACATTCTCATTTCAGCATTTATTTAAGGGTGTCTTCACATCCTGCACAATCTGAATATAATTCATAGTTCTAAAAACCTTCATCCACCAACTACTAAATTTAAAGTTTACACTGACCTACCCTACTCATTAAAGCATCTGTCAGCGTAGTCTACGATAATTACGTCATTAATGGCGTAATTAGTTTGCCAAAGCAACCAAAAGACTCGGATAATATCTGGCCTTTCACACCTATTTCCGTGTTTTGAGGAACATCCGGAGATCGCACTCACGATATCTTTGATTTGAGGGCAGCAAAGCTGGACTCAGAACATTTTAATATGTAAATATGTCACGCAAAGTAATTAATTCAGGCCGGATTTTAAGAGCTTAAAAATGCAACTTGTTGGCGTTAAAGGAAAACACGCACATTAGATTTTTTGTAATTGAAAACATGACCGATTTCACATAGGCTACTTACCTAAACTATCAACTTGCTATGCAGCCAATATAGCAGTTTGTGACGTGTGTATTTTAATCAACATTTGTGTGATCACATCTACGAAACGGATTTATATGCAATCATCATAACAGTTCATTTAATATTCAATAAAATGTATAAAAATCTATATATATATATATATATATATATATATATATATATAATTTGAAGTGGTAATGGAAATTACGGGAAAACGGCTGAACGGATTTTAATAAATGGCCCCTCATTTTGAAGCTTGCAACCCAAAGTTTTTCGGAAAAGTAGTAGTTTTCAGTGAAATGTCAATTTTCCTACATAATTTTCCTATTTTCCAAAATCCATCTGTTTTGAGAACTAATTTTATCGAATCACGGCCGACTTGATTGAATTTCAGAACAAAGCACACACTACAATAAACAATAGGCTATTACACGAAGGCCATGACCTGCAGGATTGCCGACATATTTAGAGCTCAATTCAATTTGTTATTAAAAACTGATTCTGCAGTGTATAATAATTTTCTGAGTACAACTGTGTATTGGATATTCAAATCTACGAAACTTGAGGTGGTTTGATGACATTATTACCATTAGAAATTAAATATTATTATAGTTAATATAATGATGCATCTATTTTCCATTAATTGTACATAATATTGATGCTATATTGATGACATGAAAGTGAAACGTTTTGAGTTTATGTAAGTAAATGTAGAGAATATCTTACTGTAATTTAGATCTTCATTTCTATAATTTACTGAGTGGCTGCTATATATAACTACAAAACTTAAGTAAGATAATAATATTGTTATTAAAAATCAAATATTTTTATACTTATTAACCCAGTGGGGTTGGGTCTTCTTCATAGACTTAATGGCGGTGTAGTGTAGATATTGATATGTGTCATTGTCTTCAGTATTGGCTCGAGAGAGCGCAAAAATTACAGTTCCTAAGGAAAGATAAAAAGGTATTACTTACTGATAAAATAAGAGGCCTAGAAAATTTTGTAGTCTCCAGATCATTTCAGCAAGATCTCTTAGTAGGATAAGATGATTTTACGCTCTACATTTCAAGTTCTACATGCAGCAGCTATACGAAAATGCTATTGTTCGAAAGCTTAGCAAACCTGACATTTTTTTAACTTTTGCCTACAATCCACAATGACCTGAAATAGCTACTGCTATCGTCCTGACATTGATACTTGCGTTTTCACGTTGAAACTCTAAAACTGAAGTTGGATAGGTTCAAGAGAAAGTATTTGGCCTAAAAAAATCCATTTAGAGGGAGTATGTTTCATTATTATGGAAGCAAATAACTATTAAAAGGACAAGTATTCTTCATTGAAAATAAAACTGAAAAATTTTTATTTGAACGTCTAACGTACTTTGTTTGCAGCAGCATTTGTTGCACAAGCCACTAGTTACACTATATTTTCAATACTGTCTTGATTGGCTGTTTTACATGCAATATATTGTATTGTGTATATAAATCTGTAAGGTGATGGTATTTTCATATTTATAAAAAAATCTCTATTTTACCCATATTACTCTCTTACGACAATGTCTATTGGAATAAAAACTGTAGGTCTAATCTTCATAGCATTTAATGCTTACGTAAATTTCACAACCTTGTTACCGTAATGTGCCGTCACCGTCCTGTGATGTAAGCCTTTTCAATGCATAAAACATTCCCCAGAGACAGTCTAAGTCTCACAGAATAAAATATCAATAATTTCCAATACATAAGCAACAACAAAGAGTAAGGTAAATTCATTGGCATGATATTTATCCCTTTGCAATTAAGCTCATTTTAATTGTAGAATTGTTCAGTAACGGTCAGCGCGTCTGGCCGCGAAACCAGGTGGCCCGGGTTAGAATCCCGGTCGGGGCAAGTTACCTGGTTGAGGTTTTTTTCCGGGGTTTTTCCTCAACCCAATACGAGCAAATGCTGGGTAACTTTCGGTGCTGGACCCCGGATTCATTTCACCGGCATTATCACCTTTATTTCATTCAGACGCTAAATAACCTAGATGTTGATACAGCGTCGTAAAATAACTCAATAAAAAACAAAATAATTGTAGCTATATATCTGCACATTTCAGTCAATTTACGTTAATATGTAGGTACATCATATCTTTATATCTGTTTTTATATGTATCTGGCTTTGGGTAATATTTTTACACTTCAATTATTACACTATGGAACAAAAACATAAAATATGTCCAACAGTACAATACTCGCATGAAGTTTGTAACCTACACCGTGAGTTTGTCTGGATATAGGACATATGAATCTAACATTGCAGTAAACAATGTTATACTTTATTGCATGAGTCAATGTTTAGGGAACGAGCGAAGCCAATGCAAAAAATGTACTATACATTATGAACGTGTTTCATACGTCATTTTTAAACAACTTACTTACTTACTGGCTTTTAAGGAACCCGGAGGTTCATTGCCGCCTTCACATAAGCCCGCCATTGGTCCCTATCCTGAGCAAGATTAATCCAATCTCTATCATCATATCCCACCTCCCTCAAATCCATTTTAATATTATCCTCCCATCTACGTCTCGGCCTCCCTAAAGGTATTTTTCCCTCCGGTCTCCCAACTAACATTGCATTTCTGGATTCGCCCATATGTGCTACATGCCCTGCCCATCTCAAACGTCTGGATTTAATGTTCCTAATTATTAATAATTATATACAGACGTGGACAAATTATTAGCAAAATTTAAGATTTTTATTATATATAGTTTTACACAATATGATTCTTCAATTTAGACTACAGTTGACATTTTTGTGTATTTCCAAATTATTAGCAAAACTGAAGATTTGTATTGCATATTTTTCAAAATTTAACTCCTCAATTTGGACTACAGTTGATATTTTTGCATATTTACAAATTATTAGCAAAACTGAAGGTTTTTGTTGTATATTTTTTACAAAATTCGATTCTTCAATTTCTACTACAGTTGACATTTTGGATATTTCGAAATTATTAGCAAAACTGAAGATTTTTGTTTTATATTTTTACAAAATTTGACTCTTCAATGCAGTTGACAATTTTGCTAATTTACAAATTATTAGCAAAATTGAAGACTTTTATTATATATTTTTACAAAACTTGACACTTCACTTTAAACTACAGTTGACATTTTTGCATATTTCTGTCTATTGTAATGATGGAAATATCCAAAATTGTCAAATGTAGTTTAAATTGAAAAGCCAAATTCTGTAAACAGAATTATCATAAAAATCGTCCATTTTTTAATAATTTGTCCACGTCTGTATAATAAATTTTCAGTCAAATACGCTTTTCACTTTGTGAGGTCAGATAATCTGTTACATCACAATATTTATTACAAAGTCACTAATATTTTCGACTTTAAAAAGTCATCATCAGGTGCATGAGATGCAAACAATTTTCAATTAGGTGATAGTTGATCTAACAATTAATGATATAGTAAGTAATGCACGTGCTGGCATTTACAAGTGTATAAGTTTCGTGCCTCTTGAGGTAAACTGTACATGGTAAAGCTGAACACTGATGCTAGGTTCTCGTATGTGTATAAAACAAGGAAAGGCACAGCATGATATTAACCTTATACAATTAAGGCTAAATGTTCTCATTAGGTCGTATCATTAAAATTAAATTTGTACAATTTGATATTAACTATGTTAAAATGTTATATATAATGTATAAATTTAAAAGGGTTGGAAAAAGCTGTGATGCAAATGCTGTTGGTAGGAGAGCACGCAGTCTAATTCGTCGTGGTGAATGCCATATTTGTCTGAAAACATTTAAGTTAATAGCTTATTATTAATTTTGAAAAAAAAAAAGTTCCTAATTCTGTCAGGTGAAGAATACAATGCGTGCAGTTCTGCGTTGTGTAACTTTCTTCATTCTCCTGTAACTTCATACCGCTTAGCCCCAAATATTTTTCTAAGCACCTTATTCTCAAACACCCTTAACCTATGTTCCTCTCTCAAAGTGAGAGTCCAAGTTTCACAACCATACAGAACAACCGATAATATAACTGTTTTATAAATTCTAACTTTCAGATTTTTTGACAACAGACTAGATGATAAAAGTATTTTTATACAAAACAATTAATAAAGAAACAGCATTTCAATTTTGTAATCATGGGTAGTTTGATATCATAGTCTATGAAGAAAGGGGCTGCTATAACACCAATTATGTATTAAATATTATAGCATGGCAAATCTTTTCATAATGTTAACTTTATGGCATAAGTTATGCCGTCATAACAGACGTCATGACGTTTTGATTGGCATGGTAATATTTTGCGACACTGGAACAATATTGTGCCATTTATGAACTACTGTATTTTCACTGAACAATAAAAGCTGCTTATAATGCTGAAATATTGGGTTGGTACGTAAGTCCGTATCGTTTCTCGTTGCTATGATAGCTGTGTCACTATAGTAGCCTACTATTAAACAAATGAAAGTAAAGAAAAACGCTACGAACTTTGTACAAATCCAATACAAAACAAAAACAGCTAAGAAATAACTTAATCTTTGAGCCATATCTAGAAATTAGAAGATTCTGAAAATCTGTAAAATAGGAGAACATCATTTATGGTTACTAAGTCAAAGCCTGATGTTTTCTTGTTTTACAAATCGTCATAGCCTGTTAATTTCTAAACATGGTCCACTGATTAAGTTATTTCTCCATTTTTTTATACACAGTTTTCTTAAGGCAATGTTAAAATCTCTATATTCTATAACCAAAGAACACGCGGTATATAATAAGGAAGAATTCTAGATGAAACTGGAGCTACGCTCTGGGGTGGGTTCGATTCCCTCTTGGGCTGATTACTTGATATTTTCCGAGGTTTTCCTCAAATTTATTGTAAGGCGAAAGTCGGGTAATCGCATAGCGAATGTTTGGCCTCATCTCGTCAAACAGGCCTACCAACTCGCTATGGCCAATTCCATCAATGCTAAATAACCTAGTAGCTGATGCAGTGTCGTTAAATAACGACCTAAAAATCATGAATGAGCACCGATGACGATGATGATTATGATGACAGGTATATGTAGTGGCGGTGGTAGTAATGTTAGTTATAAATAATAACGTATCACACCTTCTAGGAAAATAGTACTTCATATCAATAATAAATATGCTTAAACAACTTTCAATTAAAAAATGAGGAAATGAGGCAAATATTAACTGGGAGGAACTGATTCTGTACAAACTGTATACAGTAAAACCCCGATTATCCGTCACAGTATTAATCGATTGCGGATTATCCGACTGTCTTTCTCTCTCGCTCTCTTTTGTTCTGCAGAAAAAATATGAGTACTGTACATTATATTAGTACGAATTTTTTTTCCAGAGTATTCTTTTACAAACCTTTACCCTTACGCAGTATGATCTACTCTTCGAGTGAATAATTTTCAATAATTTTCGAGGGAAAAATTGTTCCGGAGCCGGGTATCGAACTCGGGACCTTTGGTTTAACGTACCAACGCTCTACCACTGAGCTACTCGGGAACTCTAACCGACACCGATCCAATTTTTCCCTCTATATCCACAGACCTCAAAGTGGACTGACAACCGTCAAGCAACCAACTTCGAGTGCACACTAACTCTGTGTGACTTAAATTGTGGTTTTCTGTTAACGAAAAGTGACGTGTATTATGCAAATCAAGATTTTCAGGTATAACTCCCTGTAAAGTTGATTTGAATAATTTTCGAGGGAAAAATTGTTCCGGAGCCGGGTATCGAACCCGGGACCTTTGGTTTAACGTACCAACGCTCTACCACTGAGCTACTCGGGAACTCTAACCGACACCGATCCAATTTTTCCCTCTATATCCACAGACCTCAAAGTGGGCTGACAACCGTCAAGCAACCAACTTCGAGTGCACACTAACTCCGTGTGACTTAAATTGTGGTTTTCTGTTAACGAACAGTGACGTGTATTATGCAAATCAAGATTTTCAGGTATAACTCCCTGTAAAGTTGATTTGAATAATTTCGAGGGAAAAATTGTTCCGGAGCCGGGTATCGAACCCGGGACCTTTGGTTTAACGTACCAACGCTCTACCACTGAGCTACTCGGGAACTCTAACCGACACCGATCCAATTTTTCCCTCTATATCCACAGACCTCAAAGTGGACTGACAACCGTCAAGCAACCAACTTCGAGTGCACACTAACTCCGTGTGACTTAAATTGTGGTTTTCTGTTAACGAACAGTGACGTGTATTATGCAAATCAAGATTTTCAGGTATAACTCCCTGTAAAGTTGATTTGAATAATTTTCGAGGGAAAAATTGTTCCGGAGCCGGGTATCGAACCCGGGACCTTTGGTTTAACGTACCAACGCTCTACCACTGAGTTACTCGGGAACTCTAACCGACACCGATCCAATTTTTTCCTTCTATATCCACAGACCTCAAAGTGGGCTGACAACCGTCAAGCAACCAACTTCGAGTGCACACTAACTCCGTGTGACTTAAATTGTGGTTTTCTGTTAACGAACAGTGACGTGTATTATGCAAATCAAGATTTTCAGGTATAACTCCCTGTAAAGTTGATTTGAATAATTTCGAGGGAAAAATTGTTCCGGAGCCGGGTATCGAACCCGGGACCTTTGGTTTAACGTACCAACGCTCTACCACTGAGCTACTCGGGAACTCTAACCGACACCGATCCAATTTTTCCCTCTATATCCACAGACCTCAAAGTGGACTGACAACCGTCAAGCAACTAACTTCGAGTGCACACTAACTCCGTGTGACTTAAATTGTGGTTTTCTGTTAACGAACAGTGACGTGACTCTTCGAGTGTTCGTACTGTCTAACTTCTATGCAAAATGTCTTCCACAGGTATCAAAAGAAAATGTGTTTACTAGAATAAAAAGTGCAAGTAATTGAGTGGTTTGGGAAATGAGAAACTGTCTCATCACAATACGAGATAGGAATTACAGTTGTGCGTGATTTAAAGAAAATAAAATAAAATAAAGTGCATCAAATTTGTAAATCTACAACATGAGATCTCTACTATTCCTATCCTTCCACAGACAGCTGTCATAAGGAGATTCCTTGGCCACTAAAAACCCGTCATCGAAAACTAGACTTAAATAGTGAACTTCTGATCCACTACCTAGCATGTTAAATGAAAAGACCACGGGCGAAATGACGAAACTGTATTATGCACTCACAAAGGACAGGACACGCTCTGTATATCACCGAATTAAATCAGATTTTGTGACATGAAAGTACAAGACGTACTGTTTAAAGTCATACCTGGTATGGGTGGCCAATGACCCCTCGTTTTGGAAAAATTGGCTATTTAATCTTCATCTCACGATGTTTGGTGACGTATACACGTCCGTTGATGTGACATATTAATGAATTTAAATACTATTATAGTCACAATCATGCCATGGTATGAAAGAAACAGGAAGTCGCAGGTTCGATTCCCGCTCGAGGTTGTGAAATTTTTCTTTCATACCATGGCATGATTGTGACTATAATAGTATTTAATTCATTAATATGTCACATCAACGGACGTGTATACGTCATCAAACATCGTAAGATGAAGATTACATTTGTAAAGTTTCTTTCAGCCCATAAGCAGTGCTGACTAGATCAGACGCTATGGACAGTACTCTATAACAGAGTCGCCAGTATGAAAGGATAATTCCGAGCCTTTGGCGTGAGACGAACTCGATAGCTCAGTGGTAGAGCGCCTGACCGGACAACAGGAAGTCGCAGGTTCGATTCCCACTCGAGGTTGTGAAATTTTTCTTTCATACCATGGCATGATTGTGACTATAATAGTATTTAAATTCATCAATTGGCTATTGTTTATGACATACTTCCGTTAGGTGCTTAATATGGAAGCATTAGACTGTGTAACGACGTAGCTCATGTGGTTGGATACTGAGTTGTCCTCCGGGCAACCCGAGTTCGAATCCTAATGCCTTCTCATTTTTCAAAGCTTGATAATAATAATAATATAATAATAATAATAATAATAATTATTATTATTATTATTATTATTATTATTATTATTATTCACTTTCAGTTGTCAGCCATGTTGAAATATGCGTGGTATGCATCAAAATTTTTAAACGAACGAGAAGTGTTTGTGAATGTGAAGGATATCTGTTTCGCAGCAGAAGTGCGGAAAAATGTATGTGACTGTGGACAACCTTCTTTCATTTGCTGTGCAAGGTGCAGGAAATATGTATGTTTTGTGTGTTTTATGACATCATAATGAATCGGGTACAAAATGAAATGGAATAGCTGCTACAGAAATAGAACAGACACCAGTGACACATCTTACCTGCCTACGTGAGCAGTATTTCATTGTTTATCCTTTACAATACAATGTTAGTTAATTAGTAATTTGTTTAAAAAATGATGAAGCACTCAATACACTGAGAAATATGATATAGGTATGTAAATGGATAACCGTGATCATAATATTAATCATTATTAAAAGAAAAAAATATAGAACCGGTTAAGATTCGAACTCAGGTTGCCTGGATAACAACTCAGCATCCAACCATATGGGCTACGCTGTTACCCAGTCTAATGCTTCCCTATTAGGCACCTAACGGAAGTATGTCACAAACAATAGCCAATATTTCCAAAATGAGGGGTCATTGGCCACCCATACCAGGTATGACTTTAAACAGTACGTCTTGTACTTTCATCTCACACAATCTTATTCCATTCGGTGATATACAGAGCGTGTCCTCTCCTTGTTAGTTTACGAATATCTTTTATAGTACGGATTATCAGATTTTTTCGATTAACCGTTCACTCCATCCCCTTCATTACCACGGATAATAGAGGTTCTACTGTACTAAGACATGGAATGCAATTCTGAAACTTTTTTCAGAACTATGAAAAAAGACAACGGAATTCCAGCAATAAGGTGGGGATCCCGATCTTCAGAAAATTACGTGTAATATAAAACAGGCAGCCATGGCACAGATTTGATATAAGTATGTATTATTAATAGGTTATTTAATTCTATAATTGAAGTACAGGGACATCAATTTATTTTTACTTCAATTTTTATTGTACCTGAGTTTTTTTTAATGTACTTCACTCCCACCCCTTCTACTAATGAAGTTCAACCGTCCTCCACACAGATCCAAGACCGCATATACAGTCATAGTAGCCTTACGGTCATAGTAAACAGTACGTTCCAAAAATATGTTCGCGTTTTCCAGTGACGAAAGAGCGTTCAATATTGAATCATTTTCGCACAGGTACTGTCGTCCATTTGCCTACGTCGTACCCCGGTTTCCCCCTACCAGCTAGTGGCTGGGCTGACTTAGCTCTTTTCTGAGAACATTAATTTCTGTTAGGAATTGGACGTCTACGTAATATTATACAACTGTTTAGAATAACTTAAATAAAAGGGCCTCGTTAAGTAATTAACTGTCACGTGATTTCCTCCCTTTCTACGACCCTACGACATAACCACTTGGATGGACAGTAGATAGCATGTCTCAGTAATTTTATCTTTTCGGATCGGGCAAAAGTGAAGATTGAATTTACAGTACGTAAGGTTCTCTTTTATAGAGTAGGTACAGAATTATTTCAACATGAGTTACTATTACGAAGGACGAAACTGGTAATTGGGATTAGGTACAATAGTCTATAGTGCGATAATATGCACATTAGAACTGAAGCCTGTATCGAAATGAACGGCCACCATTTTCAAAAATGCGTTTAAATATCCATATTATGATTTTTCAATTTAACTTCATTCTCTATATTGTACGCTAACGTGCTGTAACAGTACAATATACACTGCATAATCAATACGTCCGAATAGATAGCTCAATTCGTGTGTAAAAAGACTAAATGTTAATACAGTACTGTATTTTGATTAAACAAAAACCTAATGAAAATTATCAAACTCAAAAGCGCGATATTTCCTAGTTTACGTAAATGGATGAACTACTTTTTTTCCCTCCTATACCTAGTAGAGTGATTTGTTTGTACAGGGACATCATTTTATTTTTACTAACATTTTTAATATTAACTTGCCTATACCTCTGGATCAACGCCGTTTCCTATCCCCTTCCACGACTGGAGTTCGATGATACTGACGTAATATACAAACAAATCACTTTACTATGTATAGGAGGGGAGAAAAGTAGTTCATCCATTTATGTAAACTAGGAAATATTGCGCTTTTGAGTTTGATAATTTTCATTAGGTTTTTGTTTAATCAAAATACAGTACAGTATTAACAATGAGTGTTTTTACTCACGAACTAAGCTGTCCATGTGGACGTATTCATTATGCAGTGTATATTATACTGTCTACAACACATTAGCATACAATAAAGAGAATGAAGTTAAATTGAAAAATAATCATAATATGGATATTTAAACACATTTCGATGCAGGCTTCAGTTCTAATGTGCATATTATCGCACTATAGCATATTGTACTTATTTCCAATTACCAGTTCTTCGTACTAGTAATTCATGTTGAAATAATTCTGTACCTCTCTATAAAAGAGTACCTTACGTACTGTAAATTCAATCTTCACTTCTGCCCAAAAAGATAAAATTACTCAGACATACTATCTACTGTCCATCCAAGTGGTTATGTCGTAGGGTCGTAGAAAGGAGAGAAATCACGTGACAGTTAATTACTTCACAAGGCCCTTTTATTTAAGTTATTTTAAACAGTTGTATAATATTACGTAGACGTCCAATTCCTAACAGAAATTAATGTTCTCAGAAAAGAGCTAAGACAGCCCAGCCCCTAGCTGGCGAATAAAAGCTGGTTGGGGAAACCGAGATACGACGTAGGCAAATGGACGACAGTACCTGTGCGAAAATGATTCAATATTGAAAGCTCTTTCGTCACTGGAAAATGTGAACATATTTTTGGAACGTACTGTGGCTACTATGACTGTATATGCGGTCTTGGATCTGTGTGGAAGACGGTTGAAGGGGTGGGAGTGAAGTACATTCAAAAACTCAGGTACAATAAAAATTGAAGTAAAAATAAAATGATGTCCCTGTATATTACGCCAGTATCATCGAACTCCAGTCGTGGAAGGGGGTAGCAAACGCCGTTGATCCACAGGTATAGGCAAGTTAATATTAAAAATGTTAGTAAAAATAAAATGATGTCCCTGTATAACTCCACAGTAATAAATGGTTTTGCTGCCAGGTTTCACTCGCTCACGCACTCAGACGGGATGATGGCGCGTGGGATGTAACTCACCGTATAGCACTCGCCTGATCCTGTACGAAGAATCTTGCTCCGGTTCGGGTACACAGGACCCAATGATAATCCCCATCACATTTCATCACATCACGTGACCGTCTTCATGCCATTTTGCAGAACCAGCAGCACGTGTCGGATTCGAACACACGCAAATCAACATAATATCCCGTGCAAGCAATTTAGGGCCCGCACAGTAAGAAGATGTTCCGGCAGGCACGTGACACACAAAACAAAAAGCCCCCTGTAACCCGGGTTACGAACCCCCATCCACCGAGCTATCGGAAGCGCTGATCCGCCTGTGCAGGTCAGCCAGGTTTTGCTTGCCTAGCACGGCTGTCCCCCTACATCGATCCGGCCCCCCAAAACAAGCGAACGGCGCACGGCGCAGGTCTGCCGCCGCTCCCCTCGCGGCCGGGAGACGTCATGCTCCGCTGACGAGATCCTCAACTCGAACCCAGGAACCCGCACAATAATGCGCCCGGCTGCAAGCGTAGCGGGCGATGCCATCGCTTTGTTTGGGGCTGCAGAATCTGCGCTGCTCGATCGCTACATGTTGCAGTCGTGCAATTAGCACCCTACTGATGAAGGGTGTGCAGAGAAACTCCCTTACCCCACAGATACATCATCATCATCATCATCATCATCATCATCATCATCATCATCGTCAAAATATTAGGCCTACAGTGGTGACAAGACGTCCTCTTTTCGAGGATATGCCCTCATTTTTTGTCTCAATTATTTATTTATTTATTTACTTATTTATTTATTTATGTATTTATTTATTTAACCTGATAGAGATAAGGCCATCAGGCTGATGGCCTTCTCTTCCCCTCTACCAGAGGATTACAACAACTCCACTGTCCATTTCTCCAATCCCTGTGGTCATTTGCAAAACGCAGTCGTTCAACTCGATGCATCCTGAGAAGTCTGGGACCAGTTGCAGGTCTACTTGATATCAGTCCACTTGCTTTCAACCTCCTTCTAACTGTTTTGGCCGAAATTGGGCGTCCATGCATGTTAACAAATTGCTAGGCTACACTAGTAGCTGGCAGGTTGCGCTCCCTAAGAACTCTCAACACCATATACCTGTCTTCATTTGGATTTGTAGCTCTTGGACGACCCGAACCTGGTCTTCTGGTATATTCTAGGGTCTCTCTAAACCGTTTTATGGCGTCATGGGTTGTGCTTCTAGCCATATTCATAACATTTGCAATGTAACGTACACTGCGTCCATCATCGTAAAGGGCTACAGCTCGAGCCACATCTTCACGTCGCATCTTGTTTTAAGACAAATGTTACAACCCCACTTAAACTCAGAAAATGTAAAAATAAAGAAATAACGAATGATAACGATAATGAAGCACAAAATGGTTGAGACAAAATTGTTATAGCTGAGACTCCGAAAGCAAAATTGGAATATTTGGTTGTAATGCTTGTTTATAAAACAAAAAACAATCAACAATGTATACACATCTCCATAACAACAGATGGCTACCATAATATTGTGTGAGAAGATAATGTTTTGCAAAATACCAGCAAATATTAAAGTGTCCGGTTTTTTTTGTCCCTGAGTGTACAATATTAAGAATACAATTTCAATTATAATTACAATTAATATTAAATTTACAAATACAATAAAAATCAAAGTACTAAAAGATAAACTGATTAATAAAAGCTAGACAGTTTATTGTAAAAGTTACGAAGAGAGAAACATTTGTTTTTATTAATTAAGTAAAAATTAAACCTACTCTACGCAGTAAGAAAATGCTTAATAATGCTTAATAATTCTTTGCCCGTGAACAAATTTTTGTTCCCTGAAAATAGCACCATTAATCATAAAAAGTGTTCTCTATTGACGCCTTCGCAGTTTGTAATGGCGCAATGCCAATAGTTTCAGTTTTTTTTCGATGAACAGCACTACTGTTGACAATAGAATCTCTAAAAGTTCTATAAATCGCTGGTAAAATAAAATTTAAAATATCAAGAATTTTATAAATATTTATTAGAGAAACCTAAACTCTTGCAGACAATATCGCCTTTAAGGAAGTATAAATAAATTTAGTACCTTTTGTTTGTTTTGTTTTTCCTTCGTAACTGTTCAAAGTCCTTAATTTCACTGTCTTACTTACTGGCTTTCAAGGAACCCGGAGGTTCATTGCCGCCTTCACATAAGCCCGCCATTGGGCCCTATCCTGAGCAAGACCAATCCAGTCTCTTATCATCATATACCACCTCCCTCAAATCCATTTTTATATTATCTTCCCATCTACGTCTCGGCCTCCCTAAAGGTCTTTTTCCCTCCGGCCTCCCGACTAACACTCTATATGCATTTCTGGATTCGTCCATACGTGCTACATGCCCTGCCCATCTCAAACGTCTGGATTTAATGTTCCTAATTATGTCAGGTGAAGAATACAATGCGTGTAGTTCTGTGTTGTGTAACTTTCTCCATTCTCCTGTAACTTCATCCCTCTTAGCCCCAAGTATTTTCCTAAGCACCTTATTCTCAAAGACCCTTAACCTATCTTCTTCTCTCAAAGTCAGAGTCCAAGTTTCACGATCATAAAGAACAACCGGTAATATAACTGTTTTATAAATTCTAACTTTCAGATTTTTTGACAGCAGAGTGGATGATAAAAGCTTCTCAACCGAATAATAACATACATTTCCCATATTTATTCTGTGTTTAATTTCCTGCCGAGTATCATTTATATTTGTTACTGTTGCTCCCAGGTATTTGAATTTTTCCACCTCTTCAAAGGATAAATTTCCAATTTTTATATTTCCATTTCGTACAACAGCCTATTCTCGTCACGAGACATAATCATATACTTTGTCTTTTCGGGATTTACTTCCAAACCTATGTCTTTACTTGCTTCCAGTAAAATTCCCGTGTTTTCCCTAATCGTTCGTGTAGTTTCTCCTAACATATTCACGTCATCCGCATAGACAAGCAGCTGATGTAACCCGTTCAATTCCAAACCCTCTCTGTTATCCTGGACTTTGCTAATGGCATATTCTAGAGCAAAGTTAAAAAGTAAAGGTGATAGTGCATCTCCCTGCTTTAGCCCGCAGTGAATTGGAAACGCATCAGATAGAAACTGACCTATACGAACTCTGCTGTACGTTTCACTGAGACACATTTTAATTAATCGAACTAGTTTCTTGGGAATACCAAACTCAATAATAATAATAATAATAATAATAATAATAATAATAATAATAATAATAATAATAATAATAAAATTAAAAATGCTTTTTTTTCTAAATAGGGCCTTGTATTATTACTCATACGCGTATTCTCTTAATAGACTAGAGGGATAAATGTTAAGATCGTGGCGATATTACAGACTATTTTGCGTCGGGGAAATAATAAATTTAGAAACAAACAATGAAGCCTCTTCTAGTAAGTTAAGTTCAAACAGCGTTCTTCTCTTGCTTGTTACCATGGCGGGAGGCTTTTCTGCAGAGATACATTCGTCCATGGCTTTGCTAGACCTAGACGTCGATAATGATAGTAGGGATGGAAGTGCTGGTTGCTATGACAGTGAATTTTTTTTTTATTTCAGCAGATTATTTTACGACGCTTTATCAACATCTTAGGTTATTTAGCGTCTGAATGATATGAAGGTGATAATGCCGGTGAAATGAGTCCGGGGTCCAACACCGAAAGTTACCCAGCATTTGCTCATATTGGGTTGAGGGAAAACCCGGAAAAAACCTCAACCAGGTAACTTGCCCCGACCGGGAATCGAACCAGGGCCACCTGGTTTCGCAGCCAGACGCGCTGACCGTTACTCCACAGGTGTGGACGCTATGACAGTGAAGGTGGACTGAAAAAAAAAATATATATATATACTACTAGGTTCAAAACGTTCCCGGAATTTTACTAACATTTTTCGTATTAATATATAACAAGGGATATTATACATTTGTTTTGTTGGTAACATTCATGATGTCATTTCCTTAAAGTTTGTTGATAATGGCAATTATTGGTTTTGAGTTGTAGGCAATTGTTTATCATAGTGTTTTGTTTGTTCGTCGCATTTTGTAATTATGTCCACAGAGCAAAGTACAAACATCAAGTTCTGTGTTTTGCTGGGGACATGATCAGTATGGCTGATGAAGATGGTGATTTCTTAAACAAAATGAAACTGGTGCTACTTGTACGACCCAGTCCCTAAACGACAGTCATCTGAGTGGAAATCGAAAACATCTCCTCGGAAGCAAAAATTTCCTAGGGACACTTCCAAAGGCAAAGTTATTTTAAATGTTATGTTTTATTTAACGACGCTCGCAACTGCAGAGGTTATATCAGCATCGCCGGATGTGCCGGAATTTTGTCCCGCAGGAGTTCTTTCACATGCCAGTAAATCTACTGACATGAGCCTGTCGCATTTAAGCACACTTAAAGCAAAGTTATGTTGGAAGTTTTCTTCGACTCTCAGGGTCTCATGCACCATGAGTTCATTCCAGAAGGTCGTACTGTAACGAAAGAATTGTACGTAGAAACCCTCCGTCGCCTCTGGGACGCAGTGAGAAGGAAACGTCCAGAAAAGTGGGTAGAAAACAACTGGTTCCTTATGCATGACAATGCACCTGCTCATCGCGCAATTATTGTAAAGAATTTTCTTGCCAGGCACAACATAACTGCTTTGGATCACCCACCATACTCTCCTGATCTCTCACCACCTGATTACTTTCTGTTTCCCCGTCTGAAAAGTCATCTGAAAGGACGGAGATTCAATGCTGAAGAGGTTATCGCAAACGCGACGAGAGCACTAAGACGGGTTTCACAAAATGGCTTCCAGGCCTGCTTCCAGGAACTCTACACGCGTTGGCAAAAGTGTGTAGTTGCGGAAGGCAACTATTTTGAAGGGAATGCTGTAGAATAGTGTTTAAGGTACGTTGTTTCTATGATGCTAGCAAATTCCGGGAACTTTTTGAACCTAGTATGTATGTATATATATATATATATATATATATATATATATATATATATATATAATTTGAACTGGTAATGGAAATTACGGGAAAACGGCTGAACGGATTTTAATAAATGGCACGTCATTTTGAAGCCTTGAAACCAAAGTTTTTCGGAAAAATAGTAGTTTTCAGTGAAATGTCAATTTTCCTACATAATTTTCCTATTTTCCAAAATCCATCTGTCGTCAGTTTTGAGAACTAGCTAAGTGCATTCAGGAGAAGCGAAGCGAGCATCAAGTCGGCCGTGTTGCATTTCAGAATAAAACAAAACGCACACTACAGTAAACAATATTACACGAAGGCCGTGATCTGCAAGAATGCTGACATATTTAGAGCTCAAATTAAATTGGTTATTAAAAACCTTAAGACTTGCTAAAAATAATTTGAGGTTTGATTCTGTGGTGTGTAATTTTCTGAGTACAGCTGTGTATTGGATAATAAAAACTACAAAACTTGAGCTGGTTTGATGACATTATTACCATTAGAAATTAAATATTATTATAGTTAATGCCATGATGCGACTATTTTTCATTAAGTATACATATTAATGCTATATTGATGATATGAAAGTGAAACGTTTTGGGGTTATGTAAGTAGATGTAGAGAATATCTTAAATTAGATCTTCATTTCTATAATTTAGTGAGTGGCGGCTACATAACTACAAAACTTACGTAAGATAATAATATTGTTACTAAAAATCAAATTATATTTTTATAGTTATTAATCAAGTGGGGTTGGTTCTTTTTCACATACTTAATGGCGGTGTGGTGTAGATATTTATATGCGTCATTCTCTTCAGTATTGGCTCGAGAGAGCGGAAAAATTGCAGTTCCTAAGGAAAAGCCAAAAGGTATTACTTATTGATAAAATAAGAAGCCTACAAAATTATGTAGTCTCCCGATCATTTCAGCAAGATCTCTTAGTAGGATGAAATGATTTTACCGTCTACATTTCAAGCTCTCCATGCAGCAGATATACCAAGATTCTATGTTTATTGTTCGAAAGCATAGCAAACCTGACTTTTTTTAACTTTCGCGTACAATTCACAATGATCTGAATTAGCTATTATTTAGTCCCACATGAAAAACCCACTGATCGTTCTGACATTGTTACTTGCGTTTTCGCGTTGAAACTCAAAAACTGAAGGTGGATAGGTTGAAGAAACAGTATTTGGCATAAAAAAAAACATTCATAGGGAATATGTTTCATTATTATGGAAGCAAATAACTTTCAGAATGTCTGGTATTCTTTATTGAAAATAAATCTGAACAATTTTTATTTGAATGCCTAATTTACTTAGTTTGCAGCATTTGCTGTACAAGCCTCTAGTAAAAGTATAAACTGCAGTTTACATGTCGCGGAAATAAGCTGTACACACGCTTTGTCCAGCATAAATATCAAAGACCACTTGAGGAGATGCAGTAGCGTGACTGGGCCAAGGCTAGGCACTACGAGATTAAGAAAAGCTGTGGAAAACTTTAATGATATCCTGTGATTTATTACTAAATCAAGTAGCAAAATCACACACAACGCAGTGCAAAATTGTACGCTGTGCACTTCGTAGAAATTAACAAGGAGGCAGGGTGGCCTTGCAGTAGTTACACGTACTCTGTACCATTGCTGTAAATTCCACAGTAATTATAATATACAGGGTGGTTCAGACCACCAGTAACAGTCAATTATTTCGGAAACTAGTGCATTAAAATTTTCGAGACAAAAATATTTATGACTGAACCACATGTGAACTTTCGCTTGAGCTTGATTTCATCAATCAGCTCTAACAGGAAGTAGGGTCAGTGGCGTATCACTTTAAAATTTCAAATGGGAGTTGGGGTCAAATAGGGCACCACTTGATAGAGATTTTCAAAACAAACAACTTTCATAGGAAACGTTTTTATCAATTCCTACTCTTTCAATGAGAAAACGTACGAAAATGCAATGGGTAATTCCGACCATCCGTGTCTTTTATTTCGGAAACTAGTGCATGAAAATTTTCGAGACAAAAATATTTATAACTAAACCACATGTGAACTTTCGCTTGAGCTTGATTTCATCAATCAGCTCTGACAGGAAGTAGGGTCAGTGGCGTATCACTTTAAAATTTCAAATGGGAGTTGGGGTCAAATATGGCACCATTTGATAGAGCTTTTCAAAACAAACGTTTTCATCAATTCCTACTCTGCCAGTCACTTGACGACGCCGAAGTATAAGGAGTCACTGACAGTGTTAGAAGAAGAGTACAGGTGTGTGCTGCTCAGAACGGCAGATAGTTTGAACGTTTATGAAAAATTAATGGAATTGTCCAGCCTTTCAGTAACATGTCAACATTAATAATTGTCTTGTTTACATTTTCATCTTGTAACATTTCTCAATATTGATGACATTGTCTTTTTGTACGTTTTCTCATTGAAATTCATGAGGTAAAACATTTTGAGGAGATGCTATGAAGTTACGTAGGAAATAATAATAATAATAATAATAATAATAATAATAATAATAATAATAATAATAATAATAATAATAATAATAATAAACTCTGCCAGCCACACCAATGTTTTTGCGGGGGAATTGCTGATATTTACGGTTATCATGCACTCAGCTGTGCGAGGAGCAAGGGTCGCATTCCCAGACATACATCACTCAATGATATCATTAAAAGATCTCTGACTTCTTGTGGCATCCCGTCTCTTTTGGAACCACCAGGTATTAGTCGCGCGGATGGTAAACGACCCGATGGTCTCACCTTAATTCCATGGTCTAGAGGAAAATCTTTAATTTGGGACTGCACTTGCGTTGACATTCTAGCTCCATCTCACTTGCCGAATACCTCCAGACACGCAGCATCTGCTGCTGAATTAGCCGTGAAGAAGAAAGTCAATAAATATGCTCATCTTTTAGACAATTATATCTTTGTCCCCTTTGCTGTGGAGACCTTCGGTCCTTGGAGTCATGACGCTAAAGTTTTGGTATCTCAAATCGGCCAAATTTTGATCTCCATTACTGGTGATCGCCGTTGCACTACTTATTTGCGTCAACGCTTAAGTATTGCTATTCAACGCGGAAATGCAATGAGCGTTTTGGGTACTCTTCCAGAGTCCAGCCCTTTGGACGAACTTTTTCTCCTGTAAAATTTTTTATCTCTATGTAAATGTTTACATTTAGTGTTTATATATGTGTAATTGTAACGGTGAAAATATTGTTAATCCAATTATTTTTTATTTTTTTTTTTTCATAAGTGTATATTATTTTTGGGAGTGTTTTTGTAAGTAATTTTATGAGGTTGTTATTGATATGCTGATAAATTATTTGTAATGATATTTCAATCGACAAATAGGAATAATATATTTATCGTAAACATTTAGAAACTGGTTTCCTGTGGATCTGAAATACGGTATTTATAGAAAAGCACGATATATAATCGAATAATAATAATAATAATAATAATAATAATAATAATAATAATAATAATAAAATTAATAATAATAGTAAAACATATAGAAGAAGAGTTTATTCACAAGTGAGTCATTAAAGTAACACAATGTGTGTGTCCTCAAAGAAAAAAGAACTTAGAAAAAGATATCATCATGATGATATACTCTGGTCGGCAGGTAAAGGCACATAAGTAAAAAAAAGTCGATTTTTCTGTTGTACCTAATCACATAAGTCAAGTATTTTTTTCTAATGTTTTAAATAATAAAATTTCTTGTATTTTAAATTGAAAAGGGTCTTACTTTAACCAACATACATGAATTTCATTATTATACTTATATTCAGTTAACAGTAAATTTAAAAAAAAAAGTATCTCCTGAAAAATTCATTTTTTTGACTTACGTGCCTTTTTCCGCCGACCATAATGATATGTTAAAGTTTTTGATGAGCTCATTTTTAATTACTTTCTTGTTTGCATAAATTTGAGTTTTTAATTCTTTAATTTTGTTTGTAATAAATAAACTAGTTCTGTTTTCATTAAGGGTAGTAATTATTTGTACTGTTGTGTAGGTATATATACGAATAACTACTGAGCAGTAGACAATCTCGCGTACGCAGCAAATGAGCTAGATGGATTTTCTGCGATCTCTGTGGAACGCCTCAAGGTATAAAAGTGCTCACCACTGGGATAAGCAATCATTCAAATTGCCTACTCTCAAAACATAATTACTATCTTGTGCTTTCAAGCCCGAAGTTTGCGATATGCTTCACAAGCTATGCAATTAAATTATCTAATGTAGTTGCTCTGCATAACATTCAATTGTACCTATTAGCTTAATGGGGAATTTTACTAAACGTATTTATAAAAATACCGAGCGGAATGGTCGAGGCGGTGTCGTCTCGGACTCGCATGCGGGAGGCCCTGTTCAAATCCCGAGGACAGCTAATTTCAGTGCGGGTTTTTTCAGGGTTTCCCCACTCGCAACAGTCGAATTCCGGACTGGAACTTACTTTCCATCCTCTTTTCTTTCATTTCATTTATTATATTCCATAGATCTTACATTAGCAATGAGGCTTTAAGATGTCGAACAAGTCAAAATTTTACAAGATTGCAATTACAATCTTTTAAGATTTTTTGGCGAGATGTAGTGAGATGAAGTGAGGCTGAGGATTCGCCAAAAGATTACCTGGCATTTGCCTTATGGTTGGAGAAAACCTCGGGAAAACCCAACCAGATATTCAGACCAAACGGGGGTGAAGTGAAGTGAGGCCGAGGACTCGCCATAGACCATCTGGCATCATTCCCACGGCTGAGGAAAACCCGGAAGAAACCAACCAATTAGACCAAACGGGGGATCAAACCCAAGCCCGAGCGCAGCTCCGGATCAGCAGGCCAGCGAGCCTGCCGACTGAGCTACATCGATGGCTCTATTAAAATATACAATACATAGCCAATCAGATTATTAAATTTACAAACGCAAACGATTATTCATCAGCTGAGCTATAAAATATAATACATAGCAAGTAAGTTAATTCAAATTAAAGGCATAAACAACTCAATCAGTTGGGATATACAGAAATTGATAATATATATGCAAATTACTTAAAATTACAAGCATAAACAATAAATTCATCAGTAGATCTATACAGATTACTATTCAATTTAAAGCATAGGCTATACAATTCCTCAGCCAAACTATACATCTACTCCGAACGTTCTGTCCATTTATAATATAGTCTGCCCAAGGGCAGGTCTTTCACTGCAAACCCAGCATTCTCCAGTCTTTCCTATTATCTGCCTTCCTCTTTGTCTCCTCATATGATCCATACATCTCAATGTCGTCTATCATCTGGTTTCTTCTTGTCTCGAACTCTTCTTCCGTTCACCATTCCTTCCAGTGCATCCTTCAGAAGGCAGTTTCTTCTCAATCAGTGACCCAACCAATTCCTTTTCTTCTTTCTGATCAGTCTCAGCATCATTCTTTCTTCATCCAGTCTTTCCAACACAGCTTCGTTTCTTATTCTGTCTGTCCATTTCATACGTTCCATTCTTCTCCATATCCACATTTCAAATGCTTCTAGTCGCCTCTCTTCACTTTGTCGTAATGTCCATGTTTCTGCCCCATACAATGCCACACTCCACACAAAGCACTTCACCAGTGTCTTCCTTAGTTCTTTCTCCAGAGGTCCGCAGAAGATGCTCCTTTTTTTATTAAAAGCTTCCTTGGCCATTGCTATCCTCCTTTTGACTTCCTGGCAGCAGCTCATGTTACTGCTTATAGTAGATCCCAAGTGTTTGAAGCTGTCCATTTGCTCTACTGCTTCATTTAGAGTCCGCAAGTTTACCTTCTTTACTTTTCATCCTGTGACCATGGTCTTCGTCTTGTTGGCATTTATCTTCATCCCATACTGTTTACAGCTGTCACTTAGCTCCAGTAGCATATCCCTTAGTATCATCTCCTCTTCTGCTAACAACGCATATCATCAGCAAATCTGTTGCACTTTATTCTTCTTCGTCCTACTATCACCTCTCCCATGTTCTGAAAAATCACTAAATCCTCCAAGTAGATGTTGATCAGGGTAGGTGATAAAGGACATCATAATAATCAGAATTGTAATCTCACACTCTTTGTACTCGAAAGGGACTCGCTGGTTCATTCAGCATTGTACAAGGCCAACATCGCTCAATACATGACAAGACAAATATAGGAAGATGAGTGGGACGACAATAATCTTTTCCAAGTCGAACGTTTAAGTGAGCACTTAGTCAGGAAAAATGTCTGTTACCATTATACGCGTATGCTTCTTGGTGGAAGCGCGCCGATGCAACCCACGACATATCATCCTCCCTGCATATTGTAAAGGATACAAACGAAATAGCTCTTATTAATACAACGCGTATAAAGTTTTTAATTTATTTCACACACATCATAATTAACACGCATTCAAACCCATACTTACAATCACACAACCATTAATCCGGAATATGTATGATAAGAGTTTGTGTTAAATTCTAACGTAACTTGTTTACATTTTTCGACCTATTAATTATTATGCGCAACTACTAAATGTACATAGGCCAAATAGAAATGATCGGGACGAAATTGATATACAAACTGCTGAGCCATTTATACCCGAACCCAAGCTTTCAGAAGTCCAAATTGCGATAGAAAATCTGAAAAAGTACAAATCTCCAGGTATCGATCAAATTCCAGCAGAATTAAAACAAGAGGGTGGAAGTGCATTATACAGCGAAATTTATAAACTTGTACTTGCTATTTGGGAAAAGGAAATTGTACCAGAACAATGGAAGGAGTCCATAATTGTACCTATTTTTAAAAAGGGGGACAAAACCAACTGTGGTAACTTTCGAGGAATATCACTTTTGTTGACGTCGTACAAAATTTTGTCCAATATTCTTTTGAGAAGATTAATTCCGTACGTAGATGAAATTACTGGGGATCATCAGTGTGCTTTCAGGCGTAATAGATCGACTATTGATAAGATTTTTTGTATTCGACAGATAATGGAGAAAAAATGGGAGTATAAGGGTACAGTACATCAGTTATTCATAGATTTCAAAAAGCATATGACTCGGTTAAGAGGGAAGTATTATATGATATTTTTATTGAATTTGGTATTCCCAAGAAACTAGTTCGATTAATTAAAATGTGTCTCAGTGAAACATACAGCAGAGTCCGTATAGGTCAGTTTCTATCCGATGCTTTTCCAATTCACTGCGGGCTAAAGCAGGAAGATGCACTATCACCTTTACTTTTTAACTTCGCTCTATAATATGCCATTGGGAAAGTTCAGGATAGCAGGCAGGGTTTGGAATTGAACGGGTTACATCAGCTTCTTGTCTATGCAGACGACGTGAATATGTTAGGAGAAAATACACAAACGATTAGGGAAAACACGGAAATTTTACTTGAAGCAAGTAAAGCGATCGGTTTGGAAGTAAATCCCAAAAAGACAAAGTATATGATTATGTCTCGTGACCAGAATATTGTACGAAATGGAAATATAAAAATTGGAGATTTATCCTTCGAAGAGGTGGAAAAATTCAAATATCTTGGAGCAACAGTAACAAATATAAATGACACTCTGGAGGAAATTAAACGCAGAATAAATATGGGAAATGCGTGTTATTATTCGGTTGAGAAGCTCTTATCATCCAGTCTGCTGTCCAAAAATCTGAAAGTTAGAATTTATAAAACAGTTATATTACCGGTTGTTCAGTATGGTTGTGAAACTTGGACTCTTACTCTGAGAGAGGAACATAGGTTAAGGGTGTTTGAGAATAAGGTGCTTAGGAAAATATTTGGGGCTAAGAGGGATGAAGTTACAGGAGAATGGAGAAAGTTACACAACACAGAACTGCACGCATTGTATTCTTCACCTGACATAATTAGGAACTTAAAATCCAGACGTTTGAGGGCATGTAGCACGTATGGGCGAATCCAGAAATGCATATAGTGTGTTAGTTGGGAGACCGGAGGGAAAAAGACCTTTGGGAGGCCGAGACGTAGATGGGAGGATAATATTAAAATGGATTTGAGGGAGGTGGTGTATGATGATAGAGACTGGATTAATCTTGCACAGGATAGGGACCGATGGCGGGCTTATGTGAGGGCGGCAATGAACCTTTGGGTTCCTTAAAAGCCATTTGTAAGTAAGTATTAATTATGGGCCATCTTCAGAACTGGTCGTTGCTGGTCTTGGCGCCTCTTGTTTTGTTTCCTGTGAGGGTGTGTTCGTGTGGTGTAAAGTGGAGTCAAAGAGTGTGTGTGTGTGTGTGTGTGTGTGTTCTGAAATTGAGTTGTGTGTTGAGAATATCGTTGGGGTGTGTTTTTGTGTGTTTGTATATTTCATATTGTTCTAGTGTGTTGAGTTTCTGGCTTTTTGGTTGGATGTGCAGTATTTCCATTTCTGTGTTGATGTCTCTCTAGGTGTAGTTAGCATTTGTGATGTGTTCTGCATACTGTACTCCAACCAGGAGAAAGTCTCAGGGGAATGAGACGCAGCGGGGTGATGCTGTGAAAGAATATTGATGTCATATGGTCACACACGAGGGTACACGCATCTCCATTGGCTAACTCTCAAAGCACAAACGATAACACTGATACACATATACTTATACTACCCTATTTACAAAATTAGATCACGGTTAATTTCCTGGTCTTTTAATCCCTCCATACAGGAAATAACATATGCAGGAGAGCGCATGGTTTTTAAACTGACGTTATAACGGTAATATTATCTACCTACAATAGATGACGCAATAGTAAGCACATTCCTTTCACGGTTAATCTCCTGGTTGGAGAACAGTATGTGGAGGTGTTTTGTAATTTTGTTATGGCTGTGATGTATTCTTTGTAACGTGTCTGAAATTATCTGCCTGTCTTTCCTATGTAGAAGTTGTTGCAAGTGTTGCATTTGAGTTTGTATACTCCTGTGTAGTTGTATTTGTTTCTTTGTGTTGTTTGTATGTTGAGATGTTTTTGTAGAGTGTTATTTGTTCTGTATGCGATGTTGTAATTTAATTTCTTGAATGAGGTTGCAATCTTGCGTTTTTTATTTATTTTTTTTTTTTCGTATGTTAGTGTGATATATTTTTTGTGTTCTTGTGCTTGTGTTGTATTCTTATGTTTTGTCTTAGTATTATGTTGTCTATTATGTTAGGGTTGTATCCGTTTTCTTGTGCCATGTATTTGATTGTGTTTAGCTCTTCGTTGTAATGCTGTTGGTTCATTGGTATGTTGAGTAGTCTGTGTACCATTGTTCGGAATGCATTAATCACTTAAAATTTCTATGAATCCCATGTCATCTTTTTCATGTTGAGAACCGAACTGGAGCCCTTAGGGTCCATAGCTATAAGCGTTACCTCCAAGACACAGAGTAATTATGAAGTACATAATAACATATGAGAAAATTAGAAAACAAAATGCAATAAACTCTGTTACAAAATGTTCGAATAAACCTGGAATGATTTTGTAGATGGAGACGACGTATTTCACTGCTGCTTGCCGTCTCAAGTGAGTAGCCGTTCGTTCTATAACTGGAATCATTATTGTGCTTTAAGAATTCATTCAGCCCAGGGTTCTCTCCGCTTAGCGGGATTTCACCTGAAGCCCACATTTCAGCTTTTCTTAATCCGACATCAGACGGACACTGCGTCGGACTAGTACGACTTAGGGACAAGCTCCAGGCAGCACTCTGACAACGAAAAGATATCCACGTAGTCCACGACGCGGCCATATAGACCGGCCGCCTGTAGCCATTTCGTGCTTTGATCACGATATGTTCATGTGTTAGTCTTTCACTTTTAGTTACCGGTATTCTTTATCAGGAAGCGGATTTTGATGTGCTAAAAAAACTCTAAAAATGGCCCAAAAATGCTAGAAATAGCCTAAAATGATGAAAAAATGACATAAAAGTGTTAGAAAATAGCCTAAAATGATGAAAAATGACCTACAAATGTTAGAAAATAACCTAAAATGATGAAAAATGACCTACAAATGTTAGAAAATAACCTAAAATGATGAAAAAAGGCCTAAAATGTTAGAAAATAATCTAAAATTATGAAAAAGGCCTAAAATGATAGAAAATAACCTAAAATGAAGGAAAATGAACCCAAAAATATAATAACCTAAAATTATTAAAAAGGCCTAAAATATTAGGCAACCTAAAGTAATGAAAGAATAATTTAAAATGTTAGAAAATAACCTAAAATGATGGCAAATGACCCCAAAAATATTAGAAAAAAGCCTAAAATGATAAAAATGACCTAAAAATGTTAGAAAATAACCTAAAATGATGAAAAAAGGCCTAAATATGTTAGAAAATTATCTAAAATGATGAAAAAGGCCTAAAATGTTAGAAAATAAAATAAAATGAAGGAAAATGAACCCAAAAATATATAAAATAACCTAAAATGATTAAAAAGGCCTAAAAATGTTAGGCAACCTGAAGCAATGAAAGAATAATTTAAAATGTTAGAAAATAACCTAAAATGATGAAAAAAAGACCTAAAATGTTACAAAATAACCTAGAATGATAAAAAAATGACTCCCAAAAAAAGAAAATAACCTAAAATGATGAAAAAAATAACCTTAACGTGTTAGAAAAGAAACTAAAATGATGAAAAAATTTACTTAAAAATTTTAGAAAATAACCTAATATGACGAAAAAATTACCTAAAAACGTTAGAAACTAACCTAAAATGATGAAAAATGACTCCACAAATTTTACAACATAACCTAAATTGATGAAAAAATGACCCCAAAAATGTAAAAAAATAACCTAAAATGAAAAAAAAAAGACCTAAAAGTGTCAGAAAATAACCTAAAATTATGAAAAAATGACTTTAAAATTTTAGAAAACAACTTAATATGATCAAAAAATAACCTTAAAACATTAGAAAATAACCTAAAATTATGAAAAATGATTCCAAAAATGTTAGAAAATAACCTAATCATTTTTCTACTATTACTCGTACCTACATATTACGTTAGTGGATTATGGTGATTTTCTAGATGACAGGTAGAATTTTCTTTTACCAACTTTGTTTCGAATTTCCAGTACTGACAAATATAACTGGCAGTTAGTTCATAACTTATGTTAACAGCAATAATTATGGTTTGCTGTAAAGAAATCCGATGAAATGGAAGTATAACTAGGCTTGTGAAATTTGAACGTAATTAATAAATAATTACTTAGTAATACCGGTATTAATATTAATATCAGTTATTATTATTATTATTATTATTATTATTATTATTATTATTTCAGTATATGGCGTTGTGACTCTACCTTCTTTGGCAACACTGAAGAGACAGTGAAATTAGCATTTTAGGAATTGTTCTTACGTGATCCTCAGTATAGCTACTGGTGAAAGGTCGGACTATTTTATGCAATACATTAAGGTTACATTCTATCCTTGAGTGAAAATGTAGGAAGTCTTCAAATGCAACGAGTTGCGTGTCGAATATGCTTGTTGTGTTAGTAGGCCTATATCTCAGACATCCGCCTATTTCAAACATTCTCTAATAGAATTAGCTTAATGTGTGTAAACCTACACCTCGCAGGCGTAGGGCATGGAGGGATGGATTACAGGAAGGCATTTTTTTACATTAATGACAGATTTTTTGTCGGAAATCAGATGAGCCTTAAGGCCCATTCACAATGAAAATTAAACATAACCGTAACATAAACACAGAAGTTTGCGCCCAGGCTACCAAATGGGATCATTCACAATGATTCACATAAACATTACCATTAGACGTTAACATGTAGGTTTGCAAACTCCAAACTTTCATGCTTATGCTTACGTGATTTGCAAACAGAACACAATCGTGGAGCGCTGAAGTATACGACAGAATATGAGGAAATAGCGTCGTTGTTATGTTTCCATGGTTACCAAGTATCTTTGCGGTTATGTTTATGTTTCCATCGTGAATGTTCTTGATTTTACCGTAACGTTTACATTTTTAAGTTAACGCTTACGTTATGTTTAATTTTCATTGTGAATGAGCCTTTACTTATGAGAGAATTATCATATTTGTGTGCTGCCTGCCAAGAAGAGTATGAATTCTTATTTCTGTCTTAAGATAACATCGGCGTTGAATATTTATTATTGTTAAGTACGTCGAAGCTACATTTTACCAGCAATTTAAAAATAGATAACAAAACCTTTACTGAAAAAAAAAAATCTTTCACACAAAACTCACTGTTGTGAACAACCGTTCACTTAAAAATGTAACAACGGATTTTTAAATGTCCGTAATCTCTGACTCAGAGTAAATATTTAAAATCGCACGCAACGTGAAAGAGCACTAATCTCATTCGTTCTCATCTCCATCTGTACTTTTTGAGGTTCTACTAATGTTTTATAATGTAGTATAATGAATAAATGATAATATTCAACGCAGGAAATAAGAGATGCATCATGCTAGCTGCTAGCAAAGCGGATCCTGGTAGGACCCTACACAAATATTTTAACAAAATCTTGGTAGACTAAACAATGGCCTGATAATATGTTGGTTGATAACACCTTCAAGATACAGTTCGTCATTCGAATGACCGGATTCACAGTCTGATGCAGAGAGGGGGGGGGGAGTTCTATTTCCTGGTACTATTTGAATGACCCATGTATTGTGGGTCCCTATCATCACGGCATGGCGCGTCCTCAGGTTGCGGATAGAGGAGACGGCCTCCAGATAGGCTATTATTTATTTATTTATTTATTTATTTATTTATTTAACCCGGTAGAGATAAGGCCATCAGGCCTTCTTTTCCCCTCTACCAGGAGGGAGAGGGTAGCTGCAAATATATTGAATAAGCAGTCGCGGACAACCGATAAGGGATGGTCCTCCAGCTTGTGGGTTGGGCGAAGGGCTAACAACCCATCACCGTAAAAAAAAACAGCTTGTTACGAAACCTTACAATAAGCTTCGGAATGGGACTGATTCTCTGGCACGACCACAGCAAAGAAATAAGGTTATGAGATTTGGTACGTGGAACGTAACTACGTAGTCTCTACATACAAATTCCACAATTTGGGACATCTGGCCGACATCTACGGCTGACCAATAGGATCCAGAATACAAAGCAGAGGTTAAATTAAAAATGCAATATGATTGCGGAGAGAATACGGAACAATGATAAATTTAAAAATAAAGTACAATTTGATTTCGGAGAAACATGAGATGAAAATACGTTGAAAAGTAATGAAATGAAGTAAAAAAAAAATTACATAGTGTTATACAAGTGATTGTGTAAAATGGATAATGAATCTCTCAATACCATTAGACAAATTTTGTTAATGTCCACATTAGAAAATTTAAGAGAAAGGAGAATGGTTTTGGTTACCTTAAATGAAGTTCCCCTAGCGCCAAAAAGAAGTCCTTTCACTTCCCATGTATTAGGGAACATTAGTAACGAAAGAACTAGCTAGATATAGAATAGACTTCGTGGAAGTACAAGAGTTTAGGTTAGGTGGGAATGGCATATCACAAATAGGAGATTACTTGTCGTATTATGGGGAAGAAAACATTAATCACCAATTAGGAACAGGATTCTTTGTTCATAAAAGAACAAAATCAGCAGTAAAAAAGATCGAATTTATCAGTGACAGGTTATCGTATTTAGTACTTAAGGGTAGATGGTGCGATATCATAGTTATAAATGCTCATGCCCCTACAAAAGAGAAAGACGGCCATATAAAAGATAGCTTGTATGATTGTATTCTTCACCTAACATAATTAGGAACATTAAATCCAAACGTTTGAGATGGGCAGGGCATGTAGCACGTATGGGCGAATCCAGAAATGTATAGAGAGTGTTAGTTGAGAGGCCGGAGGGAAAAAGATTTTGGGGAGGCCGAGACGTAGATGGGAGAATAATATTAAAATGGATTTTAGGGAGGTGGGATATGATGATAGAGACTGGATTAATCTTGCTCAGGATAGGGACCAATGGCAGCCTTATGTGAGGGCGGCAATGAATCTGCGGGTTCCTTAAAAGCCATTGTAATTAAGTATTTTAATGATTGTAGTATGCAAATTAAATTATACATATGTATTACTTTTCGTACAGTTAAAGCTTATGTCCAACCAAAGAATAAACATCGCTTCTTTTAGTCTCTATAGGATCTTTAGTAAATTCTACCACTGAGTTTACAAAGTTCCGAACATTTTTTTTTTCAATTCATCCCTATCTCGCAGGTCAAATGCTCTGTCAGTCACTCCATGTTTGTATGAATAAAATCTTATGTTATCGAGATTCTCTGTGGGGTTGAAATTAGACGAGTTTCCACGCCAAGTGGGTGTTCTCGAGTTCATTTTCATTACAGAAGAAACATGACTAATTTTTTTACAATTTTTGCATGATTCTGCTGAAAGACGCCATCTCCATTTAAAAATTCGCTTTACAATGGGCTGAAAAGTTTCAAAACATGTTGGGGGCAGTGAACTTTCCAGGTACCTTTCGACTCGTCATTTTTAACCCGTTCACTTTGAACCTAACAATATGTGACATGTAATTAAAACCATCTTTGTGGAAAGGTCAGCATGTTCCAATTAATTTTCAGACGCTGTGTTCTCTTTAAACGATGGTGTAAGCATATTAATATAAGTACCAGCTATATTCTAAAAACAGTCCAACATTATAATTTAAGATTTTCCCCAGTGTTGAACGGCATGCGAAAGTTTTAGGCTTTTGTACCATGTCGCAGAAACATCCAACGCTTCGAAATCACGTTATCGGCTTCGTCAGGAAATGCAAGAAACGAGAAGCTATTTGTTGAATCACACTCACGGACAGGAGAACGCGAATTCGATTATGCGCACTGTTCAAAACATACAGAGGTGAGCCTGCCTGGAGAGAAATAAAAAATAGGTTGCAGCCGCCAAATTACTCTTCAAGGAACGACCACTCATATAAATTGAGGGAAAGAAGACAGAGGACGGACACTGGAAAGTTTTCTTTTCTCAATCGTACTATCAGGGACTGGAATGCTTTACCTGCAGACTTACTAAAGGCTTTACTAACAACCAAAAATGTATTTAAAAATAGGCTTAAGGACTTTACTAATAGACGGTAGTATATTATACACAACTATTTAAAGGGCGTAATTGATATTTGTTATTTGAAGTGTTGTATCAGTGAAGAAATATGTCAGTGAAATGTGTTTATGTCAGTGAAGCTTTATAGTTTATAGCAGTAGTCCAAAGTATTTGAACAGTGAAATGTTTCTGAAGTGTTAGAGAAATCAGGATAGTATCAGTGAAATGTGTCGTAGTTCCAGTGCAGTGAGTGAGTTGTCAGCGAAATGAGTGTAGTGCTGAAAGGTACTTCTGCATGAATGAACATATCATACTCGTGGGTTTTAGTCCGAACTTAGGGTTAAGATATAAATTAGATTTGATGTGTAGAACTGCTCTAAACTTATTTTTCTGAAATGTTCGTGGTGCAAAGTTCCACTGTATTTAGAACATTTTTACAACGGTATGTATGTATGTATTTATTTATTCACACTGCAAATGGGTATATACCCGTTATTACACTCAATAATGACAATTAATAATAAACACAACTAATAAAAACATTAATAATAATAATGATAATAATAGTAATAATAAGGAGCATCCTAAATTAAATAAAGCACGATCACTTAAAATAACATTTAAAGTAAATCTAATTTGTATCTCAACCCCAAGTACGTACTAAGACCTACGAGTGTGATAGGTTCATACCTGCACAAGTAGGTACCTTTCGGTACTACACTTATTTCGCTGTCAACTCACTCATTGTACTCATTCTACCCTGATTTCACTATCACTTCAAAACCATTTCACTGTTTAAATACTTTGCACAGCCACTATGACGTATAGAACTTCACTGACACAAACACACTTCACTTACACAATTTAGACTTCACTGGCACAACACTTCAAATAACAAAATATCAATTACACCCTTTAAATAGTGTGTATAATATACTACCGTCTATTAGTAAAGTCCTTAAGCCTATTTTTACCTACTACTGTTAGTAATTTCAGGTATGCTTACAATTCCTTATCATTTCTTCATAGACTATTCTATAGTAAATTTCATGAATATTATATATCCGATATGTCATTTTCATAACTTATATACATATTTTTTTAGTTGGTTATTTAAGGACGCTGTATCAACTACTAGATTATTTAGCGTCGATGAGTTTGGTGATAGCGAGATGGTATTTGGCGAGATGAGGCCGAGGATTCGCCATAGAGTACCTGGCATTCACCTTACTTTGGGGAAAACCTCGGAAAAAAACCCAACCAGGTAATCAGCCCAATCAGCGGGAATCGAACCCGCGCCCGAGCGCAACTTCAGAGCGGTAGGCAAGCGCCTTAACCGACTAAGTCACGCCGGTGGCTTAACTTACATTATTTAAGAAGAATTTGACAGTACGGTATGCAGCTAGATTAGATTTATTGTCTGATATATCTAGCATATAGCACTGTTTGCATTAGCTCTTACAGGCTTGGATTGAAGTATGTGAAAAAAATCATATCTCGAAAACTAGGCCCTTTCCGGACGTAGAAATTTATAAGGAGGTTTCTTATTTGAAATGAAGGAGAAACAATCGTTGTGCAAATCCATTATCACATCCTTGTGAGCAGTAAGTGTTGTAATTCTATTAGCTGGCACGCACGGTACTCCCTTGGTAATGGCTGTCTAAATATGTTTATTTCAGCGAAAACCTCAATCGATTTTTGTCATGGCAACTCGCTACTTTGTGTAATGAATAATTTAAAATACATGTTGTCATAGTTAATTCAATTATTTTGGTTCGTTCATAATTTTACTTGACGTAGCATATAGCATTAATACTGTCCACCTGTCACTGTGTACACTACGTCCGGCTTCAAATGTGTCTTCCAGATACGGTAATGAAATGAGACATTAGCTGTAACGTCTATCTTAATTCCAGCCCATCCACAACACTTCTGTATGCACTGTAACGTGAGTACACAAATTATTATCTCGTTTGCGGTATCTTGTGTTTACTCAGTATACAACATTGTGAAAGGAAATGGGACGAAATTACGAGTGAAACTACGCAGAGTTTCGTTCACGAGGGAGCGCAACTGAACTTCAATCTTTCAATGAAAATAAATTGGCGCCAGTAACTTATCAATGTCATATGTAACACGCAATACAATTTATTTAAAACGTCTCAGTTGAAAAGGCGCTGTGCTAATTGAAGACACTCATAAACTCCTCAGATAATTTTAACCTTGTAAGATTTTACGGTATATTAGATTTACGAAAACATTCTGTAAGGCTACTAAATAAATAGACCTATACCTGAAAATTTCACTTTTCTATACGAAAAGTTGAGAAAATATTTATTTTGAATAAAAAAATCAAACTTGTGAAAAATGAGCATTGAAATTAAAACTTACATTCTTATAATGCACTTATACTTCTCAGGCAAATCTAAAAATTACCATGGATACAGTTTTAATAAGTTCTCTTCCCTCTATCTATTGAATCAGTGCTGGCCATTCCTGAACATAGCTCGACCAAGCGGCATATACCACCTCTTTCGTCTATCTCTTTCCTTTCCGCTGTAAAGCGCTCAGGCTCTCCTGGGCTCTAAAGCGCGCGCTTGCTCCTGTGAGCATCAATCGACATGCCTGTCCTAATAGATGAAGTCCATTTAAAAGCCACTGATTTGATTTTTGTCTACATCATCTCTAAATTATATACAGGGTGTTTCAAAAATAGAGGGCATAATTTCAGGTATGTATTCCCCATATGTAGACAGTACGAAAAGTTCATTACAACAGGTGTCCGGAAATGCTTGGTTTCCGAGTTATGGCCTTCAAAACAGTAATATTCACCGAAACGTTTTTCTTCCCGCAGATAGTTGTCTTTACAACAGACGTTCAAAATGTCCACCTCCTGCTAAAATGTCCACCTCCTGATTGAAGACAGACCTCACATCGATGTCTCATGGCCCTGCGGAAACGATCCCAAATTCCAGGAGTATTGCGTATTTCCTCACAACCTGCCACAATTCGATTCCGAAGGGATTCCATGTCAGGCACCGGAGACGAATACAATAATGATTTTACATGGCCCCACAAGTAGAAATCAATAGGGTTGAAATCAGGTGAGCGTGGAGGCCAAGCAATTGGGCCACCTCTACCTATCCATCGATTAGGGCACCTCTCCTGGTACAAACGACGAGCCAGCGCAGCATTGCCGTCCGCCTTACCGTACATGAAGTGCACCTCTGCCAGCTCCTGATTTCAGTACATGTCACAAGTACAACGCCAAACACAACACTCAGTGTACTCTTCGCCTCGGAATCAACTGTTGGAGTGTCCTCTGTTAATATCTTCTGTCACGGCACCTATCTGCGGGAAGAAAAACGTTCCGGTGAATATCACTGTTTTGAGGGCCATAACTCGGAAAGCAAGGATTTTCGGACACATGTTGTAATGAACTTTTTGTATTGTCTACATGTGAGGAATACATACCTGAAATGATGCCCTCTAATTTTGAAACACCCTGTATATTTTTTTCAATATTTACTTATGTTTGCTGACGACCATGTAATTATATGAAAGAAAATATTCTACAAAGAGCCTTGTATGGAGTACATATTACAGTAATTATAAAATACTGCGCCTGTCAAATCCCTTCCCTACTGGACCTGTCCCTTAAGTCCTTTAGATCGGATTCTTCTCTCAGTCTTACAAATCTCTCTTTTCTCTCTCGTAGGCACACCGGTCTTATGAATGAACGACGTCCGCTCTCCGGAGTAACATGACGCCCCGACATTTGCTAGCCACAGTGTCCCTGAGGAGAGCATTGCGTGAGCCGTAAGGTGAAACCTTCACGCTGCTTCAGTTCATCCTCTTCATATCTGCCTATGGGAACACTTAACACCTCATGAATCTTGCCACAAAATTTCCAACAGGAAAAAATTTTCTCGCCACGTCAACAGCGCTGCCTCAAAACTTAAATACTACTAGGTTCAAAAAGTTCCCGGAATTTTACTACCATTTTTCGTATTAATATATAACAAGGGATATTATACATTTGTTTTGTTGGTAACATTCATGATGTCATTTCCTTAAAGTTTGCTGATAATGGCAATTATTGGTTTTGAGTTGTAGGCAATTGTTTATCATAGTGTTTTGTTTGTTCGTCGCATTTTGTAATTATGTCCACAGAGCAAAGTACAAACATCAAGTTCTGTGTTTTGCTGGGGACATGATCAGTATGGCTGATGAAGATGGTGATTTCTTAAACAAAATGAAACTGGTGCTACTTGTACGACCCAGTCCCTAAACGACAGTCATCTGAGTGGAAATCGAAAACATCTCCTCGGAAGCAAAAATTTCCTAGGGACACTTCCAAAGGCAAAGTTATTTTAAATGTTATGTTTTATTTAACGACGCTCGCAACTGCAGAGGTTATATCAGCATCGCCGGATGTGCCGGAATTTTGTCCCGCAGGAGTTCTTTCACATGCCAGTAAATCTACTGACATGAGCCTGTCGCATTTAAGCACACTTAAAGCAAAGTTATGTTGGAAGTTTTCTTCGACTCTCAGGGTCTCATGCACCATGAGTTCATTCCAGAAGGTCGTACTGTAACGAAAGAATTGTACGTAGAAACCCTCCGTCGCCTCTGGGACGCAGTGAGAAGGAAACGTCCAGAAAAGTGGGTAGAAAACAACTGGTTCCTTATGCATGACAATGCACCTGCTCATCGCGCAATTATTGTAAAGAATTTTCTTGCCAGGCACAACATAACTGCTTTGGATCACCCACCATACTCTCCTGATCTCTCACCACCTGATTACTTTCTGTTTCCCCGTCTGAAAAGTCATCTGAAAGGACGGAGATTCAATGCTGAAGAGGTTATCGCAAACGCGACGAGAGCACTAAGACGGGTTTCACAAAATGGCTTCCAGGCCTGCTTCCAGGAACTCTACACGCGTTGGCAAAAGTGTGTTGTTGCGGAAGGCAACTATTTTGAAGGGAATGCTGTAGAATAGTGTTTAAGGTACGTTGTTTCTATGATGCTAGCAAATTCCGGGAACTTTTTGAACCTAGTATGTATATCTGAAGAGATTCAGTTTTACATGGTGACTTCCTTACTTACTGGCTTTTAAGGAGCCCGGAGGTTCATTGCCGCCCTCACATAAGCCCGCCATTGATCCCTATCATGAGCAAGATTAATACAGTCTCTACCATCATACCCCACCTCCCTCAAATCCATTTTAATATTACCTTCCCATCTACGTCTCGGCCTCCCCAAAGTCTTTTTCCCTCCGGCCTCTCAACCAACACTCTATAAGCATTTCTGGATTCGCCCATACGTGCTACATGCCCTGCCCATCTCAAACGTCTGGATTTAATGTTCCTAATTATGTCAGGTGAAGAATACAATGCGTGCAGCTCTGCGTTGTGTAACTTTCTTCATTCTCCTGTAACTTCATCCCTCTTAGCCCCAAATATTTTCATAAGAACCTTATTCTCAAATATCCTCAATCTCTGTTCCTCTCTCTAAGTTAGAGTCCAAGTTTCACAACCATACAGAACAACCGGTAATATAACTGTTTCATAAATTCTAACTTTCAGATTTTTTGACAGCAGACTAGATGATAAAAGCTTCTCAACCGAATAATAACAGGCATTTCCCATATTTATTCTGCGTTTAATTTCCTCCCGAGTATAATTTATATTTTTTTCAATGGTGACTCAGTTATAAAAGTATTTGGGGGGATTTCAATAGTTTGTTAAGATTTAATTTCTCCGACACTGAAAAACTACTTCCCATCCCCATAATCGTCTACTTTCTTGGGTTCGCAATGTGTTTGATGATCCTATCATATCTTGAGTACGGCACCCAAACTACAGTAAAAACCCGATATAACGCGCACATATTTCAACCCACTCATTGGCTTAAGGTGACTTGTAGAGTTACCAACGGCGAGACCAGAGGACAGGGGAGACACTGCGAGATTATCCACTACTGCAGACTACATAATTTCATATCATCAAACACACAATAGTACATTATGCAACGAGCCTATAATGATAGTAATTAAGACGCGAGTACGTTTGTTTATGAAACTCGCTTGCGCTCGTTTCATAATTTTCATACGAGCGTCTTAATTACCACTACAGGCAAGTTTCATACGACTTTTTATGCTCGACCATATTTCTAACTTGAAATTATTCATAAGTATTCATGTCAATGGTTATGTAAGTGAGGAGCGGAACTGACCTTCTAAATTGTGAGATGTGCGCAGACGCGAAAGTATTGATTTTTCCCGAGGAACAATAACGTCATTGACCTTGATGTAATCTAGAGAATAACATGAACTAATTTTGATATAACCTGGAAATTGATTTAAAATTGAAAAACGAGATGACAAATTGAATTTATTTGAATATTATTTACAATTAACGCTAATTATTATAGTAACAGAACATAACCTTCTGCGACAGTATTGGATTTCCAGCCTCCGTGACTTTTCGCTAGTTGTCTTTCGATTGCATATCCGAGAATAATCGATACTTGCGCTTTTATAATGGTACAATGGTGATTTCTCATTGGCTGAACAACTGAACTATAATGAATAGGTGTACTTTAATGAGGTGCATTAAAGGGCTACTACCAGGTGTATAATTACTACATTTCGGCATGGTCGAGCATAATAAAACATGGCAAGTATACATGTCCACAGACAGCCACGTTATATCGGACTTTTGCTGTACTTAAGATTCCATACTCAAGATATCGCTCAAGATCTAATAGAAATGCTGGAAGACTAGGGATCTGAATGGGCCGAAAATAATAATAACCCTGCAGTAGATGATGATAGATGTAACTACATTACATGCGTTCATACAATGATCGTCTACGAAGTACTCTTGATAGTGGTACTATACCACATATAACATTGAATGGGATTATTGTTAAATACAGTGAAACAGTTAAAAATCTTGGCATTTTTATGGATAGCGATCTAAATTGGAACACCCAAGTAACACACACTTGCAAAAAAATATTTTCTCAACTTCACTCTTTGTTTCATATGAAAGAATTTCTACCACTTAGTCTAAAAAAGAATCTTATTCAGACGCTTGTAATGCCCCATTTTGATTATTGCGATTCCTTACTAACTAATGTAAGTTCACTCTTAGCTGAGAGACTACAACGTGTTCATAACGTGTGCATACGATTCATCTGCAATACTCGTAAATTTGACCATATAACACCTTCCCTCCAGTTACTTTCATGGGTGCGTCTGAAGGAACGAAGAACAATACATTCACTGTCTCTTCTATTTAGAATCATGCATACTTCTACTCCGAATTATCTCTTATCGCGCTTTCAATTTCTTACAACTCTTCGAAACCGACATCAAGCACTTCTTTCTATCCCTCATCATAGAACGTCTCTATACTCATCCTCGTACACTGTAGAAATACCTCGCCTCTGGAATTCGCTACCTAATGATGTCAGGGACTGCCGGACTTTATCACAATTCAAAATTAAATTGGAAAATTTTGTCTTGTTTAATGCTTTTTAGATATTGCTAGAAGTGTCGATTTGTGTTTTTTTTTACTCCAGATTAAAATCGCAAGTTTCTTGTTTATGTTAGTTAATTAGGATACAATTAATTATACTTAATCACTCATTTAAAATTTGTGTGACTGCAACCTGTGTATATTTTTGTGTGACTTTACTTCGTTTATAGTGTTTTTTTTTCCTTTTTATTTCTGTTATTGTATTTGTATTCCTGGTGTTGTGGAAGAGAAGGCCTGATGGTCTTAACTACACCAGAATAAATAAATAAATAAATAAATGATCGATCAGCACATATGCAGGGTTGTGCGGTTGCATTACATGAAAGAAAGGAAGGTGAAGTTGGAAACCTGCAGGCATTTGAATCCCAATGGCGCATACCGATGTTACATGGAGCGGACACAAACCCAGTTATTTCCTCCACTGTCTCCCTGCATCCATTTGATAGTAACAGTGCGTGAACAATGTGCGTCCATGTAAGCTGGTGCACCCGTATATCGCTCAACCGGCGCCCTGTCTGATACATCGGTCGGCGCATTCATAAGATAATTAAACTAGACGGTTCTTGTTACTCGTTACGAGAGAGTTCGCCTACTGCTACGTCTATTAATAACAGGGGTGTCCACCAATTCTTGTAACATCGCTGAAAAAGGAATTATAATGCCCATCATCACAGTTTTCTAAACAGCCAAATTAAGTTAATCTTCGATGCTACTTACCCATTAAAGTTCTACGAAATGTTTATTTGGCCATTATTCAGTCTATCATTCAATAGTCTATGGTATAATTGTTTGGGGTAGAAGTACAAAAATTAATCTTAGTCCGTTAAATTTACTACAAAAACGAATAATTAAAATTTCGATTATCCAACTAAATTAATTTATTCTGAATTTAATGTATTTAATATTGAACAAATTTATAAGTATACGCTGTTGAAATTTTATCATAAAAATCGTAATAAGTTTGTATTACAGACACACAATTATGACACAAGACGAAATATTAATTCAACATTAGTAGAACCTAAATGTCTCACATCTGCTGGTCTAAAGCATAGCATTAATTTTGGCCCTCGGTTGTACAATGCTTTAACTAAATTACACCCAGAACTTCTAACATGTAACCCACTAACATATAACAAGAAAATTAGAAACGTGTTAATATCTTCAATTTGATTAAATAAATTTATAGCCTATGTGTATGAATTAATCAACCTATATTATATTTGTATTCTATAATTTTGAAATTATATATAGTCCTACTTTTCACGTGCGATATTATTCTTCTCTAGTGTTAATATTATTTTATATAATTCCATTGGCGCTGAAATTTAAATTTTAGTTCCTATTTTATTTTACTTATTTATTTTGATTATTATTATTTTTGTATTTTGTATATTTCTCTTATACTAATATTGTATTATGTAATTTCTGTAACTGTAATTTTAATTCTATTTCCTATTTTATTTTATTTTATATTCTCTTATAGGCCTATTAATATTATATCTGAACTGCGACCGAATACGAGCGCTGCTCATTCGGTCTCAAATTTTGTTAATACTACTGTATCGCCTTTTTATATTGTTTGCATTATTTTATTTCTATTTCTCTTGTTTGTTTGTAATTATATTCTTTATTCTGTATATTTAAATTTAAATTAAATTAAATTAAATTAAATTAAACAATTGTTAGGGATTGAAAGATCTAAAAAAAAAAAGTATTTAGGCATTACAATCGACCAACACTTACGATGGAATAAACATATTACATATTTATGCAATAGATTACGTAAAACAATTTATATCTTTGTTATACTTCGGTCATAATTACCAGTTAATATTTTACGTCTCATTTATTTAGCTTTATTTGAATCCATTCTCCAGTATGGAATTTTAGGGTGGGGACATGCTTGTAATTCTAATCTCACTCCACTAATACTTATTCAGAAAAGAATAATTAAAATATGCCTTAATAAACCAATTGATTACTCATCCCAGCTTTTGTTCACTGATTTTAATGTTTTGAAAATTAAACAGATTTATTATATTGCCTTATTAATCTTCATACATAAAAATCGTAATAAATTCAAATTGTATCATCATAAATATGGAACTAAAAGATCCGATTTTATACGACTAGAGGAACCAAAGTGTTTCACAAGCACAGCTCTTAGCCATGGTACCTACTTTGGTCCAAGGTTATACAACAAAATAATTGATAAATACCCAAATTTGAAAAAAAAATTAGTATCAGAAATTTCAAAAATAGCGATAGGCATTTAATTTTTAAAGAATATATGTTGATTTAATATGTTTATGTATTTGTATGACTTAAATTGTTAAAATTGAAATTGTATTTTAAAATTTAATTTAATCCTGTAATTTTTTTCCTTGACCCACTTTGTGTCAAATAATTATCTTTGTTTGTGTTTATCTTTGTGTTTAGATATCTCCCTGAGCACGAGTTTTTACTCCTTCAGGGAAGAAGCAAGATTGTATTTTTGTACATGTTATTTTACTAACAATAAACAAACAATTATTATGGAAAACAATTATTATAAACAATTATTATTATTATTATGGATACAGCTCGCCGTAACACAAGCTGAAAATATGGCAGTTAAAAATGGCGTGGAGAGATACGTTTTCTTTGGGTTATTAAATTCGATTATTTTGTTTCGGATGGAAGTAAATTACGTAAAACGAAATATTACCGTACCAAATTACTATACAAAGCTCAAATGTTGGGTAGTTACCAGCAGTGTGGCATGATGATGGATCACAGACTGCAAGTTTAGGCATCATAAATCATTAAAATAGGCAGACAAAAATGCATCACAAATAGCTAAAATAGGCAGGCAAAAATCCATTATAAATAGCTGAAATACGCAATAAAAGGCAATTACAAAAACCTTGCACTAGACCCACAACCTTGCACCTTCCACAAAGGGATTTCGGCAGCAAGAAAAGCTTTACATAAGTCGAAGGCAAATTGAGATTTTCGACTCGATGTTGCAATTGCTGTTGGAAGCAAAGAAATCGTCTTCCCAGTAGCCTTGGAAAGTGCATTTTTGTGTTTGGTTGTACTGATATGTTGCGATATGAAATATTCAGCTACAGTCGAGCCGTTCTTATTTCCGGCGTGGCCACGCCTTCTCGACTTTTGGCGCGAAGAAGGTAGGCAATAGCGGTGTTGCTAAATCTCTGTCAAGCCAATAGCAGTTCTAATAGCTGGTTGTCGAACAATCAGTCGGTATTGTTGTTAGTGCTGTGTTATCGCTCAGTTTTCAGCATCACAATGCCGCGGAGGAGTCGGAAGGCCATCAATTCGCAAAGCAGAGAAATGATTCTTGGCGTTAGAGATTTTTTCGAAAATGAACGTAAAATAAGAGTAGTTTATTGCCTTTAATGCAAGTGGTGCAAAGAACAGCTGATGCGTGTGATGTGAACAAGTTCACGGTTTCTCAAATAACGACAGAGAAGTACGGACAATCCCGCAAAGAAGAAAATAAACTGAGAACTATGGCGGCGGCAGGTACTAACAATGATTGTAGCGATCTAGGCGTAGCACCTCTAAATTGAACAATACCGTTAGGCAAGGTTCTTCGTGTAATTTTTTTATGTAGCAATGACTTATCATGACAAAATTTTTAATACTAACATATTTGCTTAATTTACAGGTTGTGTGGTTTTAGTTATTCATTCACATAAAAAATGTTTATTTATTATATTTTACAGCTTTCTCCCATTTTAGTAATTTCTAATATTGTTTCTGTATTTACGAAAATCGTTACTTCAAATGGTCGGAAAAACCAATTATAGCACAGCATGGTAAGTCTTCTGTGTCCTGGGATGCTAGGAATAACAATAATATATAATATTATGTATTCATATATTACTAATCATTTATCGTAGGAAATAATTTTTCGTTCGATGTTTAAGACTAGACATGTGCTAAAACTTCGTTAAGAGTACAAGGGTAGACTTGACAACGCAGTAACATCCACCGTGAGCGGGAAGCGGTATGTCGTCTGCATAACCTTGACGACAACCACTGCCAGTGAAATAGCGTGTCAGCTGACCAGAAGCTGTCGTGTGATTTGCTGCCGGAAATAAGAACGGCTCGACTGTAACTACAACAACGTCGAATTGAAAACTGACAGAAAAATAACCGTTAAAAATAACGTTAGACCCGTACTCATTATTGCCTTGTCAAATAAACACAAGCGATAATTAAAACGCTGACTGTTATACATTTTTGCACGGCAGCACTCATCGTTGCAAAGAGAATATGAACTGAAAGACAATAATATACATTCGGTGAAGTCACTTTCATTGTAGCGGTTACAGAAATAAATTAAAATATACCTGTAGGCAATGTTTAATATTAAATTAATAAATAATAGATAAATAATCAAATAAAGGCAAAAAAGCATTTATTTTGTAAATTAGGCATTTATATTAAAAAGGGCAGAAAAGGGCAACATAAAACTGTGACGTTTCAATCACAAAGGTATAATTCGTACAGATTTACTTTCAAAATGAAGATAGATTTAACACATTTAAAAAGGCATTCTGCCAAATTTCCGGTCTCTGGTAATGATAATGATGGGGATAATAATGGTGATGGTGGCGGTAGCAACGGCAGCTTTGATGGTGATAGAATCCAGTCTAAGTCAGTTTATGAAGTTTCTCAGAGCAAATTTCTTCTTCTTCCTTCAGCTCTTCTTCACCTGACGCTATAGACTAGACGTTTCCGATTTCATTTACTCCAGCTTCTCTAACGCTTTCCATAAAATATAATCATGACGAATTCTTTCTCCCGTCAAGTCTTAAAGTAAAGAACCTCTCCAAGTAACCTAAAGCCAATGCCTGGATTTTTAATAAGTCTGGACTATCTACATCTGAATGGGTAACCTGCCTCAAAATGAACGCCAATTTAGCAGCAGTTAGAGGAGTACCTGGTCGCTCTTTGGACGGATCCCGGTGCAGACATGGCTGCCCGGAGACTGAAACCCTTGCCCATGTCCAAGGTCAGTGTAACAGAGGTTTACTCCTCCGAAATGCCAGACACCATCATGTTCGATCCTTAATTGCAACTGCTTTAAGAAAAAAGTCTTGGATAGTAGAAGAGGGAGTTTTTTGCCTTGCTACTAATGGCTCCTCTAGACGTATTGACATCATAGCGTATTCCCAGACCACCAAGAAAGGATATATAATTAATCCTACCATAAGGATTGAAACGGGGAGTAGCCAGCCGGAGGATGTCAATCAGGAAAAGATCAACATTTATCTGTCAACAGTTGATTACTTCAAAGCAAAATACCAGCTTGAAGACATTGAGGTGATTGGTCTTCATATTGGAGCTCGTGGTGTGATTCCCAAGTTCTTTCAGAGCTTCAGGAAGACTTTTGAACTACCACAGACACTTACTGCTGACATCATAACTTCAGTTTTGAAACGCTCTTGCCAAATTCTGAGTCATCATATTCACTCTGTTTAATTTCTTTTTCTTCACTCTATAATTCATATATGTTTATTTTAATTTTCTTTCTACAAACTTTATGTCAACATTTGATATTGTAAAATTCATGTAGGAGAGTATACTGAGTCCTTCTGGGCTACTTCCAATGGGAGGCAGTTATTATTATTATTATTATTATTATTATTATTATTATTATTATTATTATTACTACTATATTGCGTCAAAGCTAATGAACAATTTAAAATACAATTCCGTGTAGCTCATGTAAGAGCATTACCAGTTACATATCTCAATCGCCACAGGTAAGGAAATGAGTACTGCCAAAGCTACTTTTTCTGTAGGCTATCATAAACGCTGTCATACTTACTTACTTACAAATGGCTTTTAAGGAACCCGAAGGTTCATTGCCGCCTCACACAAGCCCACCATCGGTCCCTATCCTGTGCAAGATTAATCCAGTCTCTATCATCATATCCCACCTTCCTCAAATCCATTTTAATATTATCCTCCCATCTACGTCTCGGCCTCCCCAAAGGTCTTTTTCCCTCCGGTCTCCCAACTAACACTCTATATGCATTCCTGGATTCGCCCATACGTGCTACATGCCCTGCCCATCTCAAACGTCTGGATTTAATGTTCCTAATTATGTCAGGTGAAGAATACAATGCGTGCAGTTCTGTGTTGTGTAACTTTCTCCATTCTCCTGTAACTTCACCCCTCTTAGCCCCAAATATTTTCCTAAGCACCTTATTCTCAAACACCCTTAACCTATGTTCCTCTCTCAGAGTGAGAGTCCAAGTTTCACAACCATACAGAACAACCGGTAATATAACTGTTTTATAAATTCTAACTTCCAGATTTTTTGACAGCAGACTAGATGATAAAAGCTTCTCAACCGAATAATAACAGCATTTCCCATATTTATTCTGCGTTTAATTTCATCCCTAGTGTCACTTATATTTGTTACTGTTGCTCCAAGATATTTGAATTTTTCCATCCCTTCGAAGGATAAATCTCCAATTTTTATATTCCCATTTCGTACAATATTCTGGTCACGAGACATTATCATATACTTTGTCTTTTCGGGATTTACTTCCAAAACGATCGCTTTATTTGCTTCAAGTAAAATTTCCGTATTTTCCCTAATCGTGTTATCTCAGCGAAAATTTCGAAATGAGTTTTCTTGTTGCATTCCATTACTAGCACTTACTCACAATATGAATAATAACAGCAATATGAAACGTAAGGTGAGCACACAAATAGGAAACGGTTTTCATGCCAAAATTAAGCTGTACAGCTAGACAGGCATTGTAACGTTCGCATGTAATGTAATAGCTACGCCCACGTCAAGAGCGTACAATACATCCAGTAGCTGCTTTGGGTGCACTGTAATAAACTTCAGAGTTAAACATTTGCTTTCGCCAGACCCTGGACCAGGCCGGGCTGCGTCGGCTCCTGTCCGGGCCCTGCGCGCACTGAACGCTATTCACGAATGGAGGTACATGCTCTACCAACAGTCGTCCCTGTTTACAGAAGAGAGTGCCTTTCAACTGATGATGAATGTCATCATGTGACACCACGTGGCCTTAACTTGAATAAGGATTACAGCATTTGCTCGTGGGGGGGGGGGGGAAGTAGATTATTTTACGACGCTTTATCAACATCTTAGGTTATTTAGCGTCTGAATGAGATGGTGATAATGCCGGTGAAATGAGTCCAGAGTCCAGCACCGATAGTTACCCAGCATTTGCTCATATTGGGTTGAGGGAAAACCCCGGAAAAAACCTCAATAAGGTAACTTGCCTCGACCGGGAATCGAACCCGGGCCACCTACTTTCGCGGCCAGAAGCGCTAGCCGTTACTTCACAGGTGTGGACCATTTGCTCGTGTAACTTCACACGACAATTTATTTATTTATTTATTTATTTATTCTAGTGTAGTTAAGGCCATCAGGCCTTCTCTTCCACAACACCAGGAATACAAATACAATAATAGAAATAAACAGAAAAAAAAATACACTATATACAAAATAAAGCTACACAAAAAAAAAAAGAGAGAAAGAGAAAAAAAACACTATAAACAAAGTAAAGCCACACAAAAATATACACAGGTTGCAGTCACACAAACTTTAAATGAGTGATTAAGTATCATAATCCTAACTAATTAACTAACAGAAATAAGAAACTTGCAATTTTAATCTAGATTAAAAAAGAAAAAGAGAAAAAAGAACACAAATCAATACTTCTAGCAATACCTAAAAACATTAACTAAGACAACATTTTCCAATTTAATTTTGAACTGTGATCAAGTCCGGCAGTCCCTGACGTCATTAGGTAACGAATTCCAGAGGCGAGGTATTTCTACAGTATAGGAAGATGAGTATAAAGACGTTCTATGATTAGGGATAGAAAGAAGTGCTTGATGTCGGTTTCGAAGAGTTGTAAGAAATTTAAAGCGCGATAACAGATAATTCGGAGGAAGTATGCATGATTCTAAACAGAAGAGACAGTGAATGTATTGTTCTTCGTTCCTTCAGACGCACCGATGAAAGTAACTGGAGGGAAGGTGTTATATGGTCAAATTTACGAGTATTGCAGATGAATCGTATGCACACATTATGATCACGTTGTAGTCTCTCAGCTAAGAGTGAACTTACATTAGTTAGCAAGGAATCGCAATATTCAAAATGGGGCATTATAAGCGTCTGAATAAGATTCTTTTTTAGACTGAGTGGTAGAAATTCTTTCATATGGAACAAGGAGTGAAGTTGAGAAAAAATATATATATTTTTCAAATGTGTGTTACTTGAGTGTTCCAATTTAGATCGCTATCCATAAAAATGCCAAGATTTTTAACGGTTTCACTGTATTTAACAATAATCCCACTGGGGCGCAGACTATAAAGTCTTAATGTGCACTTACAGAATCCTCATTCGCTCTAAACTCGATTATGGCTGTATCGTATACAACTCAGCAAAATCATCCTCTTTACAAAAACTTAATGTAATACAAAACTCAGCACTTCGGATCGCTTTGGGTGCATTCCGAACAAGTCCAATAGCCAGTTTACAAATAGAAGCAGATGAACTGCCTCTTGATATTCGAAGAAAACAACTGAGCATTTCCTATGCTCTAAAAATCGCAGCTTCATCTAGACCTAACATGAACTCATATATATTCTCTGAACATCATGATAAACAACAAATACATTCAGCACCTTTTTCTTCTAGACTGAAACAATACTTTAACGAAATGAATATACCAATCCCTTCCATTTCTCAAAGAAATAAAAACACTGCTCATCCACCTTGGAGAATCATGTTACCTGAAATAAATCTGGATCTAACATATCATATTAAAACCGAAACGAACAATATTACGTATCAACAATTTTGCAGAGAACAATGGGATCAGTACCGTAATTACCGTCACATATACACAGATGGATCGCAGACTAACCAAGGATGTGGATGTGCTGTAGTTTACCCTGACCACACGATGTTGTACACATTGCCATCTCTTTATTCAGTTTTCACATGCGAGTTATACGCCATCAAAAAAGCTTTAGAATATATTCTGGAAACAGAGACTGATAAATCTTATCTTCTTCACACTGATTCTCAATCAAGTTTACAAGCTCTTCAAGATATATTCTCTACAAACGCACTCATTCAAGAAATCCATCAGCTCCTCACTGACTTGATGAAACAAGGACGAAAAATAACTCTAATATGGATCCCTTCTCATCAGGGCATTCCTGGAAATGAAACTGTAGATGCCGCAGCAAAAGAAGCTACACGACTGCCATTGCATTTTTTCACATCTATTCCTCATGCAGACGCCATTAAATACATAACCAGAAAACTGCACAACCATTGGCAAACATCATGGACAGAGTCATCATCCAGCAAACTTCACGAAATAGTACAGCATTCCAGAATGAAATATCCACTACAGAATTTTAAACGTCAAAATCAAGTAACAATCACGAGATTGCGAGTTGGCCACACCAAAATTACACATTCTTATCTTCTAGACAGAACTCCTCGTCCAACATGCACCAATTGCCACAGTAGGATCTCTGTGCGGCATTTAATTTCTGAATGTCCACGGAAGACCTACGCGAGGCCCGGGACGAACGTAAATTGACAATAATGACTTTACTTGACTTCAGCAAAGCCTTCGATTCTGTAGACATTGACTTATTAATATGTAAACTCAGAAGACTACACCTAGAAGAGCACGTTGTCCTGTGGTTTGACTCTTACCTTAATGGCCGCCAACAAAGTGTGATAGCTGGAAATCGTTCTTCCCCTTGGCAGGCCGTAAGGTCAGGGATCCCACAGGGATCAGTTCTTGGCCCTTTACTATTTACAATTTATATCAACGACATATCAGAATCTCTAAAGTACTGCCGACACCATCTCTATGCAGACGACCTTCAAATATACATAAAATTCCACACTGACGAAATAAATGATGCAATAACTAAAATTAATGACGACCTGAACTCAATCTGCATATGGATACGGAAATTCCGACTTAAACTAAATCCAGAAAAATCACAGTCAATCATTGTGGGCCATTCACGTTTGTTAAGCACTATTACCATACCAAATTTGTCCCCGATTAAAATACACGGCACCGAAATTCCGTTCAGTGAATCAGTAAAGAATCTAGGTATTTATATGGATAAAAGTTTAAATTGGAACATTCAAGTTGCAGAAACCTGCAAAAAGGTATTTTCATTAATCCACTCGTTTAGACGATTGAAGAATTTTCTACCCCTTTCCATGAAAAAAATGTTAGTGCAAACACTCGTGATGCCCCACTTCGATTACTGTGATATTCTGCTTACTGACCTAAGCGTTACTTCGGCGCAGAGACTACAACGTGTTCATAATATGTGCGTCCGTTTCGTCTGCAATATTCGCCGGGCTGATCACGTAACACCATCCCTCGAAATGTTGTCCTGGCTCCGTCTAGAAGATCGTAGGAAAATCCACTGTCTTTCCCTTCTCTTTCACATATTACATTTCTCCACTCCTGTCTATCTTGCGTCTCGTTTTCAAAATTTATCCACCCATCATAACCTAGACACACGATCACAACGCTCCTCAATATTATCCATTCCCTCCCACCGAACATCCTCATATTCATCTTCTTTCACTGTGGCTGTTCCTCGACTTTGGAATTCCCTACCGAGTAATGTCAGGGACTGTCAGACATCAAATCAATTTAAGAATAGGTTAACGAGATATTTTTCTAACAATTATTGTCAACAATAATAGCTGTTTCAGGTTTCTCAGTGTTTAATGGTTATATATATCACAGATAAATATATAAATTATCTCATTATTATTATTATTATTATTATTACTATTATAATTACCATTATTATTATTATTATTATTATTGTTATTATTATTATCATTATTATTATAACTATTTCTTACCAGTGTTTATTATTGTCACACTAACATTAGTTATCCAATTTTCATCATTTACTTTCATGTTGTTTTATGATCTAGATATTAATGTAATAACTATGTAAGCAAATGTATTTAATTAGAATTAGAGTCTGGCTGGGCGGAAGAGAAGGCCTACTGGCCTTAGCTCTGCCAGATTAAATAAATAAATTATTATTAAATAAATTATTATATCACCTTCATCGAGAACAATTCCATATAAAAAAAAAAACTTATCAACAGTTCTAAACAACCCATCATTCAGTTCAAACTTAATTAAATTTCTGAAAGCTATCAACATTTACAAATGTATCTAAATGATTATTGTAATACAGTACACTCTATGTAAACTGTAAGAATTGTTTAGGTACGTATTGTTGCGATATGACTTTCTAAGTTAAAGCGACATAAAATAAATAAATTAAAAAAAAAAAACAATAATCCCATTCAATATTATATGTGGTACAGTACTACTATCAAGAGTGCTTCCCATTACGATTGCTTGCGATTTCTCTGGATTTAACCTTAATCCAAATGGACAATGGGCATCATTAAACGACACATGCTTTTCATTATATGCGTGAATGTAACTGTTAAAATCGCCAGATTTTGTTTTACATTCTAATAATGGGCCTACTTCAGCCTCTCGAGTATATCTGCAATTTACGAAAACTGTACCTTCTCTTAGGCCAATAAATTTATTCCATAATCTTGAAACATCACTAAATAGCTGTTCTATCCTTATAGTACTCTGAAATATTCTAGTACTTTTAACTGTAAGAGATCGGTGAGCATTAGTGAAGCTGTAGTCAGGTGAGAAACAAAAAAGGAAACTATAAAAATAACATTTACACAAAAATACTAATACAATTTGATTTGCAAAGAACAGAGCTTGAAGTCACAGTCTCTGTTAAACTAAGTCTATCTAATTTCATTTTATTATCTAATTTTTACATATCTAGAGGTCCAGAGTTCCATATTCTGGCTAAGAATCCGGCTATAAGAATACTGAGTGTTCATTTCATAGTGTGTCATGACGTCCCTGTTGTTGGGTCACCGATTTGAAGCGAGTTTCAGCTTATATGTTAGAGAAGTTGCCTATTATTTAAGGCGTTCTTCAATCTGAACTTGAGAACGTGTACGGTATAACTTGAACGTCGTAGCAACAGATGGCGGTCTGTACGGTCTGTGTGCTACCATAACCTCTTTCGAACTGTGTTTTGCGCCGGCAAGTCGTACGCAGGGTATTTGTTATCATCGGTTGCGTACGGTAACATTCCACAACACAAATCAAATGCTCCGTGTCCATGTTGACCGTCGAAGTTAATGTCAACAAATACGTAAGTAATCGTCTTAACCCTCTCCCCATATCCCGACAGTACGTATTTCCAAACAGTTCACATTCCTGCCACTACCGGAGTTACCGTACGTATCGGCACGTACTCTTCAGAATGAACGCCGTACTTGCTAGCCAACTTCTCTGCCTCTTAGGTTATACACCTGAGCTGCGGAAGTGTAGGAAGATTGAATTCTCTAGGCTCATCAGCTAGCCACATGACGGCATACAGCGAGCCAAGACACATTTTGAACTGAACACCCAGTATAAGCACATCTGTTCATATGTAGGCCTAGTTCAGTACTCATATTGAAATTGTAGATTACTTTCTTTTACTTTGTTAAATCAAGTCTATCTAATTTAACTTAATCCTCAAGCGTATACCTACCTGGAGGTCCAGGATTCTATGTTCCATCACTCTATCTAGTGGCGCGTCGCACGTAATCATTTTGTAAACACAGAGCTCTACATACGATGCAGCATAACCTATAACCAATACTTTTTTTTCAACCCTACTCATAAGCGAGGCCTGAATCTACAGGGTGATTCACGAGGAAAGGTAAAAAATTTAGGATACGATATATTAGGCCATTTTGAGTGAAAAAGTTCATATGAACATAGGTCCGTTTTCGAACGATGGCGGAGCTAGATGCATTTTTTTGGTAAAACGTCTCGCCCCAATGTGAATCAGACGTTACCATATGCTGCCAACGTGAGACAAGGTCATGGTCGCAATTAATGACGTAACATTGGAATCTGCATTGTGAACGATGTAGATAAGAGGAAGAAACCGGGTGGTGGGGCATTACAAATGTCCAATCGCCTGCCCTTGTCTGATGTAATGACACAGAGCCCGCAGTTAACACAAATAGCCTATACTATCACTTACCAATTCACAGCAGTCCAGTCAGCTACCTACAGTAGGCCTACAGTAGTTATACAGGTACTGTTATCGGAAGTGTTAAGTTGTGTTTTTCAAGCTGCCTTATAAATTTTCGACTGCAGAATACGCCGATATTGTGTATGTTTATGGTTTGTGCGATGGAAGTTCCTTTCGTGCCGTCGCTGAATATGAACGACACTTTCCGAACAGAAGGGTACCATATAGAAGAGTACTTACTGTCTGTGGGGTTGGATGAAAGACTTGGCATGGCAAAGGAAGGGGGAAACGAGAGAGGCGCTAATCGATCGTATTTTGGATGCGGCATAGAGAACAGTTACGTGCAACTCTCCCGAACGATGAGCGCGATTCACGCCCGAGCGCAACAGTGCATTGAAGCAGAAGGAGATACCTTTGAAAATGTGCGAAAACATCGACCCCGACGTCTAGAATATTAGGTATGTATGCATACATGAATATAAACTTCAAATTTGTCCGTTATCTGTCTCTAAATGCGGGTTAGTAAAATGGAATCTTAGAAGTTTTTGTGAAATCGAAGAGCCATATCTCCGTAGCCGTTCGAAAACGGACCTATATTCATATGAACGTTTTGACTCAGAATGACTTCAGATTTCACATCCTAAATTTTTTACCTTTCCTCGTGAATCACCCTCTATAGTTTTACATGATGATCGACAGAAAGCAGCAAAACTGGAACCTAATCTCCTATTTCCACTGAGTCGCGATATGACCTCGCAGTGAAAACGAATTATAAATAAGCCTAAAATAAATTAAACAGAACATAAGAAAGCTTTCCAAATTTTGTAGCACGTACTCGTAATTTCCTTTCTATTTTGGTACTAGCGGTACCCGTGCGCTCCGCTGCACCTGTTAGAAATAAATATAAAGTAATTACATAATTAAAATAGGACGTTTGATCCAGGGAACAACTTTTACAACAGCGCAAGATAATCTGCTTCGCTCATTACCCAATTTTTTTTTTTTTTTTGCATTGCATTTATTGCATATATATTTTATGTATTTTAACACGATTCAATTGAGCATAGTTAAAATTTGAATTATAAAATAATGGATTGCTAAGCTAACGTACTATTACTGCATACTAAATCAATACACTCTCGTTGTTCGTTAATTCTCTGAGATTAAAATGAGTGTACATAAATATTATTTTAAGAAATACAGAAAACGAATGTACAAAATAGCATATCAAGTTTTCTGTGCATAAGAAGCTATTTTAATTTTACCTATCCTCGATTTACTCAGAAGTTACTGTAATAACATTATAGCATTATGTCCATCTAGAGCAACTACACTTTCCAATGGTGAAATAATAATCAATTATACAAATCGGTTAATTTAGCTTCCGATATTACTTCATACAAACACAGAAACATTCTCTGTAGGCTATGTTTAATAGCTTTCGATTGTTGTTGTCCAAGGCCCCTTATACACGAAGTCATTTGTTCTTAATTCATTGCACAGTCTTGGACGGCGTTATTTTAATTTTAAAACTCATTTATCTCATTAAATATCAGTCCTATCAAAATTTTGTAAAGAATAAAACTTGTCGGAAATCATTTTTAAAGAAACTTTTGTTATGCAACATTTTTCACAAAAATCAATAATAAGCGAGATATTTCGATTTATTTAATTCAGATCCCCTTATAACCCCCCTTTTAAATAAAGTATTTTGAATGCCATATAGCCTAAAATCTAAGTTACAACGAACTTAATTTATATTCCAATTTTCATATAAATCGGTTCAGCCATTATGGCGTGAAAAGGTAACAAACATACAAACAGACATACAAACAAAAATTTCAAAAATGCTATTTTCGGTTTCAGGGTGGTTAATTATATATGTTAGGACCAATTATTTTTGGAAAATCGAAAATTACCAGAAAAATTTCGGCTACAGATTTATTATTAGTATAGATTTTTGTTTCATAGTTGAAGTTACTATCACACTTTTTCTTTGAGATTCAAATTTTTGCAGCAACGTAATTATTAAGTCTCAACAAGGCGAAACAAAGAGACAAAATTATTGAGAATCGGGTCCGAGCTTATAAAATTCTCTTAGAGAGAATGCAGTACGAAGTGTGGGTATAACTTCGAGAATAACCTTCTATTAATCTTCAAGTTTCTTAACATAAGTTTTTTTCAGTTATCACGTTATCTAGGAAGCTGTAGAATTCAGTCCAAGGTTTATGACGGCGCTTCAATAAAGGCCAAGACTTCGATTTATAGGAACTCTTCCAGAATTAAACCGAAGAGACTTGAGTAAACAGTAAACAAAGCGGCCAAGATAGCGAGGGGCACGCCACTGCGTGAGCCATAAAGACTTCTGCGGTCTGCTTTCTTCGTTATTAAAGCAACCACACATTCACATCCTCCACAGATAATTTACGTCCACAAGACAACTTGGCAGCACGATTACACCTCAGAAATACTGTTACAACTGTTCCGCTCGTAAATTATACAAAATCACAAACATTCAAAAACTATGGTGACAAAATGATTGTAGACTTTCGATCAATACTACATTGGCCTAGATGATGGCACTCGAAACCCTTACAATGTATCGCTATGTCATTAATGATTACTTAGGAAGCTATGCAAGCATAAGCTTTCAGCATTTTGGTCAAACATTCCTTATAATTTGAGTTCAGATAAACGGCAATACTTAAAAATGTTTTGTTGAAATATTTGTAATGGTCAATTCGCGATATCTAGATCTAAATAAACTACAAATTTCAATGTGAATATAACTACAAAATAAACTGAAGTTATGAGCTTTGAGTACGTCTTCAGTGTGGTTTATATATTTGTTCATTCGGGGCGTTAAACACTTACAATGCTTCTAGATCATAAGTCATCATCTGTAAAATTACAATACTATGTAGACCTAAGTATAAAATATATTTTATAAGTAAAAGAATTTGATAAAATATAGATATTATTTACATTATTTCGCATCATATTTATAAAATTTTAGTCCATATGTATGTAAAGTCTTACAAGCAAGTATTCTGATGGAGGCAGATAAAAAATTTAAATTATTTTCTTTCACCATGTCAATAATGTCAAAAGAAGTGCTTATACAAATTTTGGCCACTCCACCGCAATTACGAGGGCCGTAAAAAAATAAGTTCGCCAGGGGCCGTTAACAGAAAGAAAACACAATCTCATTGTAAAAATTTATTGGAACAGAAACAGCAATAAATTGTTGAGCTATTTTTCAACACATTTCCCACCGAAATTAATATATTTGCCATGTCATGGGATCGACAGAGAGGTGCAGACGGCTGTCAAATGCTGGTTCCGATCCCAGACAGGTGACTTCTATAACATAAGGATACAAAGACTGATCCCATGGTATGACAAATTTCTCAATTTCCAGTGGGGGATATGATGACAAATTGCGGAACAATTGCTGTATCTGTTTCAGTAAATATTTCCATGCATTTGTGCTTTTTTCTGTAAACGGCCCAAGGGAAAATCAATTTTTTACGGCCTCGTAATTGCGGTCGAGTGGCCAAAATTTGTATACGCACTTCTTTTGACATTATTAATATGGTGGAAGAAAAAAATTCAACTTTTTTATCAGCTCCCATCAGAATGTTTGCTTGTTAAAAAAAAATGACCGGCTTCCTATAAGCTGAGTTCCCTTCGGAAGACTTCGGTTGATTCCGTGACAGCTTAGGTTTACACGTGAAGGAATTTCTTAGGCACGACTCCGCTCTGTTTTTCCTTTGTTTTGTTTGTTTGTTCTCTTTTCTGTCTGCTTATAGATCAAGTGTTACGAATAATCTCTAACGAAGATATAATATTCAAGGAGTAAATTAGGTGCAAAATAAACATTCTGTCCCTGGTCGTGTCAACCAGGCGCTCTCCGAAGTGGACTTACACAAATTCACGCTACAGCAGATCGGTCATTTTCTATGTCTAAGGTTATACATACTTAGCCACTTTTATTATATATAAATTCTATCCCTGATTACAATGGGCCTCTACTGAGTTGTAAGTGTTCTTTCACTAGCGACAATTAGAAAGGTTACTCAGTAGGTACTAGAAGGGACATAATATTGCACTGTTTTGAAAAACATTTCTTGTGACTTGCGAATTCTATTTGCAGCTAGATTTTGTATTTTTTCCAGGTTCTGACTCGTATGCAAATTTTCAAGCGGAATTTCATCGCGATGATTCTGTAATTTATTTAATGGTGTTGCATCACGATTTAATGGTTGTGAAATTTGGACTACTTTGAGAGAGGAACAGAGATTAAGGGTATTTGAGAATAAAGTTCTTAGGAAAATATTTGGGGGTAAGAGGGATGAAGTTACAGGAGAATGGAGAAAATTACACAACGCAGAACTGCACGCATTGTATTGTTCACCTTACGTAATTATGAACATTACATCCAGACGTTTGAGATAAGCAGGGCATGTAGCACGTATGGGCGAGTACAGAAATGCATATAGAGTGTTAGTTGGGAGACCGGAGGGAAAAAGACCTTTTGGGGAGGCCGAGACGTAGGTGAGAGGATAATATTAAAATGGATTTGAGGGAGGTGGGATATGATGGTAGAGAGTGGATTAATCTTGCTCAGGATAGGAACAATGGCGGGCTTATGTGAGGGCGGCAATGAACCTCCGGGTTCCTTAAAAGCCATTTGTAAGTAAGTTATAAGCATCGCGATTATCTAATGTCTGTATAATCTATGACAGCGGAATGGTATTTGGTAAGATGAATCGAGGGTTCGCCATTTAATTAAATGACATTCGCCTTACTTACTTACTTACTTACTTACTTACTGGCTTTTAAGGAACCCGGAGGTTCATTGCCGCCCTCACATAAGCCCGCCATTGTCCCTATCCTGAGCAAGACCAATCCAGTCTCTACCATCATATCCCACCTCCCTCAAATCCATTTTAATATTATCTTCCCATCTACGTCTCGGCCTCCGTAAAGGTCTTTTTCCCTCCGGCCTCCCAACTAACAATCTATATGCATTTCTGGATTCGCCCATACGTGCTACATGTCCTGCCCATCTCAAACGTCTGGATGTAATGTTCATAATTACGTAAGGTGAACAATACAATGCGTGCAGTTCTGTGTTGTGTAACTTTCTCCATTCTCCTGTAACTTCATCCCTCTTAGCCCCAAATATTTTCCTAAGCACCTTATTCTCAAATCCCTTAATCTCTGTTCTTCATTCAAAGTGAGAGTCCAAGTTTTACAACCATACAGAACAACCGGTAATATAACTGTTTTATAAATTCTAACTTTCAGATTTTTTGACAGCAGACTGGATGATAAAAGTTTCTCAACCGAATAATAACAGGCATTTCCCATATTTATTCTGTCTTCAATTTCCTCCCGAGTATTATTTATATTTGTTACTGTTGCTCCCAGATATTTGAACTTCTCCACCTCTTCAAAAGATAAATTTCCAGTTTTTATATTTCCATATCGTACAATATTCTGGTCACGAGACATAATCATATACTTCGTCTTTTAGGAATTTACTTCCAGACCTATTTCTTTACTTGCTTCCAGTAAAATTTCCGTGTTTTCTCTAATCGTTTGCGGATTTTCTGCGAACATGACATTCGTGTTACAGATGAAATAAACTTCGGGGAAAAACTCAGTCTGGTAGTCAGTTCAAGTGTGATTCAAATTCACGTCGCTGACCCCGACCTACACCGGTGATTCGATTTGATGTTGTGAAGTCTTCTTTGTAAGATATAATGATTTACATTTGGACACAAAAAAGAGCCCAATTTATATATCTCGCCACTCTCGTTTGAGAATCGTCGCAAAGGAAAGCTGAAATAAATTCAGCTTATAGTTTTATTTGTCTGTAACATTAATTCTCGCAGATAACATGACGCTGTTACAGTCACAAACGTTACTAGATAACTAAGCTGATAAGTTAGAATTCCGTGCGTAACCCTAACACGTCCTGCATCTTAAAGTAAGCATATTAAATCTTAATGCAGAACTGCACGTGCAGGGGGCGAGTACGTGTGGCTCAGTGAAATGCAGTTTCTTAACTTCTGTCAGTTTCACGTGACTGCTATTGCATGCGGTTTTCACTTTAAATGTTTCCGCTACATAACGTCATTATGCATCACGAAATTATGCAACATCTGATATTAATTGATTTCTCCATTTCTGTGTTATGGTGCTCGTCGCCTTCCTCTGTTATGCTTTACGCAAACTTTAATCTGCCACGGTTCAAATATATTTCGTACAGTTATTGTTGTGTTATCAACAGTAATCACACTAGATGTTTTGATTTATCTAGAGAAAAACTCGAGTGGGATTTAATTGACTGTTACACGATTAGAAGAAAGTATATAAAGATTAGAAGTAACAAAGTCCTCTAATACAATAAAATATTGACTTACGAAAATACTGAACTGTCTTCAAATTTATTATTGTACCATTGTATTCCGCTAGATGGCAATAGTGTGTTATGATTAGATGTTTTCTTGTTATCAGATGTGCCAACTATATAATCTTCATTGAACTCTCTGGAGGTTACTAGTCAAAAAGGCTTTGTTGATTCAGTTTCTTGTTTATTAAAACAGTTGCATTCCACTTCAATTATCTTCACAATTAGCATTTGTGAATATAATGCTAATCTTCATCTTAATTGGCTAGTGTTCTGAAGCTAAAAATGTGTTGGGAATTGCTTTGTACAGATTTTACTCGTATTTTTCAATTTTTAACTAAAAATTACATTTTTCTTACGCACTTATCACAAAAATTGTTACAAATCATACTTTAGGAACTTCATTCTTTATAGTTTAATTATGTATCTTAATGTACAATCTTAAAGAATTTACAAGAGTGGCGTGATTTGTAACAATTATTGTGATAAATACGTACGAAAATGTAATTTTGTAGTTAAGAATCGAAAAAAAATTCTGTACGAAGCAACTATGGAATTCAGAAAGCATTTTTAGCTTCAGAATACTAGCTAAATAAAGAAATGATACTCCTAAATAGTTCATTTTTTATCTGTAATATTCTTTTGTCCTTAAAACTCAAGAAGAAAGGTATTTTACAAACAATTTCAAATTAGTGTAACTCTGAAAATATTGAGATTAGGACAAATGTTTATATGAAATTTTTTGCTCAGAATGTCTTCGGAAATAAGCTCCGTAAGGGACGGTAAATCCTCATGAATCACCCTGTATAAAAGAAAAATAAATTTTCAGCGAAATTTAAGTGAACAGTAGTTTGGTAAGCCCTAACATATTTCTAAACGTCTAAACAAACAAATTTTTATTTATTTTTTTAACAACATCAGTCCGTTACTATGGATGCTGTGAGGTAAAAACTGTTAATACCAAAACGAAATGAATAGGAAATTCCATTGTTATCAACGTAAGGTAATTGTGATGTTACAGACCACCAGGGGAAATATCCATCTTATCTTAAAATTCGAAACACGTTGGAAACTTCGCATCCTTGTGCTTTCGCGAAGTTTTCACTTTGTTAGAGGAGAAGGAGGCAGCAGGACGGCTTAAACTCGTGCAGCCAGCATCCCCTGGACTTTTTACTCCAAGGAAACGTCAGCCTCTTACAACTTTACATGTTAAAAAGAGATCATACATATCTTACAATCTATTCGTAATATAATTCTGGACTTTGTGTTAAAGCTGATCTGCAATCTCCAATCCCAACAAAGTTTGATATGCACTTATGAACAAGTCATTAAAATACTTGAATTTAAAACTTAATCTTGGGCACAGCGTTAGCGTATCTATAATATGAATTACGTCAACACCGTAGAATTTTTATGGTAGAATGAGCTTTGTGGCAAGTAAGTTAAGGTATATGTACACCCACAAAACGCAAAAAATGATGAAAAATTAGAATTTTCAAAATATAACTATTTTAATAGAGAATTTTCTCCCCTTTAATTTCATATGAGAATTTTCGATTTATGCCTTATGGTTTTTCAGATGTCCCACTTTCCAAAATTCTGCGTCATCAGCCACGGTCACTTCTACGAAGATCACTCCAAAAGTAATGCACAACATTTTTTTTAAATTTATTTTTTATTCTAAACCTTTGCAATTTATGGAGGTCATAGATATATCCTTCCCCCTTGTATTCAAATTTAATTTAAGTCGTTCCCGTGAGTGGCGCCAGACAGTAGCTCAGACGTGTTGGTTCAGACTTTTATCGTGGAGGTATACAGGCCCTCATTCCAAGGTGGCGTAAGGTAGTTGAAAGGTGCGGGGATTATGTGGAAAAGTGACGTATTGTTCCTGAAGGATGTATCTACATTCTATGAAAATAGCAAAGCTGTAGGATAAAAATGTAATTTTTAAATAAATATTGTGGATTACTTTTGGAGTGATCCTCGTAGCAGTCAATCCCCTCGTCCAGCATTGCTTGTAAAATAAACTTCTTTCTAGTCCCGAAATAGATGCATAGATATCAGGGCATGATCATTAGATTGAAAACACGTTTTTGCATAATGAAGTAATTTATAATCTTTTACTGTTAGTCATAAAACTGTAAATTTGTGTGTCAGTGATGTTGTACGTCATTTTAATAAGAGTCCAAAAGGAGAAATTAAAATTCTGAGGAGGATGGGCATAAACCCTGGGACAAACACCATCGCAGGATTTGTTGCATCAATGGAATTAAGGTCAAAAATGCCAAAAAAACATTCAACACCTGAAGTTAAAACAAGGCGGAGGTATTTGAGAGGCAGAAAGAAGTTGAAACTGGACCGACATGAAGCTGCTTAAAGGGTAACATGATGATGCAGTCTTCTAGGCTCTGAAAGTTTGTGGCTCATTTCCTGTAAATAGTAATTTTAGAATATTTAATTCTTTTAAACATGATATCTCAGTCAAATATGGTGATACCAAGAAGATATTGGTGTCATTTTGAAGCTTGAAATGTCCCCCAGTGCCTGACAATGAGTAAAATAACATTAATGTAATTAATAATTATCCATGGATTTTTACATGATTTATGCAACATAAAATATTATTGTAAGTTACATATATGGTAATATTTAATTAATGTAAATAAAAATAAAAAATAGCTCTATGTCAGGCACTAAAGAATAGTTTTAGCTATAAAACAGTGAAAAAACTGTGGTTCTATCTTAAAAACTGCATGAGCTACCATGTTTCAAGTTGCATGTCAAAATTATAAACAAAATAATTTTTATAAACAATTTAGACATAATTTCAAGGGATCTGTTCACTTCATTCTCTTTCTGGTACCATTCTCAATTGTATAAACATTTTACAGAGCAAAATTATGCAAAACAAAATTTTCTGTATGTAAAGGTGTACATATACCTTAAGTATACAAACCCTGCTTCATCACTACAAAAAGTTTGTAACAACTTATAAATATGACTAAAATATAACAAGTGTTCAAATACTAACTTCAAAATAAAGACAATCACGTTTGTGAACTACTGACATAACTTTAAAAAATAGGTATCTCATAACAAGCCACCAATATATTTCATCATGCACGCTACAATAGGCATCTAGTGTGTTAGATGGGAGGCCGGAGAGAAAAAGACCTTTAGGGAGGCCGAGACGTAGATGGGAAGATAATATTAAAATGGATTTGAGGGAGGTGGGATATGATGGTAGAGGCTGGATTAATCTTGCTCAGGATAGGGACCAATGGCGGGCTTATGTGAGGGCGGCAATGAACCTCCGGGTTCCTTAAAAGCCAGTAAGTAAGTAAATAAGTAAGTAAGGAAGTACAATAGGCTATTAGAAAAGATTACAGTATACGTGTAACTATTTCGTGTAAACTTGCGGAAAATGAATTTAGATATCTCATCTTCTGGACCATGAAGCATGTCTTTTGCATGCAAAGCTGGAAACGAAAGTTCATCTTCTTATTTGGAAGTGTATTAAATGAATTTATTCACGTCTATCTTTCCAATAAAGGAAATATACTATAAACTAACATCATTCGCAACGTACTAAGGAAACCGATTTGTGAAACGAGGGCTTCGTGACGGTCACATTTTTAATTTAATTTCGGAATTATAGTGACGCAATATAATTCACCAATTCTTTAACTATGTCGATTTCGCTCACTGTTTAAAGTTGTAATTAAACGATTTACGACATCTCCTCAGCTGCTTAACTTCAAATGCTGCAATGTTTGAAACTGACAATTATTTGAACACCAGCATATTTTATTAATAAAAAACTCAACACAAGTAAGGAATCAATGCATATCTTGAGAAAATAACAATCAATTTCATATGCAGTCGCTTTAAATTCGAGGTTGTTTCGCCACTGTAATTCAGTGTTGTTGTATTAGATTGTTGTCATCTATCGGCACGTTTGCGATCCATGCACGATCAGTAGCAATTAAGGTCTTACGAATATATGAAGGCTTTTAGTAGCATTACCCTATGAATGAATGAATGAATGAATGAATGAATGAATGAATGAATGAATGAATGAATAAATAAATGAAAGAATAAATGAATGGATAAATGAAAGAATGAAGGAATGAATTAATAAATGAATGAATGAAAGAATTAATGAATTAATTAATTAATGAAAGAATGAATAAATGAATGAAAGAATGAATAAATGAATGAATGAAAGAATAAATAAATAAATGAATAAATAAAAGAATAAATGAAAGAATAAATGAGTGAATGAATGAATGAATGAAAGAATGAATGAAAGGATGAATAAATGAATGAATGAAAGAATAAATTAATTAATAAATAAAAGAATAAATGAAAGAATAAATGAGTGAATGAATGAATGAAAGAATGAATGAAAGGATGAATAAATGAATGAATGAAAGAATAAATAAATAAATGAATAAATAAAAGAATAAATGAAAGAATAAATGAGTGAATGAATGAATGAAAGAATGAATGAAAGGATGAATAAATGAATGAAAGGATGAATAAATGAATGAAAGAATGAATGAAAGGATGAATAAATGAATGAAAGAATGAAAGGATGAATAAATGAATGAAAGAATGAATGAAAGGATGAATAAATGAATGAAAGAATGAATGAAAGGATGAATGAAAGAATTAATGAATAAATAAAAGAATAAATGAATGAATAAATAAATAAATGAATAAATGAAAGAATAAATGAATGAATAAATAAATAAATAAATACATGAATAAATAAATAAAGGAATAAATGAAAGAATAAATGAATGAATAAATAAATAAATGAATAAATGAAAGAATAAATGAATAAATAAATAAATACATGAATAAATAAATACATGAATAAATAAATAAAGGAATAAATAAATAAATCGATAAATAAATAAATCAATCAATCAATCAATAAATCAATAAACCAATCAATCAATAAATAAGTCCATAAATAAATAAATCAACAAATAAATAAACAAATAAAGAAATAAATAAATAAACAAATAAATAAATAAATAAAGAAATTAACAAATAAATAAATCAACAAATAAATAAACAAATAAATCAATAGATCAATAAATAAATAAACAAATAAATCAATTAATGAATCAATAAGTAAATAAGTAAGTAAATAAATCAATCAATAAATCAATAAACAAATAAATAAATAAATCAATAAGTAAATAAATAAGTAAATAAATCAATCAATAAATCAATAAACAAATAAATAAATAAATCAATCAATAAGTAAACAAATAAGTAAATAAGTAAGTAAATAAGTAAATAAATAAATCAATCAATCAATCAATAAGTAAATAAGTAAGTAAATAAATAAATAAATCAACAAATAAATAAATAAACAAATAAATAAATTATTAAGTAAATAAATAAGTAAATAAGTAAGTAAACAAGTAAATAAATAAATAAATGAGTTTCCTAGTTATTTTATATCGTAGAAACCATTAAAAACCTCGATAAATTTAGCTGGTCCCGAAATTTGAACCCAGGACCTCCCGAATACAAGTTAAATGCTCACTACTTTGAATTCAATATACTTGCAGAGCATGCAAAGTCAATTTCCTCCCAGACAGTGTGGTTGAAGAGCGCTGTGATACAAGCCCACTCCCACTTTAAAGCCTCGAGTTGACAAAGTTACCTCCGACGATCGAAAGACAATAAGATATGAGCCGCCACACCTGTGTCTTCTTATGTGGCGTGCGAACAGCAAAATCCATGTTCGCTACGGCTTGAAAGGTGGAAGCAACGTTGTAAATATTTTATGTAATGGAATGGACGCTCGATATTAAATATAGATCATAAACGTCCATCACCATTTTATGAACAGTAACAACTTTCGAATAAGAGTAGCGTGGCAGGTAATGCTTCCTATCACCTCCCATCATAAAATTGGGTAACGGTGCAAGTAATTTGTGCAAGGGCGTACGATTTCAACGAAATCACTTCACATCTTTATAAATGAACGTGGCGAATAAAACAGATGCTTTTTTTTACTCCAGATTCTCCGCTCATACATGACTTGATTTGAAAGGGCTAAGTGTTAATAATTGATCTATTGCGTTGTGATTTCAAAATACGTTGTCTATATAGCTCTACTGATAAATTGTTTGTGTTTGTAATTTCAAGTAGTTTGCATGATATGTATTATAAATTGCTGTATATCACAACTGGTTGAATTGTTTATGCCTTAAATTTAATTAAATTGTTTTGTATTATACATATAGCTCAACTTATGAATGATCGTTTGCGTTTGTAACTCTGATTGGCTACGTATTGTATAATTTTAGTAGAGCCATCGATGTAGCTCAGACGGCAGACTCGCTGGGCTGCTGATCCGGAGCTGCGTTCGGGCTTGGGTTGGATCCCCCTTTGGTCTTTGGTTTCTTCCAAGGTTTTCCCCAGCCGTGGGAGTGAAGCCGGATGGTCTATGGCGAGTCCTTGGCATCAACCCCTTTGATTTGATTACCTGGTTGGGTTTTTCCGAGGTTTCCCCCACCAAAACGCAAATGCCGGGTAATATTTTGACGAATCCTCGGACCTCATCTCATCTCACTACATCTCGCCACAAAAAAAAGTACAAAATTGTAAAAATTGTAGAAAATTACTAAATTGTAAAACTATAAAAATTTGTAAAAATTGTAATTGTAATATTGTAAAATGTTGACTTGTTCCACATCTTAAAGCTTCATTGCTCATGTAAGATCTATGGAATAAAATTAATGAATGAAAGTTTACTGTGCTCAATCGGACACTTGAACCAACCCCACTAAGGGGCCCACAATACGAAAAAATTATTTCGAATATGGGTCTGACAAGCAAACGTTCTGGTCGAGGCAGATAAAAAAGTTATTTTTTTTTCTTCCACCATGTTAATAATGTCAAAAGAAGTGCTTATACAAATTTTGGCCACTCGACCGCAATTACGACACCGTCCAGAAAGTGATTTTCTCTGGGGTCGTTTATAGAAAAAAGCACAATTTCATGGAAATATTTATTCAAACAGATACAGCATTTGTTGCGCTATTTGTCAACATATCCCCCACTGGAAATGAGACATTTGTCATGCAATGGGATCAATTTTTTTTTGTCGTAGAAGTCAGCCGCCTCAAAAAGGAACCAGCGTTTGACTGCGTCTGCACCTCTCTCTGTTGATCCCATGATATGAGAAATGTTTCAATTCCGATGGAAAATATGTTGAAATATAGCTCAACAATTGCTGTGTCCGTTCTCATAAATTTGTCCAATGAAATTGTGTTTTTTTCTGTTAACGGCCCCTGGCGAATTAATTTTTTTACGGCTCTTCTAATTGCGGTCGGGTGGCCAAAATTTATATAAGCACTTCTTTTGACATTATTAACATGGTGGAAGAAAAAAAAATAATTTTTTTTTCTGTCCCCATCAGAAGGTTTACTTGTGAGTTTAATTTTCAATTATCTCAAAACTTACTTTTATGACTTACCACTCTTTGCCCAAACACCATCCATTTCATTTACCCATTTTCCTTTTACGTTTTCCCAGAAAAAGAAGTGTTTTGTGAGTCTAAGTGTTTTAAAATGAGAATAGAATCTACATTATCCCAGTATTACAGTGTTATGTATTTGAAGGCCATTGCTCTAGCGAACTGTGGCGATATCTTTCTTACCAAACTAGGGTACATAGTGTAAACTAGGTAGTTATTGACCAGTATACGGTGATTGACCGGTTCCTTTTTTCAAGTATATTGTGAATAAACCACGATCGTGATTTCACTTTTTGCTGCATATACCTCTAGTAACAACCCTTATTTGTGGTTAGTTGTCGCTGTTCATCCCACTGAGTTAGTGTCTGTTGTCTGAGAGGACTGAAATCGATTGGAAATGCAACTGAACCTAAACAAGTGTAAGTAACTAGAGAAATTGCTAAGAATAATGCACGCAATAATTTATTTATTCTGCAAAGGATACATAAATTCTGGTGCTCGTTTTTACACTCACAGTGTGAGAAAAGGTATAAGGTTTCCGTCCACAGAATATTATTTTGTTAAAGTTTTTATATGACATAAAAATGCCCCGTGGTCAATCACTATAAAGTGAATGGCCGCAAACTACAGTGATTGGTCGTTCATAAATTATTTGTTAGAATAATGACCAATTTGCTCCAATTCTATATATGTTATCGGTTAAATGATGGGGATTTTTACAGGACTGATACTATATTATAATGCCTAAGCCAGGTAAAGTGCATTATACAGGGGAAGCTTTACGAAACGCTACAGAACCTGTCCACAGTGGATTTGATTTAAATGAAGCTGCCAAGAAGTTTGGTGTCCTAAAAGCAACCTTAGCGTCCAGAAGCAAATATCCCGTTGAAGGAAAGGTGTTCTTTGGTCCTCGTCCGGTGCTGGGTGAAGCCATTTGTAATAACATCAGAGAAATGACACACACTTGCTTCTGATAAGGCACAAAAGAGAAAAATGGAAGAAGAGGCAAGAGAAGGAAGGAAGCGAATAAGAAATGAAAGAAAAGGCAGCGAGAAGAGTTCTTTTCTTATTTTTTTAACTTGGTTATTTAACGACACTGTATCAACTATGAGGTTATTTAGCGTCGATGGGATTGATGGTAGCGAGATGGTATTTGGCGAGATGAGGCCGAGGATTCGTCATAGATTACCTGAAATTTGCCTTACGGTTGGGCAAAACCTCGGAAAAACCCAACCAGGTAATCAGCCCAAGCGGGAATTGAACCCGCGCCCGAACGAAACTTCGGATCGGCAGGCAAACACCTTTGCCGACAGAGCTACGCCGGTGGCGAATAGTTCTTAATGAGAAAGATCAGAAGAAGAGAAACGAAACAGACAAGAAAAAAGTGAAAATTGTGAAAATATGTTGTTCAATCACTAATAAATGAGTATTCAATAACTGTGCAGTAGACGGTCAATCACTAATAAGCGTGTGGTCAATAACTGTAAAAGTGGACTTGTTGTGTTTATTTAATTTATCTTTGCATTAAAATTTTATTTTTTCTTTTGTTTATTGATTTTGATTTGTTTCTGAATCTTCACTTGACCCAATGCCTTTAAAATTCTCTCAATAAGTTACCACCGTTTTCCGCTATTTCATTGTTTTATTATTCATTAGCTTAAGTGGTCAATCACTATACAGTTTACCCTACTCTGATGTGTATTGATATATGTTGCACGTAAGATCATTGGCAACGACATTCACGTTAAGGCTGGTCCACAATAAACCGAGAACGGAAATAACGAAAACGAGAACGGAAGTAATGTTAAGATAAATATATTTAAATGTAAGCATTCACAATTAACTATTGTGAATTCTCACCTTTTAATAAGCTTATTTTAACAATATTTCCTTTCTCGTCCTCGTTTCCGTTCCCGATTTATTGTGAATCATCCTTTAATGTAAACAAACATTAGACTACATCAATCTTAAAAACATGGTACTTTAAAAATTACAACTAAATTATAAACAATAACTAAATTTCACTAGACATTTTGTTCAGTAGACTGATATGTACAGACCCGGAAACAAAGTTTGGATCACGTGAACTTTTCAAGTTCCTGTTCTAAGATACTGCGCATGCTCAGCACTGATTGGGGCTGTTTATATACTTTAGATCCTTATATTTATTTATTTTATTGGGTTATTTTACGACGCTGTATCAACATCTAGGTTATTTAGCGTCTGAATGAAATGAAGGTGATAATTCCGGTGAAATGAGTCCGGGGTCCAGCACCGAAAGTTACCCAGCATTTGCTCGTATTGGGTTGGGGGAAAACCCCGGAAAAAACCTCAACCAGGTAACTTGCCCCGACCGGGATTCGAACCCGGGCCACCTGGTTTCGCAGCCAGACGCGCTGACCGTTACACCACAGGTGTGGACTAGATCCTTATATAGCGCACGCCATTGAATTCTTGATCGAACAACAACTTTAGCATAATTCGCATCGATTATAAATCAGTCCATACTTCGTTCCATAATACGTGACAAGAGAAGTACACATTGCCGGCAGAGGAGGAGAGGAGTATGATTGCTATTCAACTAATAGCAGAAGTTTCATTCAACGTTGGACTTCAAATTGGGCGGTTTGAAGCGTTTTACCACCACCCAACTTCCAGTCAAGCGTGAAATCAGACCTGTATCATTGGCTGATTAGAAATTGGGGCCTATACTTCTCATCTCCTCTGCCGGCAATGTTTACTTCTGTCAGACATTATGGTACGAAGTATAGGGACGTCATTTTATTTTTACTAACATTTCTAATATTAATCTAGCTATACCTTTGGATTAACGGTTGAGAACCGGAAAAACCGTTTGCTACCCCCTTCCACGACCGGAGTTTGATGATCCTGGCGTAATATACAAACAAATCACTTTACTAGGTATAGGAGGGAAGAAAAGTAGTTCATCCATTTACGTAAACTAGGAAATATCGAAATTTTGAGTTTGATAATATTCATTGGGTTTTTCTTTAATCAAAATACAGTACAGTATTAACAATAAGGGTTTTTACTCAGGAACTGAGCTGTCCATGTGGACGTATTCATTATGCAGTGTGTCAGCTTCTTGTCTATGCGGATGACGTGAATATGTTAGGAGAAAATCCACAGACAATTAGGGAAAACGCGGAAATTCTTGTTGAAGCAAGCAGAGCGATAGGGTTGGAAGTAAATCCCGAAAAGACTATGTATATGATTATGTCTCGTGACCAGAATATTGTACGAAATGGAACTATAAAAATTGGAGATTTATCCTTCGAAGAGGTGGAAAAATTCAAATATCTTGGAGCAACAGTAACAAATCTAAATGACACTCGGGAGGAAATGAAACGAAGAATAAATATGGGAAATGCCTGTTATTATTCGGTTGAGAAGCTTTTGTCATCTAGTCTTCTGTCAAAAAATCTGAAAGTTAGAATTTATAAAACAGTTATATTACCGGTTGTTCTTTATAGTTGTGAAACTTGGACTCTCACTTTAAGAGAGGAACAGAGATTAAGGGTGTTTGAGAATAAGGTTCTTAGGAAAATATTTGGGGCTAAGAGGGATGAAGTTACAGGAGAATGGAGAAAGTTACACAACGTAGAGCTGCACGCATTGTATACTTCACCTGACATAATTAGGAACATTAAATCCAGACGTTTGAGATGGGCAGGACATGTAGCACGTATGGGCGAATCCAGAAATGCATATAGAGTGTTAGTTGGGAGGCCGGAGGGAAAAAGACCTTTAGGGAGGCTGAGACGTAGATGGGAAAATAATATTAAAATGGATTTGAGGGAGGTAGGATATGATGGTAGAGACTGGATTAATCTTGCTCAGGATAGGGACCAATGGCGGGCTTATGTGAGGGCGGCAATGAACCTCCGGGTTCCTTAAAAGCCAGTAAGTAAGTAAGTAGTATACACATTAGCATACAATATGGAGAATACATTAAAATTGAAAAATAATCATCATATGGATATTTAAACACATTTTAAAAAATGGTGGCCCTTCATTTCGATACAGGCTTCAGTTCTTTTGTGCATATTATCGCACTATAGACTATTGTACCTAATTCCAATTATCAGTTTCGTCCTTCGTACTAGTAACTCGTGCTGAAATAATTCTGTACCAACTCTATAACAGAGTACCTTACGTACTGTAAATTCAATCTTCACTTCTGCCCGATCCGAAAAGATAAAATTACTCAGACATGCTATCTACTGTTGGTCCAAGTGGTTATGTCGCAGGATCGTAGAAAAGGGGGAAATCACGTGACAGTTAATTACTTAACGAAGCCCTTTTATTTAAGTTATTTTAAACAGTTGTACAATATTACGCAGACGTCCAATTCCTAACAGAAACTTTTTTCAGGAAAGAGCTAAGACAGCCCACTCAGTAGCCTTTACAGAGGGGCGAGCAGAAGGAGGTGGAGGAAACCAGGATGCGACGTAAGCAAAGGGACGCACAGTATCTGTGCGAAAATATGATTCAATATTGAAAGCTCTTTCTTGGCTGAAAAACGCGACCATATTTCTGGAACGTAGCGGAGAAGTGGGTACAGTAAGACAGGGAGAACAGTGAGACATTTTTTTATTAGATGGTAAATTTTGATGTTGAAATGTTTGTAACAGTGGAGTCGTATGTTGCATGAGTTAAGTAACAGTATTTTCATACTCGATTTGATTCTAGTTATAAAGGTGAGTGATGAAAAAATAATTCGTAATTTAATTCGCACGACTAGTTTTATCATTTAATACCGTATTGACGTAGTAGGGATGTATAATACCAAAATCAAGTATTTGAAACTTCCCGCATCTTGCATGGACGTCTTATGTAAACTTGGCTACATGCGTTCACGTACAAGCCATGCTCTTTTCAAGAAGGTTACAGGAATTTCACACATGCGCGGGAGAAAATTGTCTTTCGCTGGCCGCTTATGACTCGTCAAGAGCACAAAGCATTAAGTGAACAGTGAATCTATCCTACAGATGTCAGGTGCATCGATGCTATCGTTCACGTGCTATATCTCGAGGAAGAAATTTAATAGTCTGTATTCTAGCCTGTAGGTGTCAGCATGTCCCTGTCGGAACGTTTACTTTGTGTGGGTGTGTGTACAGTGCTGCTACGAGAGTGTAGTTTGTGAATTACTATACTTCAGTGTCAGCATAATAGCATAGTTTGGCTTTCAAACACGTGCTGGCTGACTGTAGTGGTGGTACGAATTTAAGTATCTGTATGGTGGTGTATATTATTTAACAATAATACTTACTGGCATGTACTTATAATAATCAATCTATGAGAATGGGATTACAGTACTGGTATAGGCTATAGTGTATCAGTGTGTTGTGAATCAAAATATATTACTGAACACACGCTTTTGTAAATGACGGCATTATGGTATGTATTAATTTTTGACAAACGTAAACAATGAACTCTGTTCAAGTAATTTGGAACAGTAAAGAACTGGGTAAACTGGCTTACCAGGAAAAATTGGAAATAAATAGACTGGGTTTCATTATTATTATTATTATTATTATTATTATTATTATTATTATATGTTCTTTTGAATTTATATACGGTTTTTTCGATAGTGAAACATTGTAATCATGACATTTTATGTTAGGCTAAACGTACGATTTCAAATTCTCTTTGATTTTGGAACACAAAATTGTGAACACATATAATATTTTATCATGAGCCGCCACTAGTCTCAAATCTCAAGTTCCTGAAATCCTCGACCCATTTTACACTCAGATCTCCGTTTCAACGGCTTTCTCAATCGGAGTTCACCTACAAACAATCTTTCAGCCTTTCTGACGCCTACCATTCCTAGTAAACGCCCCCACCAATATCCCTAATTAAGGTTTGGATACATTATAAAGTGTAAAGCTGTGATTACGTAACTTCGTTTATTCTATCGTCAATTATTGTGCCGTGGACCATGAAACTTGCCAAGCTCAGACAAAAGGCTTATGATTTATGTAACTAATTAAATGTGAGTTAACGTAACATCATGTTTGATGTAAATTATTTGTTAAATGAAACGTTTTAATTAATATTTCTAGGTAACAGCGACAAGTTTAAATTCGAACTAAACAACTCGTACGTATGACGCAAATTGTACGTTGAATAGAAACGGGCGAGGTTATTTTGTGTGTTGCAAGGTCTGGGGATAGGTATGGGTATAGGAGCTTGTCTGAATGGACACGAAGTATCTCTAAGCACTTCCGCCCAAAAAGGATTCTTGTGCACCTATCCACCCACCATGGAATGATATCCGTGCAGCTTGTGGTGCACCAACATCCACGACACAACGCACTCTTCTCCAGCCCTCAAACCCTCTAGTGGTGTTGAACAAAAACATGGAATATCGGTGTAACAATTGTTAATATGGTGGAAAATGATGCAAAGATACCAAGAGTCGTTAAAATAACGTTTTACTCGCCAGTCCGTGAAGTTTTTAGTAGTCAATAAATTAAATTTTTGGCGCATTTAATTGAAAATTACAGGCCTATTAAAAATAGACTTAATTCAATTTGACACATTAGGAATATTTTTCAAAACACAACTGAAATATTCATTTTAATAACAAAAATATAAAAACAGTTCGGCAATTAATGATTAATTAAAATAATACTAAACAAAATAAATAAATGGGATCCTTACAGATTAGAACATATTAACACACTGGAAAAGATTAAAAAACGGGCTCTTAAGTGTTGTCGGAAAAATTCACCATTAAAATGGGACATACTCACGGACAGGAGAACGCGAATTCGATTATGCGCACTGTTCAAAACATACAGAGGTGAGTCTGCCTGGAGAGAAATAAAAAATAGGTTGCAGCCGCCAAATTACTCTTCAAGGAACGACCACTCATATAAATTGAGGGAAAGAAGACAGAGGACGGACACTGGAAAGTTTTCTTTTCTCAATCGTACTATCAGGGACTGGAATGCTTTACCTGCAGACTTACTAAAGGCTTTACCAACAACCAAAAATGTATTTAAAAATAGGCTTAAGGACCTTACTAATAGACGGTAATTATACACAGTATTTAAAGGGTGTAAATGATATGTTGTTATTGAAGTGTTGTATCAGTGAAGAATTATGTCGTGTCAGTGAAGTGTGCTGTGTAAGTGAAACGTGTTCCTGTCAGTGAAGCTTTATAGTTTATAGTGGCAGTGCAAAGTATTTGAACAGCGAAATGTGTCGTAGTTCCAGTGCAGTGAGTGAGTTGACAGCGAAATGAGTGTAGTGCTGAAAGGTACTTGTGCAGATATGAACATATCATACTCGTGGGTTTTAGTTCGATCTTAGTTTTAAGATACAAATTAGATTTATTTCAAATGTTATTTTAAGTGATCGTTTCATTTAATTTAGTATATTTCCTGTTGTTATTATTATTATTATTAATTATTAGTATTATTATTAATTGTATTTTTAATTAATAAGTTTATTATTGTCATTATTGAGTGTAATTAGTTACCACTGCCACCGGGTATATACCCACTGCAGTGTGAATAAATACATACAACCTTCATCCCTGTTCAACACTGAACAATTAAAATTGTTGCCACTAATTTAATTAAATTCTACTCAATGTTTTCTTACTTAAAATAAGAGAGCATTGTCTCCAGATTTTCAGGAAGAAATGTAGCATGTGAAGCGAGTAAGTCTGGGTCAAAATTCAGATTGAGACGAGTTATCTGGTTGAAGTTTTTCCGGGGTTTTCCCCAACCTATTAAGAGCAAATAATGCTGGGTTTCGGTACTTGATCCTGCACCCATTTCGCTGGCATTATCTCCTTGATTCACACGCTAGATAACCATAGCAGTTGATCAGTTGATAAAGCGTCGTAAAATAAACCATTAAAATAAGTGTGGTTCTGTTAATAATAATAATAATAATAATAATAATAATAATAATAATAATAATAATAATAATAATAATAGTGTTGTGGGATTTAATCGATTAATCAATCAATTTCTGTTGTAAGTTTAACCGGTCAAAATATTTAATCGAATAATCGAGTCGATTAAAATTAATCGGTTGTAGTTGATATTAATTATTATTTTGTTAACAGGTACAAACTCATACTAAAAATTCCGACAAAATTCCTCTCTCGGAAATTGCTTACGTACTTAAAAGCACAATAGTACTGTTATTTTCTAACTGTAAACCAAGTAGGGAAAATCTCTGCACAAACACTTCAGAAAGAGATGGAGATATGAGGACAGTGGCCTAGTCTACCTCTATTGGAAGTTGAAATACAATGCGAAACCCTTATTAAGCTTAAGCTTTATGGTTTTCCAAGAAAACTTTCACCTTGTTGTAAGCTCATCTTCCTAGCATATGAAATACGTACTTTTCTGGAATTCGTCCCCCTCATCCCTTATAAAATAGCCATGTGTACACTGTGTGCAAGTGAGAGCGTAACTACCTTCTTCTCTTTCTAAAATCTGGTAATTCGTTTACAATAGGATTCAGAATTCTGTTTTGACCGCTGTACTTCTGCAGTTGCAGTTTCTGTACTGAGTTTGTATATGAAGGTTGTGTGTGTAGTTTGATAAAGAAAAAAATCAGTTTTCTGTTATCTGTGAAAAGTATAAACTCCATTACGTCATACGAGAATTTGAGAGCTAAACTCTGTGAAATGTTTGGATTTAAATTGAACGATCGTGGAGAAGTGCTTGACAGAAAAAAAGTTTTTTCGTGTTTAGTGCTGCAGGAAACATTGTTACTAAAAGTAGAGCGGCACTTAATTCGGAGCATGTGAATGCACTCATATGTTTAAAATCATGGATGAAGCAGTATTAACTAGGTGAGTCTTCATACTTTTTGTTATTTATGTTTGTCTCAAAAATTCCCGGAGAAATTGGCACAATAAATTATAAGCCTCATAATAAATATGTTAGTAATTAAAATAGTTGTTTTGTAATATAACGATACAATATATACAGATACACAACATTTAATACTTGCTTATTACCGAATACAAGTTAAATTTAACAATAATTGTGTATTATATAGTAGGCCTATATTAAAACATCTTTTCAAATCGATCAAAACTCGATTAATCGATAGATTAATAGATTAAATATTTTGATCGATCAACAGCACTAAATAATAATAGTAATAATAATAATAATAATAATAATAATAATAATAATAATAATAATAATAATAATAATAATAATAATAATATACAGGTTCTGCAAGTCCAATACTTCACTGTACAGAAGACCAAGAATACTTAGGAGTTCTGGCACTACATTTTGACACGATTATGCACAACAGTATGGAATGGAATTTACGGGAGGGGGGCAGTATGGTCCAGCACTGCGACCTGTTATGATCTATTGCATTAAACCTCAAGTTAGGCGCATTTCCAAATCCACACCGGCTGACTACACCAAAGACTGGTTCACAATAAACCGGAAACGGAAGCGACAACGAGAACGGAAAAATGGTTAAAATTTATTTAAATATGAGCATTCACAATTAACGAGAAGCTTGTCAGAGCCCGGGAACGGGAACGTGAGAGTTGGCCAAGTTTTAACTTTGCTGTTCTCGTTTCCGATCACAGCCTACTAGATTCATTCTGTTGTCACCAAAAAGCTATTTGGTCCTCGTATATTTTGTAGCAAGGAGGCCGTGACATAATTTCTTGTCCATTCAATTGCTTGTAACTAACGCAGAAATTCAGTAGAATCACTTTCCATATATGTTATATGTATATGTGACCAGACTACCACGTGAATTAAATTCTTACATATTCTGTGCCTTAAATTTCGAAGTTGGTTAACCTGTGTTTGTGTTGGCTGACTTGTACTCATGTGACAAAGTCATTGGTCAATTATACACAAATAACATCAGAATTCGTAATACAGTGAAACTTCCCAATAGCGGACACCGCCGGGGAAAAATTAAATGTCCGTTATTGAGAAGTGTCCTCTATTTAGAAAATCGTTTGTATGTATATAGTACATTAATATTTCTCATACATATTCAACACTACATTTTACAGTACAGCAGACAGTGAGATTGTTTACAATATTCATCCAGAGAGAAATCGTATCATTAAATGTTTTGTAAATGAAATAAACATCAGTCACTGTACCAATTCACCTCACACAAAGAAATCTAGAATTGCATTTTCAGTGTATGATTTCAAAATAACATCCTTGTTTTTCAAAATTTCACTAACCTGAGTTTTTCCCACATTAAACTTTGTGGCCAGCTCACGAACACTTAATTTCTCCTTCTCACTATGCGTTACAATATCCACGTTCTCTTTTAGTGACAAACGTTTACGTTTTTGTGACATTTTTAATGTGACTGTACATCCGAACACTCAACTTGACAAACTAAGAAAGTACGGACTGCTCACGTACAGTATCACAACTAACAACTGTGCTGCTTTCCTTCAATAAAGTACAAGAACGTTCAAATGCACAATAATGATTGTTACAAAGAATTCCGTTAGAATTCCGTTTAATTTAAAAGTCTTTTTTTTTTCTTTCACGCTGTCCGTTATTTGGATGTTTTAATTGTTGTTGGGAGATACATTTCAGTGTCCGCGTCCGTTCAGTGTTGCCAATTCAGCGGTTTTCCCGCTAAATCTAGCTTTTTTGGATAACCGTCTCGCGGGTAAAATTATATTATCCCGCTTAGCGGGAATACTAGCGGCTTTTAATCTTTAAAGTTTCTGAAATGAAATTCATATTAGCATTATAAGCGGCTTTCATAATTACATTTAATTCGTTCAGTGTGTGTTTTGTGAAATAATGGATGTGTCAATGTACTGATAATTCCATATTAAATATGTTGCCGTTAAAACCCGAAATCCGTCAAAACCAGTTTCAACTAGTAAAAACTAGTTTAAGCAAATAAGGATAGATAGAAAGTGAGTTTTCGTATGATCTAGAATCAGTGTCAGGTTAGGTTTGGTTTGTTTAGGTTTTTGTTTGGTAAAAGCCTAAAAAAGAACATAAAAAAATTAAACCTAACCTGTCATTGATTCTAGATCTTAAGAAAATTCGCTTTCTATCCATCTATATTTGAAAACTAGTTCTTACTTGTTGAAACTAGTTTTGTCAGATTTTGGGTTTAACGGTAACATAGGCTTATATCGTGCAATAAGAATTTAAATATGTTGTGTCTGTGATAAAAGTGTTCAAAATTGCTTTATAGCGCCACATTGGGAATGATAAATGTGTGCAATATTCGTTACATTGGTGGGTGGATATCTCTATCTTGACCATTATTATTATTATTATTATTATTATTATTATTATTATTATTATTATTGAATAATAAATAAGTTATACATTAAAATCTAGAGATATTTGTTAGAAAATCGCGGGTTTTCGAAAGCCATCTAGCGGAATTATACGAACAGTTGGCAACACTGAGTCCGTTATTGAGAATGTCCGCTATTTGGAAGAATTTTATCATAAGGGCCAATGTTATTTTGCAGGGGAATTTTAAAATGTCCGCTATTGAGAGGAGTCCGTTATTGGGAAGTGTCCGTTAAGGGAAGTTTCATTGTATCGACTTTACATATCGTTATTGACATACATATCGATATGCATAGCCGTTTCCGTTCTAGGTTTATTGTGAATCAAAAATCTTCACGTCCACGTTATTCGCTTCCCGTTCTCGTTCCCGGCTTATTGTGGACAAGTTTTGAGATTTGCTGAGTTCCCAGGTTTCGAGCAGGCAATCCCCCTCGTCCCTAGGCCAGCCCCCTCCGTGCGTCGCCAGCCGGCGTTCGGGGAATATGGAATGATGACGAAATGGTGATGGAATGATGTAGATGCCTAATATGAAGCAAAACGGGAAAACCCCGAGAAAAAACCGAACTGCGACTTTGTCCGCTGCAAGAGTCACTATGGATTCTTCAACAGTAATCTCACTAGAGGTTTTGATTTATCTAGCGAAAATCAAAACTCGAGTGGTACTTAATTGACTATTACACGATTAGAAGAAAGTATATAAAGATTAGAAGTAACGAAGTACTCCAATACAATAAAATATTAATTGACTTACGAAAATTCAACTGTCTTCAAATGTATTAATGTACCATCTCAACATTACGCTAGATGGCAGTAGTGTTTTATGATTATGTTTTCTTGTTATCAGTTGTGCCAGCTATGGAATCTTCATTGAACTCTGTGGACGGTTACTAGTCAAGAAGGCTTTGTTGATTCAGTTTAATTTTTATTAAAACAGTTGCATTCCACTTCAATCATCCGGATCCCAGTAATCAACGTCACTTGACAGATGATTTTCAATAAATCTTAGTATTAAACAATCTCTGATACGTGACTATCCATAATATCATATAGCACAAGCTATAACATAACCTAAATAATATAAACAAGTGTTAGAAACGTTTTAATTAGGGATGATGAAATAAAAAATAAACATGAATAATTTTAAAAGAAACAATTATTGAAAGTACAATTTTAAAATTTGAATGTTTTAGTGGTTGGTGGTTCAGTTGATGTTATATTGGACGTGTGCGTAAAAGAAGTGAAGTCGTTGATGTATATGACCAGTGATCTTTAGTAATTCTTGTCCTTGAATGCCAATGCGAGTCATATTTGAAAGTGCTGTGCATCGACTGGAGTGGTTTGTAATTTTCTGTTTTTTGACGTCCAGACCAGTGCAGTTTGAAATGTTGGCAAACAAAGAAACAAATGCTAGGGTAGTGATAAAAATAAACAAATTCTAGGGACGCGATAAAATTATGCGATAAGCAACCATGATTGGTTGAAAGACGTCCTTTCGTACCGTTTTACTGGTCAAAAGTAGTGTGACGTAGTAAAAATGTAATAGTCAATGAAATATCCCAGACCTGACCGGGACTTGAACCCGGGCCGCCTGCGTGACTGCAACTTTTGCAAAAGAAAATTTACTCCTCTCAAGATATTATTGATGTCTCTCATCCCCTACACGAATATGTATTTATCTCATTAGGGTGCGGGTAGGCAGAACTGCACCAACATCATACAAGGTAAATCAAAGAAATCGTTTGGACACCCTTACTAGGTGTATCTTTGCACCGAGTCTGAGCAGGGGAGAGCTCCACTACCATTGGATGACAAACCACCCACTCACCCCCCCTCTCTCGCTAATCGATAACACCACGTCATTAAAACATTACTGGCTCATTTGTCGAAATGTAATAATAGCACGGCAAGAGAAATCAAATTACTTTATGTCTTCATTATCTCCGCAGTTCTTACACGAGCAATTTCCGACGCCCACTGTATGAATACTACAAATCAATACGCGCTATTGTTTTATTTTATTTGGCTCGTCACGGCCTGTGCACAAAGAAGAATGGAAGGAATACTCTCAGCGCTCCAATCTACAACGATAAATTAATAATCACGAATGATAGGGACTTTGTGTTGGTGGTTGTCTAATAGACAATCCAGCACAAATCTAGGTTTTACAGCTGTAATCACAGCCATAACTGGAGTGGTTAATAGCTTTGGAATGAAGCTCTCACGTACTCGAGAGAATACAAAGGATGCTCCACCACAAAAACCTAATGCTGAGATTTTACAAACATCTGAATTCATACGTTCATTCACATTAATAGTTCCTCTGCTACTACTTTATGTATGTTCTACGTTGTCTCAAGTGGTCTTGCATCAGATCAGAATCAACATCTTTCAGATATTACCACTAACAAATATCGCCAACGCTAACACACCCAATAATAATAATAATAATAATAATAATAATAATAATAATAATAATAATAATTATTATTATTATTATTATTATTATTATTATTATTATTATTATGTTTATTGACAAAACAATACAAAGAAATTATAAATTAACAAAATTCTAGCACTCCCCTGAAAGAGAGTGATCCCGTGCTGAGGGGAGGATTCGATACATAATAAATTTACATGCATAAATTACTATAAATAGCACCTAAAAATTAATAATTACTCATAACAAAATTGCTTACATACATTCTTACATTTCAAACTAATGGAGGTAAACAGATGTGGGTATTTCTTTATTAATTTGTTATAAATTATAGGGCCGATATTAGAATCTACTATGGTTAAAAGCAGTGCTCGTTAAACACTGACCTGGGTTCAACCAAACGTACAGTATATTATCCATGCCTTTGGTTTTGTGTTTGTAAGTATATTACGATCGAAAATATGAGTGATTTTTATACATCAAGTTTAATAATGCATTGATACAAATTTTATGCATTTTCAAGACTTCAAATTCTAAAAAATAATTTTTCGTAGGATAATTTGAATAGCTTTTTTTAGACATATTTTAATTGAATTTTTATATTTCTTGGAAATTATTTTTATCAGACAGACATTTTTAAAGCAGATAGTAAATCACTTAGTAATACATAATATTTCATGTAATGAATTAACAAATAATTATTGTAATTGCCACATCTAACACCGTCCACACAAGTTAAATATTTAGGAATTATTATAGATCAGCATTTACGTTGAGATAAACAAATTGATTTCATGTGTACAAGTATAAAACGACACTTTTTAAATTCATAATACTTCGAAATTTGATCACTAAGGAGGCAATGAGAATAATATTTTTAGCTTTAATACAATCATTAATACAATAGACTATGGTATAATAAATTGGGGTGGAGTAGCATCATCCGTACTTAACCCATTAATTTTATTACACAGAAGATTAATAAAAATTTGTCTAATCAAAAATATGGATTACCCAACAAATTTAATTTATACAGATTTTAATGTATTGCCTATTGAAGAAATTTATAAATATAGTTTACCAACTTACTACCACATAAATCAAATAAAACATAATCTAATCGACATGAATATCGCACTCGAAGATAAAAGTATACTTTCCCATAAATTGAGCCTAAATGTCATACAAGTGCAGCTCTTAAACATGGTGCTAGTTTCGGCCCAAGACTTTATAATAAAATTACAAACCATTCCCCAAATTTGAAGTATTTTAAAATTCAAACTTTTAAAAAAGAAATTTGTAAAATTAATCATGATATATAATATTAACAAATGTATTTTTTTATCTTTTATTTCAGTCGACTATATTCATGTTTTTATTAAAAATCACTCACTGCCTTCTATCGGATTGTCAGTTTATATTAAATGTGTATTTTTCTTCTTTTTCTCTTCCTTCTTTATTCTTGCTCTTGTGTTGTATTTATTGGTTTGAATTAAGTTACTTACTGTATTTAGTAAACTGTCCTTGTAAATTTTATGTTATATTATTGGCTAAGACCACACCGTACACGAGCCTGGCTCTTACGGTAGTGGCTAGGAACATTTTTGTTTTATAATCTTAATTTGTGCTAGCTAGCTAGTTAAATAAATTAAATTAAATTTTTAAAAATTGGACAACACAAGGAAAAAATGTCAATATATGTATTTAAATATGTAAAATAAAAATATACATGCATTTAAAAGGAAAACCCCTCGAAATATGCATTTATGCAAAATACAGTTCGCTTCAGTGGAACATGAGAACCATGGTCCGTAAAGATCCATATTAACTTTTTCAATATGCCTAATCAGTAAAAGAAAGCATGCAATTTGCAAGAAGTTCCGCGGTCTAATCATCATCATCATCATCATCATCGTCGTCGTCGTCGTCGTCATCATCATCGTCGTCGTCGTCGTCCTCATCGTCTTCGTCGTAAATACTAGTTTCATGTGATTAAAACCTGTAACTGACGTCAGAGGAAGCATCTACATGCGAATGTTATATTTCGGTACATGAATAATTCTATGAGTGTTGAACCGCGGACGTTTCGAGTATGTTGCCCCTGAAGTTCAAATCAGATGCAGCTTCTCAGTGGAACATGAGAACCATGGTCCGTAAAGATCCATATTAACTTTTTCAATATGCCAAATCAGTAAAAGAAAGCATGCAATTTGCAAGAAGTTCCGCGGTCTAATCATCATCATCATCATCATCATCATCATCATCATCATCATCATCATCATCGTCGTCGTCGTCCTCATCGTCTTCGTCGTAAATACTAGTTTCATGTGATTAAAACCTGTAACCGACGTCAGAGGAAGCATCTACATGCGAATGTTATATTTCGGTACATGAATAATTCTATGAGTGTTGAACCGCGGACGTTTCGAGTATGTTGCCCCTGAAGTTCAAATCAGATGCAGCTTCTCAGTGGAACATGAGAACCATGGTCCGTAAAGATCCATATTAACTTTTTCAATATGCCAAATCAGTAAAAGAAAGCATGCAATTTGCAAGAAGTTCCGCGGTCTAATCATCATCATCATCATCATCATCATCATCATCATCATCATCATCGTCGTCGTCGTCCTCATCGTCTTCGTTGTAAATACTAGTTTCATGTGATTAAAACCTGTAACCGACGTCAGAGGAAGCATCTACATGCGAATGTTATATTTCGGTACATGAATAATTCTATGAGTGTTGAACCGCGGACGTTTCGAGTATGTTGCCCCTGAAGTTCAAATCAGATGCAGCTTCTCAGTGGAACATGAGAACCATGGTCCGTAAAGATCCATATTAACTTTTTCAATATGCCTAATCAGTAAAAGAAAGCATGCAATTTGCAAGAAGTTCCGCGGTCTAATCATCATCATCATCATCATCATCATCATCATCATCATCATCATCATCATCATCGTCGTCGTCGTCCTCATCGTCTTCGTCGTAAATACTAGTTTCATGTGATTAAAACCTGTAACTGACGTCAGAGGAAGCATCTACATGCGAATGTTATATTTCGGTACATGAATAATTCTATGAGTGTTGAACCGCGGACGTTTCGAGTATGTTGCCCCTGAAGTTCAAATCAGATGCAGCTTCTCAGTGGAACATGAGAACCATGGTCCGTAAAGATCCATATTAACTTTTTCAATATGCCAAATCAGTAAAAGAAAGCATGCAATTTGCAAGAAGTTCCGCGGTCTAATCATCATCATCATCATCATCATCATCATCATCATCATCATCGTCGTCGTCGTCCTCATCGTCTTCGTCGTAAATACTAGTTTCATGTGATTAAAACCTGTAACCGACGTCAGAGGAAGCATCTACATGCGAATGTTATATTTCGGTACATGAATAATTCTATGAGTGTTGAACCGCGGACGTTTCGAGTGTGTTGCCCCTGAAGTTCAAATCAGATGCAGCTTCTCAGTGGAACATGAGAACCATGGTCCGTAAAGATCCATATTAACTTTTTCAATATGCCAAATCAGTAAAAGAAAGCATGCAATTTGCAAGAAGTTCCGCGGTCTAATCATCATCATCATCATCATCATCATCATCATCATCATCATCATCATCGTCGTCGTCGTCGTCCTCATCGTCTTCGTCGTAAATACTAGTTTCATGTGATTAAAACCTGTAACTGACGTCAGAGGAAGCATCTACATGCGAATGTTATATTTCGGTACATGAATAATTCTATGAGTGTTGAACCGCGGACGTTTCGAGTAAGTTCAAATCAGATGCAGCTTCTCTTCCAGAATTCAATGAAGCACTCAGTAGATTACCTGTTTCACGTAGCCTGGAGTAAATACGAAAAATGCGTGGTGAGGTGGAAGGCTTCCTTTAGAATAACGTCTTCAGCATTTTCAACTTCAGCTAATGAATTTTCATTACAAGATCCACAGACAAAACGCTTGTCAGTGTATTCGTTATGCGGATGTACACACGAACGGCAGTCCACTAAATCATTACTCAACAATGCGACATTACTGCACCATTTAACTATAAACTGTAGAATTTAATGTAACGTGAACTGCTTCTGCTTAGTTTACTCTATCAGTGTGGTGTCGCAAAACATCCAGTGTAGCACATTGAACAGTAAGATGATCCAATTTATCCCTTGTATTTACTCTAACCGCACAATTTCGAATGCAAACACTAAGTATTTTAATGTACATTTCTCCTAATACACTCTATACTAGTATTATGCACCTATGTAATAATGTCGGCTGTTTTTATTTGGACACCGATGACAAATATATTCCACTATCGATGCTCAACATCGATGACAAATATATTCCACTATCGATGTTCATCACCGATGACAAATATATTCCACTATCGATGCTCATCACCGATGACAATTATATTCTACTATCGATGCTCATCATCGATGACAAATATATTCTACTATCGATGCTCATCACCGATGACATATATTCTACTATCGATGCTCATCATCGATGACAAATATATTCTACTATCGATGCTCATCACCGATGGCAAATATATTCTACTATCGATGCTCATCACCGATGACAAATATATTCTACTATCGTTGCTCATCATCGATGACAAATATATTCTACTATCGATGCTCATCATCGATGACAAATATATTCTACTATCGATGCTCATCACCGATGACAAATATATTCTACTATCGATGCTCATCATCGATGACAAATATATTCTACTATCGATGCTCATCACCGATGACAAATATATTCCACTATCGATGCTCATCACCGATGACAATTATATTCTACTATCGATGCTCATCATCGATGACAAATATATTCTACTATCGATGCTCATCACCGATGACATATATTCTACTATCGATGCTCATCATCGATGACAAATATATTCTACTATCGATGCTCATCATCGATGACAAATATATTCTACTATCGATGCTCATCACCGATGACAAATATATTCTACTATCGATGCTCATCACCGATGACAAATATATTCCACTATCGATGCTCATCACCGATGACAAATATATTCTACTATCGATGCAAATATATTCTACTATCGATGCTCATCACCGATGACAAATATATTCCACTGTCGATGCTCATCATCGATGACAAATATATTCTACTATCGATGCTCATCACCGATGACAAATATATTCCACTGTCGATGCTCATCACCGATGACAAATATATTCTACTATCGATGCAAATATATTGTACTATCGATGCTCATCACCGATGACAAATATATTCCACTGTCGATGCTCATCATCGATGACAAATATATTCTACTATCGATGCTCATCACCGATGACAAATATATTCCACTGTCGATGCTCATCACCGATGACAAATATATTCTACTATCGATGCAAATATATTCTACTATCGATGCTCATCACCGATGACAAATATATTCCACTGTCGATGCTCATCACCGATGACAAATATATTCCACTGTCGATGCTCATCACCGATGACGAATATATTCTACTATCGATGCTCATCATCGGTGACAAATATATTCCACTATCGAGTGGGTTATTTTACGACGCTTTATCAACATCTTAGGTTATTTAGCGTCTGAATGAGTTGAAGGTGATAATGCCGGTGAAATGAGTCCGTGGTCCAGCACCGAAAGTTACCCAGCATTTGCTTATATTGGGTTGAGGGAAAACCCCGGAAAAAACCTCAACCAGGTAACTTGTCCCGACCGGGCCACCTGGTTTCGCGGCCAGACGCGCTGACCGTTACTCCACAGGTTGGACTCCACTATCGATGCTCATCACCGATGACAAATATTCCACTATTGATACTCATCTCTCATAGGAAGTTTGAAAAATGGTAATAAGTAATTTGTCACGTGTTCTTGGGAAATAACATCAAGAGACCAAGACTGCACATACCTCAGCACGCCGGACAATTCAAACAAGACATTTATGGACTGATTATTATTCCTTATCTAGTGTAAATTGAAGCATGCACTTAAGAGATCGCTACTTGTACTATAATTTCGTTCAATATTCACAGTGAATGAAAGGCCTTCGAATAAGAAAAATCACAGTACTTGCTCTCCACTGTAACCAGCTACATTGTGAAGAAACATTTTATCCTTATGAGTAGTCATTTTAGTATCTTACCAATAGACCACCCTCCAAGGTTTGGGCCACTGAAACAGAACATCCTTACGCCTCTGTGTCGCTATGACTTACCTGAAACAAACAAAAAAGAACATTAGATTGATACTGACATTTATTCACACTAATTTAAGTACATCAAACATAAAAATGAGGCTATGTTTCTTCTGAGATTTATCTCAATTATTCAGGTGTTGTTGTTCTTTAGCCAACTATCCGAAAACAGGTTTTAACCTCACAAGTGACACCAATAAGGCATAACTCATAAGTCAACTAAGCCAGGAGATAATGGGGTACGGTGGCCACATCCTTTCCCCCCTTTGTCCAGGGAATTCTATGGCGAATCTTCAAATTCATGTCGTTATCACCAATTCTTTCGACGCTGGATAACCAGGTAGCTGATACAGTCCCGTTAAAAAACCGATTAAAACATTTGTACTAAAGTATGATAATGATGGTAACGGTTCAGATGAAGATACGTACAGATTTCACAACTATAGCTCGAATATGCCTGCAGATATTTGCATATGAGCTATTCCATCTCAAATCGATCGAAATATAGAGAAAATTGACCTTACAATTTTTAAATACAATGAAACTTTTTCTGTCCGTTGACAACTGTGATACAATGCTTTGTGCAAAGTTTGAGGCATCAGAACTTCATAGTGTTTAAATTAAAAATATTTAAATTGATCGTATTTTCATAAAATTTGCAACTTTAAACTTTTGTAGCTCCGAAATCCTTTCACCCAATGATCAAAATCATGGTTTATTTTGATGCTGAGAAATTAAAGTTTATATTGACATATAAACAGATTTTCTTACATTTTATGGAAATGGAGTAATTTAGATTTTTCTTCATTAAGAGGCCTTTGCCAAGGAAAAAATATTTTTAAAATATATAGTTAGATTCCGCTTTGAAAATACAAACAAACACATTTTTTACTGATGGCACGTCGATAAGAAAGTATTGAAAATGTCAAATAAAGAAAATAAATAGTACGCGCGTGAACTAACCAGCTGACTGTGACACGGGAACTAGCCGAGGTAAGCAAGGCCAGGAGACATAAACACGTAATGTGTCGTCTAGCAGTCATGACTGTGCTAGCTTTATCACAGGTTTTCATAAACACAGGAGTGCAATGACGCCCAACGCTCGCTTATCTTCAGCTCTTGGCCAGTGCGTGCGGTACTGCGACGTTCAAGTCTAGGCGTGTGAAAATAATTTATTTAATACCCTCGAAACTTATTGCCGAGCCACTAAGCAAACAATGCCGAATCCCTCTTAATAATGCAAAGTTTTTTCTCAATATTTTCATACATTTTTACAAATTGTCAAAAAGCCTAAAAGTAAGTAAAATCAGATTATCTGTCTCTCTGTGTACAATAAAAATAAGGATTACTTCTTAACATAACCTACCAAATGTCAGCTTCAAAATAAGCTCTTGTTCAATGTTCTGCAGTAAGTGGTTCCAGAGTTCTGAGCGCTGAAAGAGGCTTTTTTTTTTATAAAATACGCTAAATTTGTCGCTCAATAATACGAAAACCGTTTGACTTTCGATAGTATATTTTTGAAAATGCACTCTCCTCAGCACCTTGTATAAATAGTGAAACAATTAGAGTATGAAAAATGCGAGTATTTTTACTGCCCGATTTCATATGGAATAGCCCATATGTATGACTATTACATAACTGAGAATTAAAAATAAAATGAAATTTGGTTCTAACGCGTCACAACACAGACAGTGACGTCAACTAGTCGTTTGCATACAAATATAGCATCATCTGGGAATGAAAACAGAAATAAGTTTCTTCGAAACACAAGTTCATGCCCGTTTCTTCCGTGTTGTTTAACACTACGACTCTAGATAATAGGCTACGAGTGTAATGGAATGATCGGTAGAGCCCTGTTCTATTTTCCATCACTAACAATGCAAAAGACACACAAAGCCGACGTCATTCAGTTCTGGAAACACGTCATTCTTTCGTGGAAGCGAAATCGTCATACTCCAGTTACATAAGTTGATTCTTTAAGCCGAACGGAGAGTTTCACACATTTATCAGAAAGAATAGAAAAGACATAAAACACTTTTCTGATTCTTTAATAATATAGGTAAATAAACCCTTCACTATGACTGCAATCAACCGTGTCGTTAAAATGACATTACATTTCCCATGGTACCTCCGAATCCAGTTTTCCGATGCATACATCACGCAACGTTAACATCACAGCCAATAATGGGCCCTGTAATGCCGCTTATTAAATTTTTAGGCTAGTTTCGATAAAGGACGATGGCTGCCGTTAGTGCGTGGCCTCTATTAAATTTTAAGCTCGGTGGCCAAATGCTATAGAACCGTGATAAAGTCACATAATGGCGGTAAAGCATATTTCACCCCTAATTTAACGATGATGACACGGAAGCCATAAAAACATTAGCGTGAGGTCAACGTAAAAGTCTGTTGTGACTGGCCAGTCCACGCCTGCGAGCGCTAGATGTATGGTCGACCGGTCCCTGATCTATTTTGTACCCAGCAGCGTGTATACGCTACGTAGAGAAACCCATACAAATAAGCTCTTTACTAGGGATTCCTCCACCAATACAGGCTTTCAATTTTAAATATTATTATGGGTTTATACCGCAATAAGTAAAACTCGCTGAATTTTCAACAGTAATCTCACTAGAGGTTTTGATTTATCTAGAGAAAATCAAAACTCGAGTGGGATTTAATTGACTATTACACGATTAGAAGAAAGTACAGGAACATCATTTTATTTTTACTAACATTTTTAATATTAACCTGTCTATACCTTTAGAGAACCGGAAACACAGTTTGCTATCCCCTTCCACGACTGTAGTTCAATGACACTGGCGTAAAACACAAACAAATCAGTCTACTAGGTATAGGAAAGAAGAAAAGTAGTTCATCCATTTACGTAAACTAGGAAATATCGCGATTTTGAGTTTGATAATTTTCATTAGGTTTTTGTTTAATCAAAGTACAGTACTGTATTAACAATAAGTGTTTTTACTCACGAACTGAGCTGTCCATGCGAACGTATTCATTATGCAGTGTATATTATACTGTCTACAGCACATTAGCGTACACTATAGACAAAGAAGTTAAATTGAAAAATAATCATAATATGAATATTTAAGCACAATTTTGAAAATGGTGGCCGTTCATTTCGATACAGGCTTCAGTTCTTTTGTGCATATTATCGCACTATAGACTAATGCATCTAATTCCAATTGCCAGTTTCGTACTTCGTACTAGTAACTCATGTTGAAATAATTCTATACCTACTCTACGTACTGTAAATTCAATCTTCACTTCTGCCCGACCCGAAAAGATAAAATTACTCAGACATACTATCTACTGTCCGTCCAAGTGGTTATGTCGCACGATCGTAGAAAGGGGGGAAATCACGTGACAGTTAATTACTTAAAGAGGCCCTTTTATTTAAGCTATTTTAAACAGTTGTATAATATTACGTAAACGTCCAATTAATTCCTAACATAAATTAATGTTTTCAGAAAAGAGCTAAGACAGCCCAGCTACTAGACTTTATAGAGGGGCGAGCAGAAGCAGGCGGGGGAAATCGGGATGCGACGTAGGCAAACGTACAGTACCTGTGCGAAAATATGATTCAATATTGAAAGCTCTTTCGTCACTGGAAAACGCGAACATATTTATGGAACGTACTATACTCACTAACTCAGTACTGTTTACTATCTGCGGTCTTGGTTCTGTGTGGAGTTAGAACTTCATTAGTAGAAGGGGTGGGAGTGAAGTACATTAAAAAACTCAGGTACAATAAAAATTGAAGTTACAATAAAATGTCCCTGTATATAAAGATTAGAAATAACGAAGTACTCCAATACAATAAAATATTAATTGACTTACGAAAATACAACTGTCTTGTCTTCAAATGTATTATTGTACCATCTCAACATTACAAATATTACGCTAGATGCATGCTAGATGGCAGTAGTGTTATGATTAGCTGTTGTCCTGTTATCAGGTGTGCTAACTATAGAATCTTCATTGAACTCTGTAGACGGTTACTAGTCAAGAAGGCTTTGTTGATTCAGTTTCATTTTTATTAAAACAGTTGCATTCCACTTCAATTATCCGGATCCCAGTAATCAACGACACTTGACAGATGATTTTCAATAAATCTTAGTGTTAAACAATCTCTGATAATATAATATAATATCGCAAAAGCTGCAACATAACCTAAATAATATAAACAAGTGTTAGAAAAGTTTTAATTAGGGATGATGAAATAAACAAGAAAGTTTTAATTAACGATGATTACATAAAAAATAAACATGAATAATTTTAAAAGAAACAATTATTGAAAGTACAATTTTCAAATTTGAATGTTTTAGTGGTTGGTGGTTCAGTTGATGTTACATTGGACGTGTGCGTAAAAGAAGTGAACTCGTTGATGTACATGGTGTATTCCTCAACTTATTCAGGATTTCCGAATGGTGCTCTTCATTTATTTGTAAATAGGATTTCAGGGAAGATGCACAGGTATGACCAGTGATCTTTATTAATTCTTGTTCTTGAATGCCAATGCGAGTCATATTTGAAACTGCTGTGCATCGACTGGAGTGGTTTGTAATTTTTTTTTTTTGACCAGTGTAGTTTGAAATGTTGGCAAACAAAGAAACAAATGCTAGGGACGCGATAAAATTAAACAAATGGTAGGGACGCGATAAAATTAAACAAATGCTAGGGACGCGATAAAATTGTGCGATAAGCAGCCATGATTGGTTAAAATACGTCCTTTCGTACCGTTTTCTTGGTCAAAAGTAGTATGACGTAGTAAAAGTGTAATAGTCACTGTAAAAATAATATTCATAGCACGAGAATATGCTAGATAACAGTTATTGAACAGTAATATAATAAACCTGCAGTTCTGGCAAAGAGGAAGGAGGAATTAGCATTCGAAGTTTATTGTATGTCTTCGTATAAGTATTGTTAAACTTTTTTTGTGCAATTGCAGAGTCCTTAACTTGCCGTTAATCGCCTCAATTCTACGAGAATGGCTCACAGATGTCGCTAGTGCCGAGAGGAGTAGACCACTTAGTTCGTCAGAGACTATCCAGAGTGCACCACAGGCAGTGGGTCTACATTGCACTCCTAATGAATGATAATAATTGTTGAGATGTCACAAGGGAATCGGAGCATATGGAAAAAAACCCGTACTGCCTAGATCGGGGCTTGAACCGAGGACCCCTGGTTTGCTTTAATCTGTCTAATATTTATTATCCCCAAAGAAATGTTCAATGAATGAAGCAAATACTCTAGACGAACTATTTTCAAATCGTAGGATTTTTTCTTGTACGGAGGAGGGATCCGAAGACTCGCACTGCGGCCAGAGGCTACTGTGCTTTCAACTCCTATTTGAGAATGATTGAATAGCCGAACTGCCGCGCTCTTGTACAAGTACAGCACGTCGCAAAGTGAACTTAACCCGGGCTATGGTATGGATGATGATGATGATATGTGAATAATTAATGATGATGAAATGAGTCCGACGTCCAACGCCGAAAATCATCCAGCAATTCTGCTTCAATTGGTCACCCCGGAAAAAACACAACCAGATAATTTGTCCAAACCAGGATTTGAACCCGGACGCGCTAACCGTTACAACAGAAGTGACTTAATTTGCAAGCATATTCATTAAGGTACGCCTGTTTTCGTGCATAGTCACCCATATTAGTAAATATGGGCTATTCCATATGAAATCGATCAGTAAAAAACCTCGCATTTTTTATACTCTAATTTTTTCCCTATTTATACAAGGTGCTGAGGACAGTGCATTTTCAAAAATATACTATCGAAAGTCAAACGGTTTTCGTATTATTGAGCGACAAATTTAGCGTATTTTATAAAAACAAGCCTCTTTCAGCGCTCAGAACTCTGGAACCATTTACTGCAGAACATTGAACGGGAGCTCATTTTGAAGCTGACATTTGGTAGTTTATGATAAGAAGTAATCCTTATTTTTATTTTACACAGAGAGACAGATAATCTCATTTTACTTACTTTTAGGCTTTTTGCCAATTTGTAAAAATTAAAAAAAAAAAAATATTGAGAAAAAACCTTACATTATTAAGAGGGATTCGGCATTGTTTGCTTAGTGGCTCGGCAATAAGTTTCGAGGGTATTAGATTATTTTCACACGCCTGGACTTGAACAGCGCAGTACCGCACGCACTGGCCGAGAGCTGAAGATAAGCGAGCGTTGGGCGTCATTTTACTCCTGTGTTTATGAAAACCTGTGATAAAGCTAGCACAGCCATGACTGCTAGACGACACATCACGTGTTTATGTCTCCTGGCCTTGCTTACCTCGGCTAGCTCCCGCCTCACAGTCAGCTGGTTAGTTCACGCGCATACTATTTATTTTCTTTATTTGATTTTTCAATACTTTCTTATCAACGTACCATCAGTAGGCCTAAAAAATATGTGTTTATTTCTATTTTCAATGCGGAATTTAACTATATTTTTTTTAATATTCTTTCCTTGTCAAAGGTGTCTTAATGAGGAAAAGTCTAAATTTATCCATTTCCATAAAAAGTAAGAAAATCTGTCAATATAAACTTTAATTTCTCAGCATCAAAATAAACCATGATTTTGATCATTGGGTGAAAGGGTTTCGGAGCTACAACAGTTTAAAGTTGCAAATTTTATGAAAATACGATAAATTTAAATATTTTTAATTTAAACACAATGAAGTTCTGATGCCTCAAACTTTGCACAAAGCATTGTGTCACAGTTCTCTACGTACAAAAAAAAAGTTTCACTGTATTTAGAAATTGTAAGGTCAATTTTCTCTATATTTCGGTCGATTTGAGATGGAAAAGCTGATATTATTCTAACTACATAATTATCCCAATATCCGCTAAGGCTTAATTTTATGTCTCCACTACATTACGTCAGAGCCTTCCTACATATTTACTTATTTACGTCACAGGTCGTTTTGTAACTTATGAAGCACGAGACATATTTTCTACAAGGTCATGAATCATGCATGAAAAGTTAATGTAAACAAAAGGCTTCCACGATCACAGAACAATAAGCGCACGGATATGAGATTCGGAGATCGTAATGTCCACTCAATTAATCTCCGTCTGTAATTCGTGGTCCGGAAACAACTGAAAAGTACGCTTTATGGATTTTTTATTTACGATAATTGATGTGAAAGAACAGAAGAGAAAAATGGTACGAGCCTAGGCCTACCAAATACTATAACAGCTAGAGTTTGTTGTGTCCAAGGTACAACATTAAATATGTATAGAATTTTTGCTTCAATATTTTAACGAGAAAAGAAACTTGGTGGAAATGAATCTGTCTCTCCATATTTCTACGAAATAGTGATGATCAATCCATGACGTTATGACGGGTAAAAGAGGCAGAGATAAACTATTAATTTACATACGATATTCAGTAATTATATTATTTCATATTTAAGATACAGAAGAATATTATTAATGAGAGTGTCAGCAGTGTGTGTAAATGCAGCTGATGCGTTCCTTTCAAATGCATTGCGCAGTGATTAATACACCAGTCCATGTAGAAGGGGTTTGGTGGCGTTTCGGTGTGAGCAGACTAGCAGTATAGGTATAAAAAGTCAGCAAGAACAGCAGTAGTAGTAGTAGTAGTAGTAGTAGTAGTAGTAGTTGTAGTAGTAGTAGTAGTTGTAGTAGAAGTTGTAGTAGTAGTAGTAGTAGTTGTAGTAGTAGTAGTAGTTGTAGTAGTAGTAGTAGTAGTTGTAGTAGTAATAGTTGTAGTAGTAGTAGTTGTAGTAGTAGTAGTAGTAGTTGTAGTAGTAGTAGTAGTTGTTGTTGTTGTAGTAGTAGTAGTAGTAGTTGTAGTAGTAGTTGTTGTAGTTGTAGTTGTAGTAGTTGTAGTAGTAGTAGTTGTAGTAGTAGTACTAGTAGTTGTAGTTGTAGTAGTAGTAGTAGTAGTAGTAATAGTAGTAGTAGTTGTAGTAGTAGTAGTTGTAGTAGTAGTAGTAGTAGTAGTAGTTGTTGTAGTTGTAGTAGTAGTTGTAGTAGTACTAGTAGTTGTAGTTGTAGTAGTAGTAGTTGTAGTTGTAGTAGTAGTAGTTGTTGTAGTTGTAGTAGTAGTAGTTGTAGTAGTAGTTGTAGTTGTAGTAGTAGTAGTAGTTGTAGTAGTAGATGTAGTAGTAGTAGTAGTAGTTGTAGTAGTAGTAGTAGTAGTAGTAGTTGTAGTAGTAGTAATAGTTGTAGTTGTAGTAGTAGTAGTAGTTGTAGTAGTAGTAGTTGTAGTAGTAGTAGTAGTTGTAGTAGTAGTAGTAGTAGTAGTAGTAGTAGTTGTAGTAGTAGTAGTTGTAGTAGTAGTAGTAGTAGTACTAGTAGTTGTAGTTGTAGTAGTAGTTGTAGTAGTAGTAGTAGTTGTAGTAGTAGTAGTTGTAGTAGTAGTAGTAGTTGTAGTTGTAGTAGTAGTTGTAGTAGTTGTTGTAGTAGTAGTAGTTGTAGTAGTAGTAGTAGTTGTAGTAGTAGTAGTAGTAGTAGTAGTTGTAGTAGTAGTAGTAGTAGTAGTAGTGATGTTGTGGTGGTGGTCGTAGTAGCAGAAGTCGTAAACGTAAGCAACATCCGACGATATGATCACATATCACCGTCCTTCGCAAGTCTCTCGTGGCTCCGACTTAAAGAACGCAGAACTTTACACTCTTTGTCTTTACTCTTTCGAATTCTGCACACCTCAACACCAAATTACCTTTCGTCTCGTTTCTCTTATCTATACTCTAACCACGACGTAAATACCAGCTCACTTATCTGTGGCACGTTAAGTATACCTCTTCATAGAACATCTCGTTATTCATCATCTTTTACAGTATCCACCTCGCGTCAATGGAATTCCCTGTCACAAAGTATTAGGGGCTGCAAGACAATAAACACCTTTAAGAACAGCTTAAAAGATAACCTTATTAGCATTTCACTCCAATCATACTGATTGAAACTATCACTGACTACATTGTTACTTCGTTCTTTAGACATCATTCTGATAGTGCTGTATTTTCAAAATTGTCTCATAATAATCTATTTCTATTATCTAATATTATTTGAAATATATTAACATTCTATGTATTTTAGCTTAATTCTGCTACACAGTTTATTTCAGTGTTTAATTAATAGTTCATAGTATTTTGTTGTTCAATTCGTATATAACTCTTGTATACATGTAACTCTCATCTAAATCAAATTGTTGAATTCTTTGTTAAGTCCATGCATATGTATATACACTTTTTGCTGGTTGAGTGGAAGAGAAGGCCTTACGGCCTTAACTCTGCCAGCTAAAATAAATCATTAGTATTATTATTATTATTATTATTATTATTATTATTATTATTATTATTATTATTTATTATTATTATTATAAACGCAGCAACTCTATTAAAGTCTATCCCAGATAACCTGATAGGGACTCCTTCCCTTTGCTACCGGCAGACGGGAGGACACTACAGTCCATTAAAAACATGTCCATATGAATTCATTACTCTTAGTGTGTATCTTATACTGTAAGAACAATCATACTAAAGTATAAACATAAGGATGTGAGAAGTACGTCATATGTTCCATGTACGAAAGTTGAATTAATCTAACCAAAATAAAATAGCGCTGGTTCGAGTCCTCATGAGAGAAGAAATTTTCTCATGAAATTTCGGTGCCCACCCAGCATCGTGATGCACTTGGAGAGCTGCGATAGGTAGCGCAATCCGGTTACTAAAGCCAGCTATAATGGGTGAGAGGGGGGGGGGGTCATCGTGCTAATCACACGATATCTCCATTCTGGATGGATGATCGTCCACCTCTGCTTCGGCATGTGGGCGTGAGGCCAGCAGCCGACTGTCGGTCTGGGCCCTTAAAGGGGCTGTAGCGCCATGGATTCCTACACGACACTTACAACACTTTCACCTAGAAGTGAAAGCTTTTTCGTGGGGGCTTTCTGTCTGATTAGGAGAGGTTTCTGGCTAAACTATATTTTCTATTTAACTGGGCACTTCGCTTTCAATATCGTAAGTCATAACTTTCGTTTTGCTGATACTTTAAAACTATACTCTTTATATGCATGCTCTATTTTGAATACACAACACATTTTAACAAATAATCGTCACATCGCAAGCTGGTAATGAAATTTATTAATCTGTGCACTAACAAATCATCTGTAAAATAAACTGGGAAAAACGTTCAATACCGCTTTCCTTGCTACCATTACCACACTAAAAATACTCGTATGTTCATGTAATCGTAACTATTAAACCATGTAGTAACAAATATAAATGACAATCGGGAGGAAATTAAACGCAGAATAAATATGGGAAATGCCTGTTATTATTCGGTTGAGAAGCTTTTATCATCTAGTCTGCTGTCAAAAAATCTGAAAGTTAGAATTTATAAAACAGTTATATTACCGGTTGTTCTGTATGGTTGTGAAACTTGGACTATCACTTTCAGAGAAGAACAGAGATTAAGGGTGTTTGAGAATAAGGTTCTTAGGAAAATATTTGGGAGTAAGAGGGATGAAGTTACAGGAGAATGGAGAAAGTTAAACAATGCAGAGCTGCACGCATTGTATTCATCTGCCATAATTAGGAACATTAAATCCAGACGTTTGTGATGGACAGGACTTGTTGCACGTATGAGCGAATCCAGAAATGCATATAGAGTGTTAGTTGGGAGACCGGCGGGAAAAAGACCTTTGGGGAGGCCGAGACCTAAATGGGAAGATAATATTAAAATGGATTTGAGGGAGGTGGGATATGATGGTTGAGAGTGGATTAATCTTGCTCAGGATAGGGACCGATGGCGGGCTTATGTGAGGCGGCAATGAACCTCCGGGTTCCTTAAAAGCCAGTAAGTAAGTAGGTACAGCTCGAACTTATTAATCTTCAACGTGACCTAAGGGCTAAAGATCGTTTGAATAATACTACTAGCCTGGTTGAGTTTTACAAGACTAAACATTAGCAATAATAACCACGACTACACAGGCTGGCTGTGAAAATGATTGCTATGTTTGGCTCAACATTTATATTTGTGAGCAACTGTTTTCTATAATCAACTTTAATAAAGGCAGACATCGAACATCTGTAACTGATGTTTCATTAAGATCAGTAGGCTACTGTTCCTTTCAGCTGCCAACAGCATAAAACCTCGTTTGATGTACTGATAAATAAAAATATAAGAAAATCATATTGTACATTTAAGTAGTTATAGAATTTCTATTACTTCTGTAAAATAAATATTTCTTTATTAATTAATAATAGTCCAAGATAGTTTTGCAAACACTGAAAGGGAATTCATTTCATAAGCACTCGTAATAGTACTTCCTTTTGTGTATATTTTGTACGAGATCACCCCTTCTTCCAGTCCACCCTTATACAGAGCGCAGCTAATATCTGCATTCCGCTCATGAGCTGTGAGCCGGCTCGGAGAGCGCAAACCTTGTGCAGGCCTGCTTTAAAACTATACAGTGTATATGCATGCTCTATCTTGAATACACAACACATTTTAACAAATAATCGTCACGTGGCAAGCTGGTAATGAAATTTATCAATCTCTGCACTAATAAATCATCTGTAAAATTAACTGGGAAAAACGTTCAATACCGCTTTCCTAGAATTCATTTAAAACCTCGCTACAATTACCATGCTAAAAATACTCGTATGTTCACATAATCGTAACTATTAAATCATGTGGTAAGAGATGCCATTATCCTTGCACTGAGAAATGTTTATATTGAATGAAACTAGCTAATCTCGTAAGCTGTAAATTTGCGAAAGTAGTCGATTAGATGAACTGGCGCTTTCATTGCAAATACATTCCGATGCCAAGTGCGTCGACTACGAAATGAATATAACCCCAGACTCCGACATGGCGGCTGGTAATGGAGGGGGGAAGGGAGGACAGCAGTCGGATTATTAATGCCTTCACGTTACCAAACAATTGCATGTGCAGCCCACTACTGGGAGGCCGAGCCCTGAGTTAGTTCTCACCCACCCACCCACGTATAATTCAGAGCCATTCCATTGCCAGAAAGGTGAGACTCCAAAATCAATTCCGAGCACGAGTTCATATGTCAACGGAAGTAATGATGACTGCACAGGCGGGGCTGGCTTAATGCTCAACAAAAACAGCATTTCGTCCGCTACTTTTACTACAGGGCAAGTCAAAACGATGGACTCGATTTCAGTAATTTATTGCGTGAAATCTAATGAACATGTATTGTGAGACGTGTGCTTCGAAAAAAAATATTACTTTAAGGTAGTGATCGCCAAAAGCTGTGTCGCGACACATGCCCCTGCCTCCACTCAAGCGTAACCATGGCATCATACCCCCACCCTCTGTTTACAGTCTTCACTTCGATATAAGTAAAGACATTTATCAGCAGCGGACGTACGAATGTAATGTTACAAGTGTGTAGGATAATATGTTTCGATGTCTTTTCGAAAACAGATAGTGAGTAAAAACTTAATTTTAAGAGCATGGGAGGAAAAGTATTTATTTTGTGCAGATGGCGAAAATATGAGATACTTAATTTGTTGTAAAATTTTAAATGAAGTATAAAAGAACAATGTACGTTGTCATTATTTTTCTTGTTGTGAAGACTACCACGCCCTTACCTGTGACTTGAATAATAAACGAACAATAAAAAGTAACGGCTTCTATGTCTTAATCGGGGTAAAATACTTCGACTTTTTTTCGACGTATGTAGTGTAATTTGAATATTTCATTAATAAATAAACAATAAAAAGTATTGGCTTCTGTGTTTTAATCGGTGTAAAATACTTCCACTTGTTTTTTCTACGTATGAGTGTAATTTGAATATTTCATTAATAAATAAACAATACAAAATATCGGCTTCTATGTCTTAGTCGGAGTAAAATACTTCAACGTTTTTTGAAGTATGTAGTGTAATTTATAACTTCGTGACCAATCTGGTACGTTTTTCTAATTTCAAATATCTTCTGATGTAAAGTACACTGTCTTTCTACGGTAAATAAGAAAATTAATTTATTTTATTTCATAAATAATACAAAAGTAATTAATAGGAGGATAAAGAATTAACATGGAAAAAAGTGTGTATAGTTAATAAGTAGAAGAATATTATATTGCTTTCGTTTTTTGGTCACAGTCCGTCTCTGCACTGTTATTCACAGCATTACCTGAGGAGATACCCACTCCATCCCTCTCCCAACGATAGTGGAGTGCGGGTTGCATTCCTATTACGTCACAATTTCGTGGTGTTTGGCAACCACTGCTTCAAGGAATATAAACAAAATGGTAAAAAGGGCACAAGGCCGACCTAAGGATAGATGTTTTTATAAGAATCTGGAACAGTATGTGGCCTAAATCGTGAAGAAAGAAAAAGAATAAGATTAACTTTAACACAATACGGCACCTAACGGGAGGAAGTGTCACAAATCAAGACACTGACACGAAAATTTTATCGACCCTTGGCTTAGACGTATCATAACTGACGAGGATACGGTATTGTCAAAGGCTTTATACCAGTGCAGAATGTACTTTGATTTTTTTTTTCAGACTCCCTTGATTCCTGGAAAATTTTTCGATCACGTACCGGCTTTACAACGTATTTCCTTACCATTACAGCGTCCTGGTTAGAGATGAGATCAACTTTTCTTTGAAAAAAATACTTACATGCATTGCAGTAACAACAAAGGAAAGCTCTCAAGTAAAATTTTCGACATGACTTCTGAACGTTTAGTTTGTCATTGTACGAAGTACAAAGAGAAAGTACTTCCATGCTACAAAAACGTCGATTTCGAGACATGCACGAGTACACCTTCCAGCACTTCTGACGGAGGAAAAATAATTCTGAACATGCTTAGAGTTTATCCGAGATAAGATTCCGGTTTTTGTAAACGTCAAAACATCAGATGTGTAAATAGCAAAACAAAAGTTTATCGACTTATTGAAATGCAAGTCTCCTGCAAGGAAAAGTATGGTAAGCGTCACTTTTACCGAAAATGAGTTACGATGTTTAGAATGAATACCCCAGCACTGTGCATCGACTGTGAAAGTTCCGTGAGTTTCAACAATTTCTTTCCCTCTTATAAGTTTGTTTAAACTTCGACTGTCGTATTCACCATCCTGCTGGATAAGGAAGTATCCTAACTGCCTACCCTGTAAAGTTAGTAAAACGTTGTTTACGATATTCTGCCTTGCTTACAAAATAAATACATATTATTGTCGTAGAGCACCCCTCCCCCCTTAAGCAAGCTCGTGTCCTGGGGGCGGTTCCTATAAGTAACTATTTTGTACTAAATGTAACATAACAAAGATTCAATAATATTACAAAACCAATACAATTATTACACAACAGGGATAATTACGAACAAAAAAGTAGGGAGTCAAGTCAAGAATAGATTATAAGTTGGAATGAATTAATTTAAAAGCAGCGATATTTTACCACTTAATTAACTTATTATTCCCAGAAAATGAATTTTACCAGCAATCGCAAAGTATTGGGAATAATTTTGAATAAGGAACAAAAAAAAGTTTCCTTCCCAGGCAAGATTCTAACCACGAAAGTCTTACTTACCAGTCTATCGTGCTCTGGAGTGAACAAGGCTCTGAAATCAGCTACAAGGGTCGGTCCGGTTTCTTTTGCCACTACTATGCAATAGCTTATTTAGCTCGAGTAGCATTTTTAGTTAATTTGAAGGCAATATTTTTAGTAATATTAAAGACCTAGGACCACTAACATACTATAGGGAGGTTAAGCAGTTTTGGGAACAGGAAGAATATGTTAGACTAAATTCAAGGGAAGAGAGAACGGGAATGGCATGGTGGAGATTAGGTATCTGGAGACTCAAGAATAGGAGAGGGAACGTAGAGAAGGATAAATGTCCTTTGTGTGGACTAGCTGAAGACGCAATGCTTATTGCGTTAAAGTGCCAGGCAACGAATGATTTGAGAAGCAGCTATAGTGGCTTATAAAAAATGAATGGTCCCCTAAACACCAGCAATCTGCATAAATTAGGAAAATTTCTTTTTAGAGTTAAAATTAGATGGGAAGAGAAAGTCAAAGCTCTAACGGAGATGGAATTATAAATGTTGAGTAGTCACACGATAAGAAACTATCAAGAGTGGTCAATGAAGTTAACAGAATAATTCTTAAGAGATTGAGCATAAAATGAAAAAGCTAAAGTAGGGGTTTTAAATAAAAGAGGTATAGTTATTAGTTGATTATTATTATTATTGTTATTATTATTATTATTATTATTATTATTACTATTGTAAACAGAGGATACTTATAGGTTCATTATGTATTAGATTTGTTATATTTGTATAGAGAGTGATGGCGGATTAAGAACTGGAATACATCTAATCCGCCATGACGTGAACAAAGATTGATGAAATAAATAAATAAATAAATAAATAAATAAATAAATAAATATATATTAGAGAAGTTGCCTATTATTTAAGGCGTTCTTCAATCTGAACTTGAGAACGTGTACGGTATAACTTGAACGTCGTAGCAACAGATGGCGGTCTGTACGGTCTGTGTGCTACCATAACCTCTTTCGAACTGTGTTTTGCGCCGGCAAGTCGTACGCAGGGTATTTGTTATCATCGGTTGCGTACGGTAACATTCCACAACACAAATCAAATGCTCCGTGTCCATGTTGACCGTCGAAGTTAATGTCAACAAATACGTAATTAATCGTCTTAACCCTCTCCCCCTTTTCCCGACAGTACGTATTTCCAAACAGTTCACATTCTTGCCACTACCGGCGTTACCGTACGTATCGGTACTACTCTTCAGAATGAACGCCGTACTTGCTAGGCAACTTTTCTGCCTCTTAGGTTATACACCTGAGCTGCGGAAGTGTAGGAAGATTGAATTGTCTAGGCTCATCGGCTAGCCACATGACGGCATACAGCGAGCCATGACACATTTTGAACTGAACACCCAGTATATTAGTTTTACTTTAACTTAAATGTAATAGTAATATAGGCTAATAACAATATTTGCATTTATAATTAAAGGATATAAGGAAAAAACTATCAATGTCACAATTCTATTAAGGGTGGTGTCATTATCTCAATATACAGTACAGAACAGAGGGCAGGGGAGAAAGGCGTAACAGAAGCCTTCAAGAGAACAAATCATTGTTCAAATCTTACACGGCAGCACGCGTAACCGACGTGTCAGAGAAGTTGCCGAGGTGGCACGGCGCTGTTGGAGGTACAGTGTAATCCTGTAATGTTAAAGTGTACCTCAAACATCTTAATTTACTTACTGTACTTCTCTATTCGTTTCCTTTTAGTCACCCTTCTTAAATATATTTTTACTATTGTCCTCGTTCTTGTGTTACGCTATATGTCTATGTTTATCACAATACATTCACTCCATCCTTTTCTAAGCCCTTCAGCCCTTCTCGCTCCATCAGCTCGATCATCCCTTGCAATACTGACAATCCTATGTGTCCATTTCAATCGTCCCTTCATTCTATAAGCCTTTTCTCCATTTTCTACATAACGTACTGCTCTCTTATTGTTTGATTTCTTACATGATCGAGCCTCGTTACACATGTCAATTCTTCTTGATGTTCTCAACTACAATGTTTCCAAAATTTGTTTTGTCTTCGCTGTGGCAGGTCTAGTTTCAAGTGAGGATGGGTCTTAATAAATAAATAAATAAATAAATATATATATATATATATATATATATATATATATATATGCGTGTGTGTGTGTTTTCAAGACGTATTAGTGACAGAGAAAATAAAAATTTCAACTGTACAGCCCAAGTGCACTTCACTATACGGGCTATTCCATATGAAATCGATCAGTAAAAAACCTCGCATTTTTTTTATACTCTAATATTTTCCCTATTTATACAAGGTGCTGAGGACAGTGCATTTTCAAAAATATACTATCGAAAGTCAAACAGTTTTCGTATTATTGAGCGACAAATTTAGCGTATTTTATAAAAACAAGCCTCTTTCAGCGCTCAGAACTCTGGAACCATTTACTGCAGAACATTGAACGGGAGCTCATTTTGAAGCTGACATTTGGTAGGTTATGTTAAGAAGTAATCCTTATTTTTATTGTACAAAGAGAGACAGATAATCTGATTTTACTTACTTTTAGGCTTTTTGCTTATTTGTAAAAATTTTTTTAAAATATTGAGAAAAAAAAACCTTGCATTATTAAGAGGGATTCGGCATTGTTTGCTTACTGGTATGGCAATAAGTTTCGAGGGTACTAAATAGATTATTGTCACACGCCTGGACTTGAACGGCGCAGTACCGCACGCACTGGCCGAGAGCTGAAGATAAGCGAGCATTGGGCGTCATTTTACTCCTGTGTTTATGAAAACTTGTGATAAAGCTAGCACAGCGATGCGCAGCTAGACGAAACATCACGTGTTTGTCTCCTGGCCTTGCTTGTCTCGGCTAAATCCCGTCTCAGTCAGCTGGTTAGTTCACGCGCGTACTATTTATTTTCTTTATTCGATATTTTCAATACTTTCTTATCAACATACCATCAGTAAAAAATATGTGTTTATTTGTACTTTCAATGCGGAATCTAACTATATATTTTTAAAATATGTTTTCCTAGGCAAAGGCGTCTTAATGAGGAAAAATCTAAATTTCTCCATTTCCATAAAAAGTAAGAAAATCTGATTATATGTCAATATAAACTTTAATTTCTCAGCATCAAAATAAACCATGATTTTGATCATTGGATGAAAGGGTTTCGGAGCCACAACAGTTTAAAGTTGATAATTTTATGAAAATACGATAAATTTAAATATTTTTAATTTAAACACTACCAAGTTCTAATGCCTCAAACTTTGCACAAAGCATTGTATTACAGTTCTATACGTATGAAAAAAAGTTTCATTGTATTTAGAAATTGTAAGGCCAATTTTCTCTTTATTTTGGTCGATTTGAGATGGATACGGGCACGCTCGTTCTCTATTGCCAAAGCGGGGAGTACTCCTTGCCGGCCTGTTCTAGAGGAACGTTGCAACGCAGTATATTTCTTTCCCTATTTAAAATAATGTCAAATAGCTGGGTGGTGCTTTCCTATAGAACGGATTATTAGAATTAAGAGTTACTTGCGTTAAAAAAACAACGCCTTCAAATTCAAACACATTAAACGTTATCAAAGTTTTAATCATATCAGCTACATACTTTCAAGGAGATACTGTGGAAAGTATTTTTAAAATATGAATCGGGGCATTGTATAGATCCCATATCTCACGAACAGAGAGTCCGTGCGCTCTGCTAAATTATAACTGTGAAAGGTCACAGGGCACAATTACACCGTAATTAAAAATTTATACGTTTTCAGAACAATTGAAACTTCATTGGAGCAGAATCAACACAGGGATGTAAACTGGACGTTAATATGTTTAGGCATATATAATGAAATCAAACAGATCAATAGTCAACTTGTACAGCTAAATTGCATTACGGATATGCTCATACTCCGGCCAAAGTTTGGCTTACACCGCTCCGAAATCACGTCGGTCGCATTTTATAATTTGAGCACGTGCATTTAACATCGTTAAATTACCCAACTAAAATAATTGATCTTTTCACATAAATTAATGTGTGTCGGTTGAGGCGATCAGCCATTCAAAATCCCAAATCACGTTTGAATAATAATATTTACTTCCGTTTCATAAGGCACACCTTTAATCCGATCACTAATGCTCTGGTTTCCCATGCCGAAGGCTCTGGTTGGAGTTCCGGTGAATTTAAGGATTAAACTCATTTGGCCAGTTCTATCTCTGAACGATACTAACCACTTCCCTGATTAACCCGAGTTAACTCGGGTTGCTATCTTCCGTCAAAATTTATTAACCCGAGTTAACTCGTGTGAGTCCCATTTTCGCTGCTAAGGATTAATATCTCGAATATATACGTTTCCATCCTTCCATTAACCTTTTCCTGACTAGATGGCTACAGAAGTTAGTGATATTGCTACATCTTGTGGTGGGACTCCTACGTTTGGTATAATAATAATAATAATAATAATAATAATAATAATAATAATAATAATAATAACAACAATAATAATAAAAATAATAATTTATTTAATCTGGCAGAGCTAAGGCCAGTAGGCCTTCTCTTCCGCCCAGCCAGACTCTAATTCTAATTGAATACAATTGCTTACATAGATAATTTGTAGAAACAAAAGCCGCCCTAAATAAGGTTTCGATAGATCGGCCTACTAATCAATTCATAAAGAATAATAAGTAAACAAAACAATTTTGTGACACTTGGAAAGAAAAAGAAAAAAACATTAAGATAAGAAAACGTAGGAAATCATTTACAATAGAAATTTTGTTGGGTACAAATGATTACTAATTATAGCTAAGGATGATTTTAACACGTGAGATCCTATGGCATCAATCGTTGCATCAGAAATGTTATATTGTTTAAGTTGATTTAAAGTTTCACGTGGGATCGTGCCACGGGCACCGAACATGAGCCCAAAAACTGTTCAATGTGTGATGTGGTATTGTGCTCCGAGATGCTGACAACAAGGCTCATATATGACTTGTTTTTCACGACACACCTCTTGTGGCTGTTGCTCGTGCATCTCGAAACGGATTACATTAACATCTAAACCATAAAACAACATGAAAGTAAATAATGATAGTTGGATTAGTAATGTCACTGTGACAATAATAAACATTGGTAAGAAATAGTGATGATGATAATAATAATAATAATAATAATAATAATAATAATAATAATGAGATAATTTAGATATTTATTTGTGATATATATAACCATTAAACATTGAGAAACCTGAAACAGCTATTATTGTTAACAAGAATTGTTAGAAAAATATTTCGTTAGCCTATTCTTAAATTGGTTTGATGTCTGACAGTCCCTGACATTACTCGGTAGGGAATTCCAAAGCCGAGGAACAGCCACAGTGAAAGAAGATGAATATGAGGATGTTCGGTGGGAGGGAATGGATAATATTGAGGAGTGTTGTGATCGTGTGTCTAGGTTATGATGGGTGGATAAATTTTGAAAACGAGACGCAAGATAGACGGTAGTGGAGAAATGCAATATGTGAAAGAGAAGGGAAAGACAGTGGATTTTCCTACGATCTTCTAGACGGAGCCAGGACAACATTTCGAGGGATGGTGTTACGTGACTAGCCCGGCGAATATTGCAGACGAAACGGACGCACATATTATGAACACGTTGTAGTCTCTGCGCCTAAGTAACGCTTAGGTCAGTAAGAAGAATATCACAGTAATCGAAGTGGGGCATCACGAGTGTTTCTATACGATATCTGAAGGCAGGAAGACACCCTTTGACTATCGAATGATGGTAATTCGTAAGATTTTCGAAAAATACACCCCGAATGTCGTATCATTCAAGGCAGGATTGTCAGGAAAATCGCCTAACCCACTTCGGTTTACAGGTAGACATTTTCCAGAAGTTATTCCACGAACTCTGAAAAAGAACAACCAACCAGACAGGATTTCATGTGTAGCATTGCGAGAGACTCAAAATACAATCAAATTCGACACAAGAGCAGATATGATACTACTGTCCGGAATGCAATGTGCCACTGTGCGTAATACCCTGCTTTCGAGTCTATCACACGACAAGCAACATTTAACGCCTTGATAACAGCACTGGTATTGTACCTCATAAATTAATCCATAAAAAAAACATAAGTTGGTAAACAGTTCAGGAGAAAATCAAAGTGGGACAACTACCAGAGCTGGAATCAAGGTGCACGAGATAGCTCGGGATAATAATTCAGGTATGAATGGATGTCTATTTTATAGTGATTTTTTAGGTATGTAAGAAAGTTAGTGATGTACAGTGATTCTGCAATATTAAACGACCTCTATACAAAAATAAAAAATATGATTATTTTTTTTTTCACAAAATTGGTAAAATATACAGGGTGTATCTAAATTGGTGTCAAATATTTCGGGGATGTGTTCGTAACACAAAAACATTACAAAAGGTTCATATGAACATTGGTCTCAAAATAATTTATTTCAGAGTTACAAGACAAAATTTAATGTTACAAAAATTGCTCGAAGTGGCTTCCTCCTGCTTCGGTGTGTCCCCTAAACCTGCGTTACATGCTCTGGCGTGCTCTGTTGAAAATTCCTGGAGTGTTTCGTATTTCGTGAAATCCATCTGGATACGCTATCAGAATATCAACATTAAGTACAGGAGTCGCATAAACCAGGGACTTTAAATGTCCCCAGACGAAGAAATCCATTGGATTCAAATCAGGCGATCGAGCAGGCCATGCTTCCCCTTCGACCAATACATCTTTGGGGAAATCGATCATTAAAAAATTACGAACTATCAGGCTGAAATGAGCTGGAGCAGCATCGTGTTAAAACACATTCGTTGGATGACGTCCAGAAGCACATCATCAATTAAATGATGCAAATCATTTCCTTCTGTTCACTCACAGAATACATTTTCTTCTGATTTCTTTGCTCTACAAAATACAAACAAACAAAAAACCATCAAACAATCAGCGGTCAATGAAGGGACAAATCCTTTAATAACTCCCTAACGAATGGTTTTCAGACCCATGTTCTTATTAACTTTTTTAATTGTTTCGATGTTAGGAACACGTCCCCGAAATATTTGGCACCAATTTAGATACACCCTGTATAGTAAGGGAAGAGGTTAATAATCTGAAGTCACTCAGAGACTTTAGAATGAAAAGAAATAGCCTATAACTGATTACTTTACGAGGCGGTGTTGGTAAGTTCTTAGCCATATGGAAAAAAAGTTAATGCATCTGAAAACAAATGTTTATTTATTTAACATATTCACCTTTTAACTATATACACTTAGCGCAATGGTCATAAAGCAATTATAAGCATTTAAAATATTGTCTTGGTCTTTAAATCATTCTACCGAAGTACCGAAGTACCGCTGAGGAGCGAATACGGGGGATGGTCAATAAATTTCAAAAATAATTTCACCGATTTTCTGTAATGCAATCATAAACTTGTCAGGGGGTACAATGCCTTGCAAAAACAGCACTTTTCGAAATTTTACCCGACGTTTCTCCACATGTCTTCCTTCACAGTATAGCGACAATGTAAAAAAATCTTGGATTATTAATGAATAGAGATATAAACTGGAATAGTCACGTAACTCACATCTGTAAGAAAGTATTTTCATTGCTCTACTCTCTGAATCACTTGCGAAACAGTCTGCCTTTTTCCATAAAAAGACACATTCTTCAATCGCTAGTGATGCCCCATTTTGATTACTGCGATTCTCTCTTGACAAATATAACTGTCAATTTAGCTGAAAGACTACAACGTGTTCATAATGTGTGTCCGCTTCATCTGCAATACTCCTAAATTTGACCATATAACGCCATCTTTTCAAGCTCTTACATAGGTCCGCCTAAAGGAACGTAGAATAGCACATTCTTTATCTGTTCTGTTTAGAATATTATTCACTTCTACTCCTAAATATCTGATCTCTCGCTTTGAATAACTTACGTTATGGAATCAACTTCAAGTCTTACTGTCCATTCCTCGTCACCGTTCCTCTTTCTATTCATCCTCTTTCACCGTGCCAGTTTGTCGCCTATGGAACTCCTTACCTCGTCATGTCAGGGACTGCTGAACGGTTAATCAATTTAAATTAAGAATTACATTTTTACAGGAAATTGATTTGTGAGTGTTAGCCGATTTTTATAGGTTATTCTGTGTGTATATAAATTGTCATTTAGGCCTATCATAAAGTAGCATTAAGATATGAATTGTAAATAATTATTATGTATCATGTTCATTTAATATTTCATTATAGCCTATGTAACCTTGTTAATGTGCATGAAAATGATTTTTATATTTAAGTATGACTTTACTATTTTTGTCATTGTTTCATTATGTATTTCATTTCTGTTAGTGTGGAAGAGAAGGCCTCATGGCCTTAGCTCTACCCAAACAAACAAACAAACAAATAAATACACAAATAATTAAGTACCCAAATAAATAAGTATACAAATAAATAAATACACAAATAAATAAGTACAGAAATAAATAAATACACAAATAAATAAGTACAGAAATAAATAAATACACAAATAAATAAATACACAAATAAATAAGTACAGAAATAAATAAATACACAAATAAATAAATACACAAATAAATAAGTACAGAAATAAATAAATACATAAATACACAAATAAATAAGTACAGAAATAAATAAATACACAAATAAATAAATACACAAATAAATAAGTACAGAAATAAATAAATACACAAATAAATAAATACACAAATAAATAAGTACAGAAATAAATAAATACATAAATACACAAATAAATAAGTACAGAAATAAATAAATACACAAATAAATAAGTACAGAAATAAATAAATACACAAATAAATAAATACAGAAATAAATAAGTATACAAATAAATAAATACACAAATAAATAAATACACAAATAAATAAGTACAGAAATAAATAAATACACAAATAAATAAATACACAAATAAATAAGTACAGAAATAAATAAATACACAAATAAATAAATACACAAATAAATAAGTACAGAAATAAATAAATACACAAATAAATAAATACATAAATAAATAAGTACAGAAATAAATAAATACACAAATAAATAAATACACAAATAAATAAGTACAGAAATAAATAAATACACAAATAAATAAATACACAAATAAATAAGTACAGAAATAAATAAGTACAGAAATAAATAAATACACAAATAAATAAATACACAAATAAATAAGTACAGAAATAAATAAATACACAAATAAATAAATACACAAATAAATAAATACACAAACAAATAAATACACAAATAAATAAATACACAAATAAATAAGTACAGAAATAAATAAATACACAAATAAATAAAAACACAAATAAATAAGTACAGAAATAAATAAATACACAAATAAATAAATACACAAATAAATAAGTACAGAAATAAATAAATACACAAATAAATAAATACACAAATAAATAAATACACAAATAAATAAATACAGAAATAAATAAATACACAAATAAATAAGTACAGAAATAAATAAATACACAAATAAATAAGTACAGAAATAAATAAATACACAAATAAATAAATACACAAATAAATAAGTACAGAAATAAATAAATACACAAATAAATAAATACACAAATAAATAAGTACAGAAATAAATAAATACACAAATAAATAAATACACAAATAAATAAGTACAGAAATAAATAAATACACAAATAAATAAATACACAAATAAATAAGTACAGAAATAAATAAATACACAAATAAATAAGTATACAAATAAATAAATAAGTAAATAAAAAAGTAAATAAGTAGATAAGTAAATAAATAAGTAAATAAATAAATAAATAAATAAGTAAATACGTAAGTAAATAAGTAAATAAATGAGCAAATAAATAAATAAGTAAATAAATAAGTAAATAAATAAGTAAACAAATAAATAAATGATTAAATTAATAAATAATTATCAGTAGTGTGTCATAATTACTCCCAAAAACGTATGAGAAGACTTTTTCTACCGATTTTTGAAAGAGGAATTTCTTTTGAAGGCGGGAACCAGAATGTTTCCATTCTTTCAATTGTTCTTTTGTTTCTAGGTTGTAATGATGGACCTATGTTTTGTCCATAGTTACAATGCGATCCTATAAGTTACAAGAATCACCTTAAAAAAAAAAAAGACGGTAAAGCGACTTGAAAAATTGACACGCTGAGTCGTTTGTGATCAGCGTTCAAACTTGCAAAATCAAAGAAGCATACGAGTCTGTACTCGCATCATTTTTATACGGAAGAGACAACAGAGTATGGCACTGTATGCCTCCCACTACGAGCAGTCTTGGAACAATTCACAAAACGGAGATCAAAAATGTTATCATTTTCTCTACTCTGCTTGGCATGTATATTGATCTAAGGAGCAAGTCCGTGGAAGATGACGTGGTGGAGTAACAAGTTAGCGAGCGACGACCACGGCACATCTGGGTCCCTGTGACTGGCCGTGCCATGCGGCGGCCCTGGGGGAAGATAACTCCCTCGAGGAAACCAATAAAATAAAATCTAAAATATCCATGGGATTTGATTCACTGCCAGAGGCAACGGTATGCTACTACAGAATTTGTGGAGGCTTGGAAATGCAGTTCCATTTTAATACGTGTCATAAATAAAGTTACTTTGCTAAGAATCTCTTACCGCAAATAGCCATTAAGATACTGTGTCGCAGCCACGAAATTGGGCATTCTAGTTCCCGTATGAACATCATTTATTTTACATTACATTAATAGACCATAGTTCGATTCTTGAAAGACTTCGAGAGATTTATGCTAGACGAAATGATGGCGAATGAGGTCGATTGTCATTACATCACTGCTCCACTATCAGTATAATAATTAGGTACTTACTGTTTTTTTTTTTATTTTACTGGGTTATTTTACGACGCTGTATCAACATCTAGGTTATTTTGCGCCTGAATGATATGAAGATGATAATGCCGGTGAAATGAGTCCGGTGTACTTAATGTAGAAAGGTGCTAACTGCCAAAATTAAAAAAAAAAGTGATATATCAATATACCGGTGCAAATTGCCAAGAGGCATTACATCTCAACAGAGCTAGGTACACAGAAGATGGTGGAGTGTTATTATGACCACCAAAAGAAAAGATGGCAGTGATGCAAAGCCATCAGGGCTCTCTCATAAGAAAGTTGCAATGTGCCATTCGTTTTGATTTCCCTCTGCTGTTTGTTTGTCGTGTTAATAGTGAAGGCACTGGTGTTTTCTACAAAAAATAAGATTAGTGTAGGCAAATCTTATACACAACATAATACATAGGTAATGTAAGACTATAAATTACATACGAGGCGCATCCAGAAAGTAAGTTTCCCGATTTTTCACCTTGAAAGTAAACGTAAAAACGTAATTAGCCGTGTCAATTGCGCATGCGTAACAGATCTATGATGTATCAATCACATGCCAGCCGGACAGGTCCCGCCTGGTGCCAGTAGCGTGGCAGCAGTGGTCCGAAATGGAAGCTCTTATTCCTTCTCCCGCCGCCTGCGAGGTTCGGTCGGTGATAAAGTTCTTTAATGCACAAAGCATTGCGCCAATTGAAATTCATCGGCAGCTCTGTCAGGTCTATGGGCCGAACATCATGAGTAAGCAGATGGTGCGTCGCTGGTGTAGGCAGTTTTCCGAAGGTCGTCAAAGTGTCCATGATGAAGAGCGCAGTGGGCGACCGTCCCTCATCAATGATGATCGTGTTGAGCTGGTGCGGCAGTGCATCATGGAGAACAGTCGCTTCACGATTACGGAGCTGAGCAGCCATTTTCTGCAGATATCGCGATCCTTGTTGCATGAGATTGTCACTAAGCACCTGCTGTTTAAAAAAGTGTGTGCCAGGTGGTGCCGAAAAACCTGACACCCGAACACAAAATGCAACGTTTAGGAGCAGCACTGACATTTTTGCAACGGTATCACGATGACGGCGACGAGTTCCTCGACAGGATCGTCACGGGCGATGAGACTTGGATTTCGCACTTCACCCAGGAAACCAAGCAGCAGTCAATGCATTGGCGGCATAGTGGATCTCCGGTCAGGATGAAATTCAAACAGACGCTGTCGGTACGGAAAGTGATGTGCACGGTGTTCTGGGACAGGAAGGGCATTCTGCTCACTGACTTCCTTCCAAGAGGTGAAACAGTGAACGCTGACCGTTACTGTGAAACACTGCGAAAATTGCGACGTGCCATTCAAAACAAGAGGCATGGAATAATTACTGCAGGTGTTGTGCTCCTCCATGACAATGCTCGTCCACATACGGCTCGGCGCACAGCAGTTGTTTTGACGGAATTTGGCTGGGAGTTGTTTCATCATCCACCCTATCTGATCTTGCTCCCAGCGATTTTCACGTTTTCTTGCACCGCAAGAAATTCCTGTCCTCCGGTGAGCGTTTTGGCAACGACGAAGAGCTGAAGACGTCTGTCACACGCTGGTTCCATTCATAGGCGGCGGAGTTCTACGACAGAGGGATACAAAGGTTGATCCCACGATACAAGTGTCTCAATTCTGATGGTGGCTATGTTGAAAAATAGCTGAAACACTGCTGTACCTGTTGCCAATAATTGTTTTCCTGAAAGTGTGTGTTCTTTTTTGTTTTTAAATAGGGAAACTTACTTTCTGGATGCGCCCAGTAGAAACATAATGTATTACTTCCAGATGGCACAGCTCGTTTGTTTTAAACTTTTCAATTCATAGTGTTAAAAATACAGAAAATGGGAAGTGGCATGAAAATGCAGAATAAAATGTAGTGAACGGACACCTGAGTAGAAAATAGCTTTATTTTCTGAGTTCTATGACCAAGATTATTCAGCAGTATCAACATTTCTGTTGGGTCTCTTTACTGTTATAACAGTACAACATACAACGTATGATAATCATGATGAAAGTCGGCGATTTTCAGTTCGAAGTGGTGAGAGTGATTTGCTTCCAGTATGCAAGACCACTTTAATGGAAGTATTTGCAGAAATATAATAAATGGATTATAGTACCTACCAAATGTTTATGGGACTTAACACCTTTCATAAATTGTGAAGATTGTTTGTCTCTCAGTGTGTTAATTTTAGTAGTATCATCAAACTATTGATAAAGATTGGTGAAAAGTTCACGTATCAATTCAATTCTAAAAAATATATTCTTAAAATTGTTCAAGGTCGAAAGATTGTTTATATTTCTCAGATAATTGGTCACTGACATCTGCAACACATGTTTTTATTTATTTTTATTTTAGTAGGTTATTTTACGACGCTTTATCAACAGCTTAGGTTATTTAGCGTCTGAATGAGTTGAAGGTGATAATGCCGGTGAAATGAGTCCGGGGTCCAACACCGCAAGTACCCAGCATTTGCTCATATTGGGTTGAGGGAAAACTCCGGAAAAAATCTCAACCAGGTAACTTGTCGCGACCGGGAATCGAACCCGGGCCACCTGGTTTCGCGGCCAGACGCGATAACCGTTCTCCACAAGTGTGGACAACAAACACAGATGTTATTTCGTTCAATTCTGAGAACAGAAGATTAGCCGCCCATTGTTGTAATCGGCCTACAGGTAGACTATTTTTTTACCGGTCATAAACAGCGGTATTCCCTTTCCCGAATGTTGAAAGATTTTTGTAAGTCTAAAAAATTCCCGATCATTAACAAATAAGTTGCTTGGGCACTGACATTTGCTACACAGATGTTATTTAGTTACGTTTTAAAGGCGATTTGTTCTGCGCTTTTCGACACAATCACGAAAATTATTCTCCTAAGAATATTTCCGCTATAAAATATTTATTCGTCAAAAATGCTTAGAAAAGTCATCATCATCATCATCATCATCATCATCATACTTGCATGTATTGGGCCTAGTGGCCCGTTACGGTCTCTTGCCAACGCTTGAACGGTCTGCCCAGGATCTCTTGCCCACAGGATGGTAATTTAAAATTTGGCGTGGAATTCTAGAACGAGGCATTCTGATGACATGTGATCTCCAGTTTTGTCTGTATTTCTGTAGGTATTCCGTAATCGCTTCAATCTGCAGTTCTTTCATAGTGTCAAAATTTCTAATGTGATCCATTCTCGCGTATCCCGCTGTACGACGCATAAATCTCATTTCTGCCGCCGTTAATCTTTGTGAATCAATATTACGAATCGTCCAAGCTTCACTACCAAAACAGAGTATAGGTCTGGCCAATGTTTTATAAATTCTGGTGCGCGTGTGTTTTTGTACTAAGGTTGGTTTGATTAATTATCCCCATTACTCTGTTGAATTTAATAATTTTCTCATTCCAATCTTTTTCTTCTTCATATGAAATGTGGTAACAGGGATAACTAAAATTTTTAACTTGTTCGATGATCTTATTATTGGTGCAAATTTTGCTACGGACTGGTTCCTTTCCTAAAAAAGCCATCACTTTAGATTTGTCAGTTGAAATTTCCATATTGAAACTTTCTGCCATAAAAGTAAAATGACAAATTCCAGGAGAATATCTCGCGACCCAATGTAATTGATGCCAGGGCCCGGTAGAGGGCCGAGGTCCGGTGGTTTAGAAACCCTGCTCTATGGGGTATATGGAAAATTATTCATACTGATCGTCAATGGTGAAGAGCAAAAAAGCAACATTCGTATTATATGAAAATAGTCATTGTACAGATCTCTAAAACATGAATTAAATTATATTCCAGCCCTTACTCTCTGGAACTGTTCCAGAAACTGCGGCAGTAATGTCCAGTTATTTCTGGGACTAAATATTCCAACACGAGAGTATTCAATGCCTTGAAGTATGACGTAGATATTGAGGAGCAAACAGTAGGTAATGCCATCCTCTGAGGAGTTTAGTGCTGAGAGGAATGCGGTTCCGACTAGTCTAGCGCGGTACTGGAGTGGGAGGGAACAGTGACAGCGGCAGTCTGGAAGGAAGTACAATCATACTGAAAACATTCGCCCAATTTACGAGAGCAGTATGCCTATTAGTTTTACCCTAACGTATTTTTGGCGAGATAGAGATACAATCATTCGTACTTACGTGTTCAGAGAAGGAAAGTATTGTAGAAAATGTTATTTATTTATTTATTTATTCATTTATTTATTTATTATTTATTCTGGTGAAGTTAAGGCCATCACATCACCAGAAATACAAATACAATAAAATAAATAAAAAGAAAAATCATAATAAAACTACAATAATATAAATGAAAAGAAGAATCATACTATAAAATTTAGTAATTAGTAGAATTGAATTAAATTTGTAAAGTAATCAATTTAAATATACTCTACTGCTGAACTCCCTTGAGAAGTAAAACTACTTGATTTGTCTTTTAAGACATCACCAACACATGATTTTCGCATGACATTATAGGAATCTGTTTTCACCATACCAATCACACATATTCTAAAATTCCAATAGAATAAAACCAAAAACTTTTCCCCAGCATGTTTCCTTAAAAATGACTTGTTAAGGTGAAATATTTAATATGAGCAATTCATATAATATTAGCATATCTAACATCAGGGAGATGTTTGAGCAAAAATTGCAACAATATATTTAATATATTAATAACAAAACCATATAGGCCTAGGTAAACAATATGTATATGAAATATTCACACACTACTACAAACTGAAGACTGCATATTTTTGGACGATTAATACTTCCCACTCCGCTCGGCTCGGCTTGGCTGTAGCAACAAAAGAATCTACCTGCAATCCCCCGCACCGATGGCAACAATCCCTCAGGTCCAGCGCTAAACTCGTCGGAGGAAGACATTAACAGTGAAATGAATTCAACAGATGGGACAGCGAACGGTCCGCAAACCATCATTGGAGCAATCACTGAATTAGCCCCCAGTCCAATTCCTATCACTCGAACCCTGCGGAACTAAATTGAGGACATGCGTGGACTGCCCCGTTGTCACCGATCATAATCAGCTAACAAAGGCAGGCACGCTACTTCAAATTATGTATATGGCATACTTCAATGGAACCAACCCACTCTGTCAAGCTGAATTATGACTCCGCTTTATCCACAGCCAAAAATATCACAATTTTATATGTCGCGAGGTCGATGACACAATTCCTATGCCTTGTGTAAAGCCAAGTTCTACCTGTCTTTTTTTTTATTTTTGACAGTGGTGCACGCAATCTCTAAAATGCAGCTTTGACGCTATGTGCAAGTGACGACTGCAGTTCGAATCTCGCCTGAAACAAGGACATGTTTGTCAGTGAACGACGTTTCAACTAGAGTCTCATAAGAAAGTGCTCATCTATAGTCCCGTCGCTCTAATTTCCGGCAGTCAATCGCGTTGCAGGTCGGCTATATTTAAACGCGTGCGTCTTGTGATTCGCTGCGGAAGACGTTATTCATTTCTTAAGGCTCGATAAATACTTAATACAATCGCCCGCCATTTTGGCTCTTTCGTTGGCGTTCGCAGAAAGCACCCGAAGACGTTATTTTCCGTTCAATGATTTGCATAATTACAGTGCGTTTGATTTATTATCATAGGAGCTACGACATGATAATATTTAACGATGTGGCAAATAGTTTCCTCGTATGGTAGCTCTGCAACGAAAGAACAAAAATGGTGAACGATATTACCTGCCTAGACTTTATAGAGCCTTCACTTTCTAAGACGTAAGCAAAGTGGAGGAGTCACGCCGGGAATAACAGAGTCGCGACTATAACTTTAGACAGAGAACAATTCCAGAAATAGATACGACTTTTTTTTTCTAATTTTCCACCACACACACACCCGTCAACAATGTGACTTTTATTCTCTTTAATTCACCCTGCAACAATGGGTATTCCACTCAACACAGCAACACAGTAGTCGTTATTCCACTCCACACGACGACAATGACAATACACGTGTATTATTGAGAACAACAATGTACTCCTAATTTCAACTAATGTTCACTAAGCACTGTGTCCAGAACAGAACTGTCAGTTATCAGTTCGTTCGCCTTGGCTAGTTCTTCTAGCTCACTCAAGTTCACGACACGTCGAACTCCGGTCTTCCCAGTCGCGGTTCTCTGCATGTCGAAGGTCTACCAGATGCTCTCGAAGGCTGGCTTCCTTGCTCGCTCGAAGACTCCCCTGTAGACTGACTGAAGACTAACTGAATGACTTACTCGCGACTATTATTACTAAACCGTAACATCTCGAAACGTCGATTCGCGTGTCTTACGGAAACGTCGAGAGGATTACGCTTCTAGATGTTCCCTAGTAATCCTCTCGACGTTTTCCTTCCCCTCGCCCCGTACCGCGCTACAGCGCCTACCGAATCTCGAGATTCGTTTCCCCGCGCCTTCCTTCTCGCTGGATGCGCGCGCACACTCCCGAGGCAACCAGACGTGACCAGAACGTTCCAGACGGGTGCCACAATATTCTAAAGAGATGCGAGGAACATAATTCTTAATGTAAGCATTTTACGAGGGTCTCGCTGAGTTTTTTCCCCCTCCGTTAATGGTTTTGTTCAATTCCTCTTGGTTTTCTAATTTAGATCATTTATTTGCAACATAAGTTATTAGAAGTAGAAAAAAATGATTATTAAGACATTGCATGTCTTCTTGAATAAAATAATTTGGTTAATACTGAGCATCTTAATGACATTTCTAATGTACTTAAGACTTCAAAGCAGCAACAGTACCTCATTATACGACGACAAAATGAACCTGAGAAACCAACTGCCTAGAAGTTACTCGCAATTTGTTAACATGTGAGTTGATGAAAAATATCCCAAAAAGAACCATAACCAGACCACTTGTGTCAGGTTTTAAAATCAGGCCTCCTAATTTCGTAGTCTGACGACCTGACCACTACTGTCCAGCGGTGGATTTTTCATGTCTTCCTGTATTTGTCTCACTGTTCAATAACAGATTTGTGAATTTCAAAATCAGGACGGTAAAAATGATCAACAACAGTACTTTTCCATTTTCAGAGTTATAACTATTAAGGATTCGTTGCTGAAATTATTGATGTAAAAGTGTGGCATAAATGCAAACTTTTTCTATCAGATAACATATTAAATCAAAACAAACTGCAAATTGTATGGTACTTCACTACTTAAGTAACTGTAACCATTGATGCCTAAGAAATGATGTCATGCGAGTTTACAGGCGATTCAAAAACTGTTTTTTTTTTCAAAACAGACAACTTTTTATGTTTTTCTGCTTTGCGGGGTTTTTCTACTTGACGACAAAATATACATTAGAAACTGTCCAATTTTGTGAATATAATAATAATAATAATAATAATAATAATAATAATAATAATAATAATAATAATAATACAGTGAAACCTGTTCAAATCGGAACCTGAATAATTCGGAATCCTGTCTATTTCGGAACAATCTATTGGTTCCGGCGAAATTCATATGTATTATGTGTATTTTTTCCTGAATAAAACGGAAACTGTCCAACGCGGAAACGGAAACTGTCTGCTACTGTTCAAAACGGAAATAATATTTTGGACACACTAATGTAAACTATAATTTGAAACAGTATGTGCTTTCAAGGAATGTACGAAATATTAGTAGGTCACTAAAATAAAAACAAGTTTTCTTTGTAAATTGTTTGAGGGTGCGAGGGTATGTTGGCCTAATGGTCATAAATTTTATTACCCTATTCACTAGCCAGACGAGTCCCTTCAAAGATGTTCAATGCTTCACTCCTGTATACTGTCGTAGCTGGGTAGAACGCAAGTGTATTAGCGATTTCGTAATAAAACAAGCCGCGTAAAAATGTTGCACTGTCATTAATTGATGAAGTAAAAGTAATCGAGGAAAATGAGAAACGAAGAGTATGGAAAATAATGTCGAAATATATGAATGGAAAACTCACGTGTAACTTAACACTTTAAAAAATAAATGCCGTATCATGAGTGAGTGGCTTGCGGTCAATAATGGTGACAAAAAAGAAACAGAAAAACAACTGGTTACATAGAAATAAATGAACTGTTGTGGGAGTGGATTGTTCTTGCCCTTTCAAAGATCATGCAAATTTCTGGACCTATTCTGCAAAGAAAACCCTTGAACTGGCAAAGAAATTAGATAATCCAGAATTCAAGGCTTCTAGGCTCCTAGTCAAATTAAATAATGTGCTGTAATATACAGTACAGTATTATAGTATAGTGTTAGATATTAAATTTAGTGCAATTAATAAGCTTTACAGTGTTTAATGAGTGAGTTACGATACAATTTATACACGAAATGAGATTTTCATCAAGATCATTCACCAATTAAATAAGTGACAGGAAGCTGATTTAATGTCAGTAGTGTTAAAAGGAATATTTTGTAATTCCTACAATTTGCGGCGTGCCATTTTGTTTTTAATTTATGCAAATTATAAAATATTCCATTTTAACTTCACACCTGAATAACACGGAAACCTGTCCACAACGGAAAAAAAATTAGGACCATGTCACTTCCGTCTTGAACAGGTTTCACTGTAGTAATAATAATAATAATAATAATAATAATAATAATAATAATAATAATAATAATAATAATGTAGTTAACCATTTTTCAGATGCGAGGTACCACTTCTTACACATCGCAATGTCTTATCGGTCATACAAGCCTTCCCACGACAATCACGTTTTCCTAGGCAGGATCTCGGTATCAGCACAAGCGTTTGGTGTTTCGAAAATGAGGTGGCCGTGACAGACAAAAATAGCCGAACTTGCGTGTGTAATCAAATGAGGAAGCCGCAGTCACGGCAGCCGGTCAAGGATGGATCCTCCGCGAGAAGATGCAAGCCTGGAAGTCGCATCACGCTGGTCAGTTCTCGCGAAACTATTAATACACGGACGCATTCCAGCCGTGTAATGAGGTATTCTTCGTGCGGCAGGTAATATGCGGTTAGCACAACAACTCTGTTTTACAATTCATAATGGGCAGACACACGGCAACTTTCTGTGTGGCCTCCAACTGACATGAGTCGTAAATTGCTCTTCGTCAGAATTGTGGCATCTGTAATAACTCGTAAACCGGAGGACTTTCAAAGCAAATTTCATTTTCTCACAAACAGTAGTCAACCTCGCGATTTTATATGCTTTCCTCAACCCTTTATCTTTCGGAATTGCGCCTTTAGTTATTGGTGAACTTCCCAGAAACAAATTAACTAAAGGTCAATAATATTAATATGGTACATGTTTTATCATTTGAGAACTAGAGATGAACAAAACTAAATGCTGCTCTCGCTCGCTGTGTTCGTTGCATTTGTCTTTCGAGTCTCGTCTCGTCATTCTCGTGCGCTTCGAGTCTCGTTAATCATTCTCGAAATAGCATTTGGTCGGCGTGGAAGGATTTCCTAATTTTGAATAACTTACATAACTGAAATAAATAACATCATAAATGTTTAAATGAGACAAAAGGACAAAACAGAACAGTATCTTAGTTATGAAAATGTTCTGGTTCCATTATGTGAGCCGTTCAGAGCAGAAGTGGTGTAAGTAAAAAATGGGTAATGAGGGTTAAAGTAAACATTCTGTAAAATACAGTGCAAAGTAGCAATTAATATTCAATTTATTTAAACTATTAGTAGTCAGTGAATAGCACGAAGGACATATTAACTGCTACTTTGCGCTGTATTTTACAGAATTTTTACTTTAAACCTCATTACCCAATTTTGACTTACACCACTTTTGCTCTGAACGGCTCATATGATATTTATTTTTATTTTATTGGGTTATTTTACGACGCTGTATCAACATCTAGGTTATTTAGCGTCTGAATGATATGAAGGTGATAATGCCGGTGAAATGAGTCCGGGGTCCAGCACCGAAAGTTACCCAGCATTTGCTCGTATAGGGTTGAGGGAAAACCCCGGAAAAAACCTCAACCAGGTAACTTGCCCCGACCGGGATTTGAACCCGTGCCACCTGGTTTCACAGTCAGACGCGCTGACCGTTACTCCACAGGTGTGGACTCTCTCATATGATATTATCTACCTATGATTATATAAATAGAAAAAGAAAACAATTCTCAAAAAAATTAGCATTTCTAAGTCACTTAGTCACTCATAACGAGTGCACCTCTGCACATGTGTGGACATTGTGCCACTGTCATATATCTATGACGCAGTGCATGAGGATAGGCCACTAGAGGGAACCCAAGAGGTGGAACTTAAACTGAGAGGATTCGATCCGACATCGGGATGCGAATCCGGTGTGGCTTAGTGGATAGAGCGTCAGCACGTAGAGCTAATAAACCGTGTTCAAATCCCGGTGTCGGAGAGAATTTTTCTCTGTTCCACTCTTCCATCATTTCTAAGAAACATAAAACATAACACAATTGATCTCAAATATATGAAAAGAAAATTCCCAGCCTTTTAATAAGGGCCTAGTAATTAAATAAAGACTGGGGAACGGATTATTATACACTGAAAGGTAGAGATGATGTTTCAAATAGGCTACTTTATTGTTTATACATATATAACGGTTAAAAAAAGTAGATAAAAGTTCAGTCAGGTATAAACAACTGTGGCGATCCACGGCTGCTTGACGTTCGGGACTTCGGGAGTGATCAATCTCGACGTCTCGAAACACTCAGAAGCAGTCTTTACGTCAATGACGCAACGTATAGAACATTGTCGTGCGGGTTTTCGGCTTTGCGGGCGCTGTTAGTCTTGCTTTCTCGATTGTTGTTCACCTCTATTAATAACCCATTTCATCGGTCGTCCAAAATGTTAACAGTTCATTGTTCATTGTTTAAAATACTAGAATTTTCATGATTAATTACACTAATTTCTAAGAATCTGACAATAAAAACTCGTGATTTCAACAAGAATATAGTTACAATTATATTTAATGACAAAAGAGACTATTTACGTATAAAACAGGCTCTGAATATATTATGTATCTCTTTGGAGACTGTCAATTGTCTTGCGGCACGTGAGGTGAATAAAACATGAGGTTCAGAGACAAGGTATAAGCTATTAAACGGAGTAACGGAAATGTTTTACAATGAAATGGCAATTGTGTTTTGCGTATTACTTTTCGGTTGTAACTACGTAAGTTTCACAAATATATAGGCCTACGTACGTAGTAGGGAGAGAATTGTCATTATATATTTTTTATAATTTTAATTTCGTGTCTATTCTTGATTTATTTTTAATTGCATTATTATTCCATTCATATACTGAAATTTCTCGATGTTATTATCACCATCTTTGTCTTATAGGCCATTTGTCATACATTTAACGACGCTGTATTTATATCAACTACTAGGTCATGAAATTAGTGGTAACGAGATAGCGAGATGATACCGAGGATTTTCCATGAATTACCTGACATTCATTTTACAGTTGGGAAAAACCTCGGAAAGAACCCAGCCAGTTGATCAGCCCAAGCAGGAGTCGAATCCACGCCCGACAGCAACTCCGAAAGAGCAGGCAAACGCGATACTGCATGAGCTACGTCGGTGGATATCTGTGATTAATTAAAGTGGATCACTTGCTCAAGAACTTAACTATGAATACATGGTGAATACGAGGAAGTTCAATGTCTTTCTACGGAAGGATCTACACGGCGTGCTGACATCATAATAATTGACCGAGATAAAAAAACTGGTCTCATTCTTGACCCCACTGTAAGGTTCGAAATTAATGAAGATCAATCAAAGCAGGTACATGAAGAGAAACGCGCTATTTACCCTCCATGCTGTGATGACCTCAGTCATAAATATAATAGGAAGCAATAGGTTGGCTTAAACTAGATAAGAAAAGAAATTTACATTCACTTCTCTTTCTCTTCGAAATCTTGAACTCTTCTATTCCTTCGTACCTGTCGTCTCGCTTCACTTACCTTTCTTCCCACCACAATCTGAACACACGCTCTCGCCATGAAACAATACTAACAATACCATCCCATCGCACCTCCTCATACTCATCCTCTTTCACAATAGCCCTGCCAAGACTCTGGAATTCGTTACCTGCTAGCATCAGGGACTGTCGAAATAAAATTCAATTCAAACGCAAACTTACTAGGCACTTGGTCAGTAATTGAGACTCGTTCAGACATGGTTTCTTGTAAATAGTTCTTTTAATCTACCACAAAATATCTCAATATCCGGTAATTTCATCACTATAGAATTTTGTTATTGTAGGTTTAATTTGTAATCTTGTAAATACAAAAATATTCTTTGTTCTTAACTTCTATGATAAAATGTCTAGCTTTCATTAATCAGGTATTCTTGTCGTACTTTAATTTTTATTGTAATTGTAATTGTAAATTTAATATTAATTGTAATCTTACTGTTCATGTTATAGTTGTAATCCCCTGGTAGAGGGGCAGAGAAGGCCTGACGGCCTTATCTCTACCAGGTTAAATAAATAAATCTAATCTAATCTAATCTAATATTCAAGATTGGAATGTCATTGGACTTATGTTTGGTGCGCGAGGAACAATTCCCAAATTTACATTGAAGATCCTCAGAAAATTAAAGGTTCCTGATAAGACTCTTCAGACAATTGCATCAACCATTTTAAAATCTTCATTGAACATCATCAATCACCATCTCTATTCATCTTTATAATATCCAATGTATATTATTTATTTTCAATAAATTTTTGATAGCTACCAAATCTTGTCGTTAAATATTCTTTTTTAAAATTTTATTATGTATTTTTTAACATTAATTTACATTTTCTTTTTTGTTCATTTGAATTGGTTAGGATGCCGATATTTCAAATCTAAGATTTGGACGGCTATCATTTCGATGATATTCTCCCTAGTCTCTTTCGACCTTACAGGAAAGCCATTACTTTAACTATTCTTTTAGTCAGTTATTATTATTACGGTAAATGGGTTTACTATTTGTTTTAAAAAGCTTTATAAATTATTTTATTTATTTTTAAGGTAGATTAATTTCTAAACTGTTATTTTGGTTTCAAGATTTTATTTTGGAAGAAGTTTATTTTTAAAATATTAATAATTTTTCGTCTAATTATATTTTACTTACTATCTTGATATGTAAACCGTAACAGTTTCTATGAAAGAATGGATTATAAGTGGATACTGGAACAAATTCCCTCATGCTTATCTTAATCTTTATCTTAATTGAGAAATTAGACTTATTAGGAATCAAAGGTAATGCTTTAAACTTAATAAAATCCTATCTTAACGACAGAATTCAAATAACGAAAATTGACAATTATTCAAGTGAACCTTCAATTATTAATATAGGTGTTCCCCAAGGCACAGTTCTAGGCCCTATTCTATTTTTAATATATATTAATGACTTATTAAAAATTGACTTACAACAATACAATGGTGTTCACTATTCTTATGCAGATGACATAGTTTTTACTTTTTGGTGGAAAAACCTGGTAAGATGCATATAATAATTCAAATAATGGACTTAAATTAATAAAAAAATGGTTTGACATAAATTATCTTCCTATCAACGAAAATAAAACCATAATTATTCCATTCTCGTTATCGGAAAAATGTAACAAACCACCTGCATCTATATTAAGTATTAAATTACATAATTCTGATTGTTGCCTTATACAGTGTAAATGTCCGATTATTAAAGAGTCCTCTGAAGTTAAGTATTTAGGCATAATTTTCGATAATCATTTAAAATGGAATCAACACATTAATTACCTTTGTAATAAATTACGTAAAATAGTATATTATTTTGTTTTATTGAGGAATTACTTGTCAATATTTTTATTACGCACAATATATTTAACTTTATTTCAATCGGTAATTATGTATGGCATTGTAGGATGGGGTAGCTCATTTAAATCCAATTTTAATCCATTTTATTTATTACAGAAGAAAATAATTAAAATATGTCTTCATAAACCTACTGATTTTCCATCTCAAAATTTGTTTCTAGACTTTAATGTACTTAACGTAAGACAAATTTATTATATTGTATTAATAAAATTGATACATAAAAATCGAAATAATTTTGAATTGTATTCTCATAGTTATGAAACAAATGTATGAATTCTTTAAGATTGTTTGAACCAAAATGCAACACTGTTACAGTAATTAATCGTAGTAGTAATTTAGGCCCAAGAATATATGACAAATTTATATTTAAATATCCTAATCTTGTCAATTCTAATAGTTCTAGTATTAAATTAAAAAAGTTATGAATGGATTTTATAAAAATTGGAAAATTATAAATTTAAATTTATATACTATAATTGCATAGTAGACATAAGACAAATTGTATTGTATACTTATTAATTACAATTCAGGAATCCGCCCCTGAGCACGAGTTCTACTCTTTCAGGGGCGAGCTAAAGTTTTTCTGTATAGGGTAAACTGTATAGTGATTGACCACTTAAGCTAATGAATAATAAAACAATGAAATAGCGGAAAACAGTGGTAACTTATTGAGAGAAGTTTAAAGGCATTGGGTCAAGTGAAGATTCAGAAACAAATCAAAATCAATAAACAAAAGAAAAAATAAAATTTTAATGCAAAGATAAATTAAATAAACACAACAAGTCCACTTTTACAGTTATTGACCGTCTACTGCACAGTTATTGACCACACGCTTATTAGTGATTGACCGTCTACTGCACAGTTATTGAATACTCATTTATTAGTGATTGAACAACACATTTTCACAATTTTCACTTTTTTCTTGTCTGTTTCGTTTCTCTTCTTCTGATCTTTCTCATTAAGAACTATTCGCCACCGGCGTAGCTCTGTCGGCAAAGGTGTTTGCCTGCCGATCCGAAGTTTCGTTCGGGCGCGGGTTCAATTCCAGCTTGGGCTGATTACCTGGTTGGGTTTTTCCGAGATTTTGCCCAACCGTAAGGCAAATTTCAGGTAATCTATGACGAATCCTCGGCCTCATCTCGCCAAATACCATCTCGCTACCATCAATCCCATCGACGCTAAATAACCTCATAGTTGATACAGTGTCGTTAAATAACCAATTTAAAAAAATAAGAAAAGAACTCTTCTCGCTGCCTTTTCTTTCATTTCTTATTCGCTTCCTTCCTTCTCTTGCCTCTTCTTCCATTTTTCTCTTTTGTGCCTTATCAGAAGCAAGTGTGTGTCATTTCTCTGATGTTATTACAAATGGCTTCACCCAGCACCGGACGAGGACCAAAGAACACTTTTCCTTCAACGGGATATTTGCTTCTGGACGCTAAGGTTGCTTTTAGGACACCAAACTTCTTGACAGCTTCATTTAAATCAAATCCACTGTGGACAGGTTCTGTAGCGTTTCGTAAAGCTTCCCCTGTATAATGCACTTTACCTGACTTAGGCATTATAATATAGCATCAGTCCTGTAAAAATCCCCATCATTTAACCGATAACATATATAGAATTGGAGCAAATTGGTCATTATTCTAACAAATAATTTATGAACGACCAATCACTGTAGTTTGCGGCCATTCACTTTATAGTGATTGACCACGGGGCATTTTTATGTCATATAAAAACTTTAACAAAATAATATTCTGTGGACGGAAACCTTATACCTTTTCTCACACTGTGAGTGTAAAAACGAGCACCAGAATTTATATATCCTTTGCAGAATAAATAAATTATTGCGTGCATTATTCTTAGCAATTTCTCTAGTTACTTACACTTGTTTAGGTTCAGTTGCATTTCCAATCGATTTCAGTCCTCTCAGACAACAGACACTAACTCAGTGGGATGAACAGCGACAACTAACCACAAATAAGGGTTGTTACTAGAGGTATATGCAGCAAAAAGTGAAATCACGATCGCGGTTTATTCACAATATACTTGAAAAAAGGAACCGGTCAATCACCGTATACTGGTCAATAACTACCTAGTTTACCCTATGTTATATTTCATGTTACAATTATTAGCAAAATAATAAATAAATAAATAAATAAATAAATAAATAAATACTGACACTCCTAAAATATAAAATAATAATGTAACATCACTAATGTTTCTCACATGACACGGTGAAGCACAACACTGTTAGGAGCAAGATTCCTCGCAGGTATGGAAATAATTCAATGTGGCTCATTGCTTCACACGACAGTTTCTGGATGACAGAACTTAGTGCATCGAGCTGTTAACTTGATAAGAATGCACACTTCTTGAGATCTGAAACAAGAGCACCTGAGCAGAGTTCCCTGATACTGGAAGCAGATCATCACTCCTACACGACGAACGATCAACAGAAGGTAAATCTGCCCAGTTCGTGAACCCACTAAATATTGAAATAGTGTTTTTTGAGCATTCAGTCCGTCTGTCTGCCTGTCTTTATAAACGAAATGGCAGCGAATTTTTCTGTATTCCAGACTTAAAGCAATGAAAGTCTGAACTTGTTATATCTTTAAATTTGTCTTTTTAATTAAGTTATTGAAGCTATTCTTGTTTCTCTGGTAACAAGAACTAGATTTCGATTGTTTCTGCGCACTATCGCAAAATAGACAGAGCTGATCAATAGATTCTCATACAATCTTAATATTACGAACGAGCGCATATACTATATGCGACAAATTCTGACTTCATAAAATTTTCATATTACTGTCAGCCGAACTCCATTAATATTTAACACAGCATGTAAAATTCATGGGGATATAAATAATGTATACTTCAGTCTATGACAAGTGAATTAAAACGTAATACTTTAGGTTAACTCTATTTATAATACCGTAGAAGAGGGTAAAGTCGATCAAAATTTTGCAATTTTTTAATGATATTGAGGTTATGCAATGGAGCGAAGTTCCTCAGAAAATAGCATTTTGTCGTCATATCCTACACTGATGAAGACACGTTACAAGAACTTAATTACAATCTATAAAAAACTGTTTTTTTTATTTGACTTGTGATCGAAGTTACCTGCTTAAATAGGGTAAAGTCGATCACCATTGAATTTTTAGTTTAAGATCGATTTTAAAATATTGCGGAGTAAAGTCGATCACTGTTTATGTTTTTAAAAAACAAATTAAGTGAATTACATATATTTTATTTGTTATAAGGGGTGTAAAAAACAATAATAATTTACAATATATGCCTATAGCATTATATAAAGTACTTTTGTTACTGTGATCAAACTATTCGATATAATTAGGCCCACAGGTCTCCACTGTACAATCGCGACTACGATTGCCAACTTATAAAACATGAAAACACATTTTAATAGTTCACATACCAACAAACAAAGATTTAAGAATTCAAAATTTACATTGAAATACCACACTTGAATTATAATCTAAAATCCAATTCAACATTGCTTAGGTTTATATAAGATGTTATTTGAAATCTTCCACTCCTCATGTCACTTTAGAAACTACGTTGTTCCCATAGTCAGGTACAGAGGGGTGTACAAAATATGTTTCTTTGGCAGTGCTTCTCTTACGCAAGAAATTCACCATAATTTCGTCTTTCTCTTTCCCCACTATCCCATCAATATAAGCTATACTATGACACTTTTCTGTTTATAAGTGTTAGTTGGAGGTATTTCGGTGAACAATTTATTCTTCCTGCTGGTCCTATCTGTTTCGAGTACGTCAATGGCATGATCGACTTAACCCTACCAAGGTATAAGTTTTCTTAAAATAATAAGTTTGAACACTAACATTTACGAACTGCAAAACTATTATTTCAGGATAAAATCTCAACGAAAAGTACTTACGTATACTTCCTGTCTCCTTTCACTGCTGACTATAATTTAGAGTTTGTAAGACTTTGTTTTCATTTAAGAGAAAAAGTTGATAATAATAATTTTCACTTCAACGGTAATTACACAGTGTTCCTATTGTTGGCATTCGCAGGCTTTTTGTTGTCCCCCTCGCTTACATTTTGCAATGTCAGGCAATGAAGTCAGCAAAATATATAATTTTCAATAAAAATCGTAAATGATCGCTTATACACCCACTGATTGACTTCACCCACTTCTGCGGTACATTACACATATTGTTCTACAAAACTGACTTACATGTGTATTGACATTTTAGGTAAGATCAGAAACCATTTTATTTCGCCGTATGTGGTACTTAAACAGCATAGAATTGAACAAAAAATGGATGGAAAAAAGAGAAAACAGAATTAAACTACAGTCTATATAAATCGCTACCATAAGGATTCTGTTCTAATCGATTCAGCTCAATGAAAATATAGGAATATCACACCTGCAATTTCCTAATTAGCACTAAGTCTATTTACTTAAGACGGTACAATGTTAAGTTGTCAACTTCAATTTTTAAAGGTTAATCTGTTACAGCTGAAAACATTTACTTATATTTATGTATTTATCTTATTTGTTTAATTACTTAATTAAACAACTTGTGTCACATCCGAGGTAATCTAGCGTCGCCGGTAGAACTGCTGAAAAGAGAGATGGCGAGATCAGTTCCAGGGTTCGGTACGTGATCAGTTGAGGAAACCTAGAAAAAAACCAACCATGTAATCAGCCCACGCAGGATTAGAACCCACGTCCAGGCGCAGCCTCCGATCACGAATTCCACTTGCTATCCCGATCGTGGCTTGTGTATTTGTAGTTCAGTCTCACTTTCTCACGATTTTTTTTACGGATATACACTTTCTATGGCAGCCTACTTAATTTCTAAAGTTACATGAGCATAACAGGCCTATACGAACACGTTTTTTTTAATTAGTTATTTAACGGTGCTCTATCAACTACTGGGTTATTTAGCGTCGATGGGATTGGTATTTGGCAAGATGAGGCTGAGGATTTGCCATAGATTACTTGGCATTCGTCTTACGGTTGGAGAAAACTTCGGAAAAAACCCAACCAGATAATCAGCCCTAGTGGGAATCGAACCCACGCCCGAGCGCAACACCGGATCGGCAGGCAAGCGCCCCAGCCGACTGAGCTACGTTCTTCAGGATTCTTTAAAGCAGTAATACATTGTGTAAATTCTTCAAATTTCCTAACCCGCCTTAATTCCTAAATTAGAGTAGCTAAATCCCCATCTTCTACCTCCCTCCTCAAAAGCTGATACTAAAAATAGTTATTATACAAAGCTTTACTGAGAGAGATTTATTTATATATTTATTTATTTATTTGTTTATTTATTCTGGTGTAGTTAAGGCCATCAGGCCTTCTCTTCCACAACACCAGGAATACAAATACAATAATACAAATAAACAGAAAAAATACACTATATACAAAGTAAAGCTACACAAGAAATAAAGAGCGAGAGAGAGAGAGAAAAAAACACTATAAACAAAGTAAAGCCACACAAAAATATACACAGGTTGCAGTCACACAAACTTTAAATGATTAATTAATTGTAGCCTAACTAATTAATTAACATAAACAAGAAACTTGGAATTTTAATCTAGATTAAAAAAGAAAAAGAAAAAAAACACAAATCAATACTTCTAGCAATACCTAAAAACATTAACGAAGACAAAATTTTCCAATTTAATTTTGAATTGTGATAAGTCCGGCAGTCCCTGACGTCATTAGGTAACGAATTCCAGAGGCGAGATATTTCTACAGTATAGGAAGATGAGTATAAAGACGTTCTATGATGAGGGATAGAAAGAAGTGCTTGATGTCGGTTTCGAAGAGTTGTAAGAAATTGAAAGCGCCATAACAGATAATTCGGAGTAGAAGTATGCATGATTCTAAACAGAAGAGACAGTGAATGTATTGTATGACTTGAGGCTTTCCCGGCGTTTGATGTAGAATAACTCTTCTCGGGTTCTCAGCCAGGTGAGTTGGAAAAGATTAAAAAAACGGGCTCTCAAGTGTTGTCGTAATAATTCACCATTAAAATGGGACACACTCGCGGCCCGGAGAACGCGAATTCGATTATGCGCAATGTTCAAAACATACAGAGGTGAGTCTACCTGGAAAGAAATAAAAAATAGGTTGCAGCCGCCAAATTACTCTTCAAGGAACGACCACTCATATAAATTGAGGGAAAGAAGACAAAGGACGGACACTGGAAAGTTTTCTTTTCTCAATCGTACTATCAGGGACTGGAATGCTTTACCTGCAGACTTACTAAAGGCTTTACCAACAACCAAAAATGTATTTAAAAATAGGCTTAAGGACTTTACTAATAGACGGTAGTATATTATACACACTACTTAAAGGGTGTAATTGATATCTTGTTATTTGAAGTGTTCTATTAATGAGGAAGTGTGTTGTGTCAGTGAAGTGTGTAGTGTCAGCGAAGTGTGTAGTGTCAGTGAAGTGTGTTGGTGTCAGTGAAGTGGCTGCGCAAAGTATTTGAACAGTGAAATGGTTAGAAGTATTAGTGAAATCAGGTAGAATCAGTGCAGTGAGTGAGTTGACAGCAAAATAAGTGTAGTGCCGAAAGGTACTTGTGCAGGTATGAACCTGTCACACTCGTGGGTCTTAGTTCGAACTTAGGTTAAGATACAAATTAGATTTACTTTAAATGTTATTTTAAGTCATCATGCTTCATTTAATTTAGGACGCTCCTTGTTGTTGTTATTATTATTATTATTATTATTATTATTATTAATTGTGTTTATTATTAATTGTCATTATTGAGTGTAATTAGTTACCACTACCCATTTGCAGTGTGAATACATACATACATACATACATAAATACATACATACATACATACATACTGTATATACATGCACCAAATTTACCTTCGACATATATCCATATTCTAGCTGTGAAGCGATGTACGAATACAATGGAATGTAAATAAATACAATCGATCTCCCTCACTGATACATCGAAATCCGTAACATCTCACTGGCTCAATATTACAAGGTTTTATGTCTAGCTATATCAGAAATATTACTACATACACCCTTGTAACATTTAGCCAGCGATATCGTTAAACACAAGTCTAGATTTTTCCCAGAGTTCTAAATTTTCTGCAAATCTAGCTTTCAGGCAAAGCTCCCTGAGAAACAGACTTGAATAATTTCAAGGGAAAAATTCTTCCGGGGCCGGCTATAGATCCCGGGACCTCTAGCTGAACGCACGAGCGCTCTACCGACTGAGCTACACAGGAACTTCACCCGACAACGTCTCAATCTCTCTCAATTTTCTGCTTCTCTTGGGATTTCAAATGTATCTAATGTATAGTACTTATGAAAATTTTAAGACAAAAACTGAATTATAATGATCGAATCCCTTGTATTCAGTCGCCCATAATTTACCAAAACAAAAACAACAGTGCCTTCTCCTGCAGATGAAGACCTCTCTACTTTAAAAACTCCGTAAATTGTTATTTTGCAACTCAATTCAGTCCCTCCTTACTACCAAAATCAGCTGATATCGTCACTGCATACAACCTACTGCCAAGATATAAGTTTTACAGCATACGAATAGTAATATGCGTTACAAGAGCGGTATGTTGAAGTTTTCATGTTCGAGGAAAAGTTTGAAAAAGCGAAACGTGGCTGAGCTTTATTCATTTCCGAGAATTGAAAGAAAACATACCGCTCGTGTATCGTACATTATTTTGTGCGAAGATCGTTTATTACATACCTGAAAGAGGAATTTCTAATTAGTTGCAATGAAATCTCCATCTTGGTTTCTGTTCAATGATGGTAAATTTGCAAAACAAAAATATCTATCTTCAACATTGTTATAGCTATATACGTCTGTCTTTTTTTCCCCCAGTCTATGATGAGTCTGGAATCTTGTTGATTTTTTCACGGCTTACTTAATGTTACTTGCATCACGAATGCAGTAACTTTAGTGGAGTTGTAGAGTTTACTTAATTTTTGCAAATATTTAAAAACAATAATTAACAGTGCAATTTAGGTGAAATTGCAGTGGTAAGTTTCCAATTTATAATTATTACTATATTGAACGTCTCTAAAAATAATATCTTAAAAACCTAAAGCAGTAAAATCAATATGTCACTTAAGCGGTAAGAAGAGGGAAATTGTTATGTGTGTTAGGTTGGGAATACTGAATGTGGAATTTTAAACTTTCCGCGGATTGGTTTTGTGCGGAAACCAAGCAAATACGCACGATCTCGCACAATAGTAATATACGTTACAAGAGCGGTATGTTGACGTTTTCATGTTCCAGGAAAAGATTGAAAAAAGCGAAACGTAGTTGAGCTTTTTTAATTTCCGAGAACATGAAAACAAACATACCGCTCGTGTATCGTACATTATTTTGTGCGAAGATCGTTTATTACATACCTGAAAGACGAATTTCTAATTAGTTCCAATGAAATCTCCATCTTGGTTTCTGTTTAATGACGGCAACTTTACAAAACAAAAATATCTATACTCCAGCAGGCCGTGATATACGTCTGTCTTCCCCCCCCCCCCAGTCTATAAATGCGAACTTAAAACAAACGGTACGGTTATGTAATGATTTATTTTTCATTTTAATATTTTAGCAATATTATTTATATAACATATTGCAGTAATAACATCGGCATCTGGAGTCTTGTTGATTTTTTCACGGCTTCCTTAATGTTACTTGTATCAGGATTCAATAGCTTTCGTGGAGTAGTAGACTTTACTTAATTTTTGCAAATATTTAAAAACAATAATTAACAGTGCAATTTAGGTGAAATTGCAGTGGTAAGTTTCCAATTTATAATTATTACTATGTTAAACGTCTCTAAAAATAATATGTTAAAAGCCTAAAGCAGTAAAATGTCGCGCTTAAGCGGTAAGAAGAGGGAAATTGTTATGTGTGTTACGTTGGCAATACTGAATGTGGTATTTCACACTTACCGCGTATTGGTTCTGTGCGAAAAACAAGCAAATACGCACGATCTCGCACAAATTGAATTTACTTCCTACTTTACCGAAAATCGTCTACAAACTATAGGGTAAACCTGTAGTTCAGTCCTCATTTCTGAAATGCAAAATATCTCTGCTGATATTCACAGACGAGCACTCTATTATGTCAGCGCATATATATAATTTCATTACTGCACAGCATCCCCCCGCCCAGCCTGTACGCACTGCAGCAAAATGCATAGAAGGAAAAAAAACAGACGAGACTCAAGGATGCAATAAAACAAGGGAGGACAACAGCGGAGGATTCTGTTCACTCGGGTCAAGATCACGCGTGAGATGTGTTTTGGATCAGGCGCTTATTGAGTTAAGCGTTACATGATTAAAATGAGCCGCTCAATGAATAGCAAGTGGGCTCCAGACTCCCACACAAGTGAATCAAATATTTGGCAACGTATCAACACATTTTCCTAGACAGAGGAATCACGACTCGTCCGTGCATGCCGAAGGACGCCAAGTTTGTATCGGTCACCTGCATAATACATTCAGACTAATGCCAGTAAATGGAAGGTAGTAAACAAATAATTCAAAACTTCTATAGCTAGAATTTTCCCCTTACTCCATGTTATGCATCAACATCATCCTGTTTGATCTCTAATTCATAGTACAGGGACATCATTTTACTTTTACTAACATTTTTAATATTAACCTGGCTATACCTTTAGAGAACCGGAAACACAGATTGCTACCCCTTCCACGATTGTAGTTCGATGATACTGGCGTAAAACACAAACAAATCACTCTACTAGGTATAGGAGGGAAGAAAAGTAGTTCATCCATTTACGTAAACTAGGAAATATCGCGATTTTGAGTTCGATAATTTTCATTAGGTTTTTGTTTAATCTTAATACAGTACTGTATTAACAATAAGTGTTTTTACTCACGAACTGAGTTATCCATGCGAAAGTATTCATTATGCAGTGTATATTATACTGTCTACAGCACATTAGCGTACAATATAAGAATGAAGTTAAATTGAAAAATAATCATAATATGGATATTTAAACACATATTTGAAAATGGTGGCCGTTCATTTCGATATAGGCTTCAGTTATTTTGTGCATATTATCGCACTATAGACTATTGCATCTAATTCCAATTGCCAGTTTCGTCCTTCGTACTAGTAACTCATGTTGAAATAATTCTGTACCTACTCTATAAAAGAGTAGGCCTACCTTACGTACTGTAAATTCAATCTTCACTTCTACCCGACCCGCACAGATAAAATTACTCAGACATGCTATCTACTGTCCGTCCAAGTACTTATGCCGCAGGATCGTAGAAAGGGGGGAAATCACGTGACAGTTAATTACTTAACGAGGCCCTTTTATTTAAGTTATTTTAAACAGTTGTATAATATAACGTAAACGTCCAATTCCTAAGAGAAATTAATGTTTTCAGAAAAGAGCTAAGACAGCCCAGCTTTTATAGAGGGGCGAACAGAAGCAGGTGGAGGAAATCGGGATGCGACGTAGACAAACTGACAGTACCTGAGCGAAAATATGATTCAATATTGAAAGCTTTTTCGTCACTGGAAAACGCGAACATATTTCTGGAACGTACTATACTCACCAACTCAGTGCTGTTTACTATATATGCGGTCTTGGATCTGTGTGTACAGGACACTTGGAACTTCATGAGTAGAAGGGGTGGGAGTGAAGTACATTCAAAAATTCAGGTACAATAAAAATTGAAGTAAAAATAAAATGATGTCCCTGTATATCACAGCGGCGGATTTTCAGGGGAGGCAAGGGAGGCCGAGCCTCCCCTAATATTTTACCAGAACACAATATGGCAGTAATAATTCCAGCTGAATTAAGATCACAGACAAGTTACAGCAAATGAAGAACATTTTTTCCTTTTATATTAATTTTACTGTTCACTGCGACTAAGATGTAAGTTACGTAAAGTCGACCACATTCAGTTGGTGATGCCCGCTCGCTATAGTGTAGATAGTACAAATAATTCGTACTGAAAAATAACAGATGGCGCTGTAACCTGTATAGTCGACATCTAGCAGCCTGCAGTGTCTATGCGAGAGCGGGAGAGAGGAGTCGGCTACATGATGCTACTCCCCGGTAACCATGACAACAGCAGTTCAACCAATAAGATAGCTGGTTAGAAGAGTGTTTAAACTTGACTAGAACGCGCGACGGGAGCCGATTTGGAGACGTCCTACCCTCCGCTGACAACTGTACTGCTTATAGTCACGGCTGGTTTCGGCTGTATCGGGAAGCTCTCTCTCTCTTTCTCTCTTCTTGGTTTTAGAAAATTGAGTCACGTGTTGTTAGTTTTCTCTCCCTGCATAAAAGTTTTCATTTACGTTGTTAGATTTTCTCTTGTTTTCGGGTGTTCCTGTTATTTTATTCTTTCGTGTTACGAGATGTATTTATTTATACAGTATTTTAAATATATCGAGAGTTTAGACACAAATGCAGATTTGTCTCTAGCTTCTTCTAGCAGCAGTTGTTCAGTATGTTGTGACCTATTTGATCGGTTTCCGAAGAAAGAGGAACGTCCAGTTAATTTGCTGTAAAATTAGACTATGTAATATTAGTAAGCAAGCCCCGGATTCATAGGTTCGAATCAATTTGTTGCTACCTCGTTACTCTCGAAATATTGCTTTTCTTATTCGTTTTATGTAGCAAAGAGTAACATTATTAAATTCAATATGACCTAAAAGACCTAATTCGTAGGTTAGGACTTGGAGTGTCCTCAAGAGAGGCAATCTTTACCAAGCCGTTGTAATATATTAACAGTATGTTGTTTATTTCCCCCCCCCCCCCGGTAAAATCATATAAATTCCTAAACATAAGATTTAAAATCCTAAAACATAAATTGGAAAACCTAATTTTAATTTCTTAAAATCTATTAATTCTGCGCTTGGTAATGAGGTACGTCACAGGCCTTATATTTGTATATTCTCATCATTCACGTCTTGGCCTCCTCAACTTTCAAACCCACCGTCCGCTACTGGTATATCATCTTTTAAAATCACTGCCCTCGGTCAGGTTTGAACCCACGAAGCTAGTATTCAGCGAGAAAATGGTAGGCCATTATAAAAAAAATGATATAGTAGGAAAAATTTGTTATTATGTAAAATGTAATCACGAACAAAACAATTAAGAGAGTCTACAATGTTCTGTGATACTCTCTGAATAACTATCACCTATAATTTTGCCATGTACAAAATAAATCACATCTTCTGATGTCTGAACTCTGATTGCTCTTAAAACATATACACATACATATATATAGCACTCAAATGGTTGCAGTTTAGTTTTGACTCTGATGTTAGATAAATATGCCACATTATTTTTCGCTCAAATGAAAACGGAGTACGCCTAAATCAATTAAGAAAATAATGGTAAGCTATGACCATACGAATACAGAAACATCCTTTCTTATGTCAATATTTTCCCAGCTGGAACTGCCAGCACGTTAAAAGACTGAGATGTGGACACAGTAACTATGAATGAATGTAAAATCAAATACATAAACTTGACCAAATAAAGTATGAAAAACAAAGGGAATAAAAACGACAACCATGGAACTTGCAGCATTATTCTCACAGCAATCAAGCTGAAAACGTTTCGTCTGTTAAAATGTGTAGCTAGTATGGCGCAAAGAGCGTAATATAAACATGTCTTAACCTTCATTCCAATTTAAAGAATATTTCTGAAACGCGGATACCTATATTTGAAATTTTAGTATTAAATATTACCAGTCTTAGAACAAACCACCAATAAAAACGAAGTCATTATTTAAATTAGTATATTGTTTCACCTATTTGTTAAGAACGATTATGTACTTAATATATAGGTCAAACAAACGGATGTTATAAACAAAGCTCGGAACTTGGGGACTTGTGTCTTTGCACGTGGCTAAGCGACCGGACTTCAATGTCAACAAACTCCCGCTTCCAGTACGGAGGTATTGTCAGGTTTGTTATAAAAATGGTTTCTGTCTGGAACAACATATTGATAGTATTATGGTAGGTTGAAACACGTAATTTTATAGCATATATATATAATAAAAGAAATATGAGAAATAAATTAAATTTACTGTTCTGCTCTATACATTTTATTACAGTGTATGACTACGTACATTCGAAGATTTTCGAACCCATAACTTCTTTGCATGTTAGTAAACATGATTTGAAACGAGAAAACTTATTTCCACGTCACATGAATTGACGGGATCAAACTTAAAATACTTTTCTCGGAAATAATTTTTAATTTGTGTTTCACTACGACTTCATCCATGGCTATGGACAAATCTTCCACCAATTTAAGGGACTGCAATATCTTTCAATGAATGCCCTTTTCTAGCCTCTGTTTGTGTGTGACACAACTTACAAAATGTAAACTCTCCATTCGAAGAAAATAATGTATCTCCTCCGAATTCCTCCACGAAAGTCTGTACCTAAAATTTAAAAAATGTATTTTCAAACTTCTATAATAGCCTTTCAAATAACACGTATTTTCTAATTCCTGAAACATACCGTTTACCTGTAATTATCTTCGACATGATACAGTTTCGTCGACCGTCTTCCTGTTATTCAATGTGACCGCTTTCTTAGTACACACCACTGTCCCTGAGCACTTGCGGGGTGAGCTTTGTGTACGTTGTACCTGCAACCTTACTCTTGCACACGACACACAAGTCCCCAAGTTCCGAGCTTTGGTTATAAAAATAGCAGAAGCTATCCTACTGAACATATACTCAACACAGCTGTTCGCTATTAATGTTTATCTCATAACTGTGGATTTCGAACTACCGAGGTGTGCGTCAAATAGACTCGTTTAAAACAAAAGGTTGTTATACGTTGTATGATCGTACACAGTATATCAGGAAAATTTTTTTTCAAACTAAAAGATCAGGATAACACAGAGAGTTTGGAATTGAACGGGTTCTTGTCTATGCGGATGACGTGAATATGTTGGGAGAAAATCCACGAACGATTAGGGAAAACACGGGAATTTTACTTGAAGTAAGTAAAGAGATAGGGTTGGAAGTAAATCCCGAAAAGATAAAGTACATGATTATGTCTCGTGATCAGAATATTGTACAAAATGGAACTATAAAAGTTGGAGATTTATACTTCGAAGAGGTGGAAAAATTCAAATATCTTGGAACAACAGTAACAAATACAGGGACATCATTTTATTTTTACTAACATTTCTAATATTAACCTGGCTATACCTTTGGCTTAAAGGTTGTGAATCGGAAACACCCCTTCCACTGTAGTTCAATGATACTGGCGTAAGATACAAACAGATCACTTTACTAGGTATAGGAGGGATGAAAAGTATTTCATTAATTTACGTAAAGTAGGAAATATCGCAATTTTGAGTTTGATAATTTTCATTAGGTTTTTCTTTAATAAAAATACAGTAAAATATTAACAATAAGTGTTTTTACTCTCGAACTGAGCTGTGCGTTCGGACGTATTCATTATGCAGTGCATATTATACTGTCTACAGCACATTAGCGTACAATATAGAGAATGAAGTTAAATTGAAAAATAATCATAATATGGATATTTAAACACATTTTTGAAAATGATGGCCGTTCATTTCTATATAGGTTTCAATTCTTTTTTGCATATTATCGCACTATATACAGTACTATTGTACCTAATTCCAATTACCAGTTTCGTCTTTCGTACTACTAACTTATGTTGAAATAATTCTGTACCTACTCTATAAAAGAGTACCTTACATACTGTATATTCAATCTTCACTTCTGTCCGATCCGAAAAGATAAAATTATTCAGACATGCTATTTATTATCCGTTCAAGTGGTTTTGTCGAGAGTCGTAGAAAGGAGGGAAATCACGTGACAGTTAATTACTTAACGAGGCCTTTTTATTTAAGTTATTTTAAACAGTTGTATAATATTACGTAGACGTCCAATTCCTAACAGAAATTAATGTTTTCAGAAAAGAGCTAAGACAGCCCTGCCACAAAGGGACGGACAGAAGTGGGTGGAGGAAACCGGGATGCGACATAGGCAAACGGACGACAGTACCTGTGCGAGAATATGATTCAATATTGAAAGCGAACATATTTCTGGAACGTACTATACTCTCTAACTCAGTACTATTTGTGTTTACTAAGACCGTAAGGCAACTTTGACTGTATACGCTTGGTTCTGTGTGGAGAACGGTTGCAAGTTCACTAGTAGAGGAGTGGGAGTGAAGTACATTCAAAAACTCAGGTACAATAAAAATTGAAGTAAAAATAAAATGATGTCCCTGTAAAAATACACTCGGGAGGAAATTAAACGCAGAATAAATATGGGACGTGCCTGTTATTATTCGCTTGAGAAGCTGTTATTATCCAGTCTCCTGTCAAAAAATCTGAAAGTTAGAATTTATAAAACAGTTATATTACCGGTTGTTCTGTATGGTTGTGAAACTTGGACTCTCACTTTGAGAGAGGAACAGAGATTGAGGGTTTTTGAGAATAAGGTTCTTAGGAAAATATTTGGGGCTAAAAGGGATGAAGTTACAGGAGAATGGAGAAAGTTACACAACGCAGAGCTGCACGCATTGTAGCCTTCACCTGACATAATTAGAAACATTAAATACAGACGTTTGAGATGGGCAGGGCATGTAGCACGTATGGGCAAATCCAGAAATGGATATAGTGTGTCAGTTGGGAGGCCAGAGGGGAAAAGACCTTTGGGGAGGCCGAGACGTAGGTGGGAAGATAATATTAAAATGGATTTGAGGGAGGTGGGATATGATGATAGAGACTGGATTAATCTTGCACAGGATAGGGACCAATGGCGGGCTTATGTGAGGGCGGCAATGAACCTCCGGGTTCCTTAAAAGCCAATAAGTAAGTAAGTAAGCCTTCTGATAATCAGAAAGAAATGACATGCAAACGGAAGCTCTAATTCCAGCACACAAAAATCCGATATTCGATAAGATACATATAGGCTACATAATGCTAAAAGAAAAAAAAAACCTAAATAAACTGACAATGCAAATCTTGAGACGGAGAAGGTATTGACAAAAATTGAGTAGCCTTTCACAAGGTTGATAAATGCTTATATCACCCTTGCAGTGTAGGGGCCTATAATTTGACCAACACTGGTAGGGCACAAGTTGTGTGCCTCCCTGGTCGTGTGGTCAGCACAAGACCACTGCTGAGACAACACAAGACAGGGCAAACATCCAATCCGATGGACGGAAGATAAATCTCTTCCATTGTCCGCACGGAATATCGAACTACGGACCGTTTGAAAGGGAAGCGCATTCACAGGGCCAAGATGGCTAACCCTCCTATATGCTAACGAACGAAAAGTATAAATATATAATTAACTTTTCTTAGAAAAAAGTTCCACGGTCGATATTAACTCGCTGGTGCCTCTTGCAATCACAAAGAAAATCGTGAGGCGATTTTTTAAAGTTTAGCGTCATTGTGCTTTTGAGTCCAAATAAAAATTATTACAAGAATTTGAAGGAATATCAGAAGCGCAAATTTTGTAGAGCCGATAAGACGATGGATTTGATGTACACGCTCGTAATTTCTCCTGTCTGGCCCGATGGTAAGCAGTCTTCGTATCTAACGCCAAAAGAGAAGAAAAAGTGTATCTTCTGATGTAGGCCTACTGAGACTGCTCCAGGATCACGATGATGATGATGATGATGATGATGACTGAAAATTAATAGAATGACAACTCTCTAAAATATCTGTAAATATTTCAAATGTAGGTTTATTTAACCAGTTAGCGGTTTTGTTAAAATTTTATTAATATGTGAGCCGTTCAGAACAGAAGTGGTGTAAGTCAAAATTCTATAATGGAGTTTAAAGTAAAAATTCTGTAAAATACAGCACAAAGTAGAAATTAATATGTTCTTCGTGCTATCCACTGACTACTAATAGTTTAAATAAATTGAACATTAATTGCTACTTTGCGCTGTATTTTACAGAATGTTTACTTTAACCCTCATTACCCATTTTTGACTTACACCACTTCTCCTCCGAATGGCTATGTAGGCTATTTTATTTAAAAAATTATGTACGATTATTGTGTATTTTTAGCATCTTTCACACATTAAAATTAAATAGAAAGTATATTATGCATTTGTGATTTCGTTCCAATCCCTGCGAAAATCAGTTTTGTAAAATTATTACAATTCTTTAAAATTCAACCCCTGTAAAAGGGTGGTTTATTTTATTCAATCGTAATCAGAGTTTACACGCAAACGCAAAATGCCATTTGTAATCTGTATACAAAATTTTATGAAAATCTGTCAGAAACGAGGAGAGTTATTAATTTTGTCCTGCTAGATTTGTAGGCTATTTGGAATCACTGTACGTCGTCGTCATCGTCATCATCATCATCATCGTCATCGTAACCATCATAATCACCAACAAAAACAAGTTTGAGGCTTTTCGTTCTTTTACGCTCTCACTGAAGATTGTAAACCGACACTACACATTCACACAATCACCGTAAATAACAACACAGAACAAACAAAAGAAAAGTACGAAGTCTAGTCTTGTAAGAAGAAAATAGTGAATTCTATGTTCTTCCTGAAACTCGGATATTCGAGTAAGCTAACTAGGTCTTGCATTATATTAAATTTCCACTTTCATGTATATTTAAATAGGTATTTCAGTACTTAATTGAGGGGTGCTCTGCAATAACAAGGTATGTGAAAGAAGTGGGTGTTCGGCAGTAAGTAAAAGTAACATTGTTTTCTTTAACAAAGAAAGGCCTTTGCAAATCTGCGTTTTTGAATTAGTATTATTGATAGTTTATATGCATAAGTTTCATGTGTATTATTTGTCAAAATCTCGTTGAGTTTGTTATTTCGATACACTAATATACTGAGGTACCTACAGTCGAGCCGTTCTTATTTCCGGCGTGGCCACGCCTTCTCGACTTTTGGCGCGAAGAAGGTAGGCAATAGCGGTGTTGCTAAATCTCTGTCAAGCCAATAGTGAACGGACGCAGTTCTAATAGCTGGTTGTCGAACAATCAGTCGGTATTGTTGTTAGTGCTGTGTTATCGCTGAGTTTTGAGCATCACAATGCCGCGGAGGAGTCGGAAGGCCATCAATTCGCAAAGCAGAGAAATGATTCTTGGCGTTAGAGATTTTTTCGAAAATGAACGTAAAATAAGAGTAGTTCATTGCCTTTAATGCAAGTGGTGCAATGAACAGCTGATGCGTGTGATGTGAACAAGTTCACGGTTTCTCAAATAACGACAGAGAAGTACGACAATCCGGCAAAGAAGAAAATAAACTGAGAACTATGGCGGCGGCAGGTACTAAGAATGATTGTAGCGATCTAGGCGTAGCACCTCTAAATTGAACAATACCGGTAGGCAAGGTTCTTCGTGTAATTTTTTTATGTAGCAATGACTTATTATGACAAAATTTTTAATACTAACATATTTTGCTTAATTTACAGGTTGTGTGGTTTTAGTTATTCATTCACATAAAAAATGTTTATTTATTATATTTTACAGCTTTCTCCCATTTTAGTAATTTCTAATATTGTTTCTGTATTTACGAAAATCGTTACTTCAAATGGTCGGAAAAACCAATTATAGCACAACATGGTAAGTCTTCTGTGTCCTGGGATGCTAGGATCAACAATAACAATAATATATAATATTATGTATTCATATATTACTAATTATTTATCGTAGGAAATAATTTTTCGTTCGATGTTTAAGACTAGACATGTGCTAAAACTTCGTTAAGAGTACAAGGGTAGACTTGACAACGCAGTAACATCCACCGTGAGCGGGAAGCGGTATGTCGTCTGCATAACCTTGACGACAACCACTGCCAGTGAAGTAGCGTGTCAGCTGACCAGAAGCTGTCGTGTGATTTGCTGCCGGAAATAAGAACGGCTCGACTGTATGTGTACATAACTTGCTACTGCAGAGCAGCCCTGAACTGTTAAACTGAAATAATGCTACCTTGGTTCAAAACTGGAGGCAACAGAAGAAAAGCAGCAAATAAAATAAAATACTAGAGCTAAAATTAATATGACATCGAACAACATACAGTAATAGTTTACTTTATTATATAGAAATATAATTAAACTTATTTTGAGAACCGGAAAATAATTATTAGGTACGAATTACTTATCACTCAATAGCTGTAAATCTCAGAGTTTGGAAATGACACATGGCAATCGCCTTTCACTTTTTCTCTCAGTACTGACATTTTACGAAATTTATTACCCTATTCATCTACTGAATTCTCAATTTACTTTCAACAACAAAAGAGGGAGTTAAAGCACTATGAACGTGGCGTTTCCCTACACATCTGGCGCCGCCCCTGTAACCCAGTCAGGGACCCACCGAATTCATAACAGAGGACCGAACATTTTCATGTATTTATGACTTTCTTGATAGTTTTGCCGATACCCAGTCTGCACATTGAAATGGTCACGTACTGTACGTCGTACACCAATAATACAATTCTGAGGTCACAATTTGAAACTTATTTTCCAAGTAAATATGACGAATTTTCATGGGTTCGTGATCACTTTCATTGCGATATTGAAACTAACAAACTTTTATTGAGTGAAAGAGAACAGTTAATTGAACTCTCGAATGAGACTGGACTTAAAATGAAATTCCAAGTGGAAGGTATGGTTAATTTGTGGACCGCATCACAAGTGAAAAGAGAATATAGTGAATTGTACAATTGTGCTTTAGAGATTATAATTCAGTTTGCTTCTACGTATCTGTGTGAGAAAGGGTTTTCATCACTAACTCTAAAGTACCGAAATCGACTTGATCTAAGTGACGATCTCCGACTTAAGCTTACCAGCATACATCCAAATATAGAACAACTGTGCAAGAATCGGCAGGCTCATCCATCTCGTTAATGTGAGCACCAACATTAATTTTTTTTAGTTAATAAGTTAAAGATTATCCAAACTCTAATAGCCTTGAATTATTAAAAAAATAAAATGAATTTTCTTATATTAACATTAACTTAATTAGTTAATATTAATGTAAAATTAATTGAATTAATTTTAATTAAATAATTATATTTTAAAATATAAGTATACTGGTATTAAAATATGCTACAAAAATTATAAATTTTCTTTCGAAGGGAACAAGAGTAAGATGGTCCGCGGAACTGTTCTGACTTAAAAAAGTGATCCTCACTTCAAAAAAGTTTGAGAAACTCTGACTTAAAACGTTCGATTTTGCTAGCGGTATTGTAGTACTCTACTTTCAAAGATGAACTTCCAACTAGTTCACAAAATCGGCACCAGGTGACAACTGTGCAGAGCCATAACTTCGTCTATGCGGTAAATGAAGAACTACGTGTACCTTATTCTTCAGGCGCTGTGGATTATGCAAAATAAACTCAAAAGTAAATTTCTGACTAACAAGATCACTAAATAAATGTATGTGAACGCACTATGTTTGCTGCAATATATTCAAATAAATGGCTTATAACCATTATCAATAAAAATAAAATAATAAAAATCGATTAACATAGCTAAAGAACCGTTCGTTATTTTAACAAATATATTCAGGTCTTCATACTCATTAAAATCTAGGAGAACAATAATAACTGCTCTAGAAATACATAATTGTACGAAATTCAATCTTAATTCAGCAACTTTCGTTCAATCATCGGAAGCAAATCAGTAAGGACGAACGAAGGAAGTTTATTTCACCTAACAGATGGCACTAACTTCCACTTCGTTCGACCGTTGGTTCAGAGAAGGCAGCAGCAGCTCACATGCGAGACTCCCAACCAAACATTGACGTCAGGTCTAATAAAACGAACATGTTTGACGAGTCAGTGGCGTGAATTGTTACAGAAACAAATTGCGCTGGTGTACGTAAATATTCAAAATGTGGTTTCAGCAAGTTAAAACATTTCTAGTCCTTCACATCTACGGTTTATTAAACTGACGCTTCGTTTAGCAAACCGCTACGAAAATGCGCTGATCAGTGGCGGCTCGTGGGTATTGAATTAAGGAGGGCTGCACACAAAAATAAACCAAGCAACTTACTTTATTTAAAGATTAGTTCCATGCGCCTTATCTTATAAGTTGTGTTTAAATGAGACAGGCTCATGTTAGTAGATTTACTGGCATTTAAAAGAATCCTGCGGACAAAATTCCGGCATACCGGCGACGCTGATATAACCCCTGCTGTTGCGAGTGTCGTTAAATAAACCATAATTACATTTTTTTATATGCAGATTTGAACCTTAGAAATATCTAACTGGCGAGGTAGTAGTTGGTTGTATAATATATATACATGATACATCAATAAATGAAAAAAAAAAACTGAGCCAGAAATTGAATTCAGGACCTTCAAGAGCACGCACCAGGGCGCTTGCCTAATTTATTGTGATGTTAGATGTTTCAGATTCCATTATGGTTTGAAAACATTCTAGCAATGGCTCCTTCTTCTCATGAACAACATTTACTGGTCTTATTTTAAAACTCCATCTTGTTGCCCCAGCTGAAGGAATTGTCTTTGAAACACATTAATCTAATACAGACTGAGTGGAGATCGAGAGAAGAAAGCAGGGATACTGGATAAATTATCAAAAAATATGCGAGCCTTTGTATTTTGTTTAGCGGCTCTTCCCATTATGAGATTCAACTGATGGGCACTTAATTTCACATTTCTCCTGAATTGTTAAGGTACTGAACCGAATAGACTGTAAATAATGTACAGAATTAAACACTGTTGCACTTGTTATACTCACAACATTAAAGAAAATGTAGGCCTGCGCGCTACTGACTTACTGCTGTAAATTTTGCAGCGCCAGGAAACTCTGGATTCATGGCAAGAGGCAGCAGGGAGGAGGGGTAAAACTAACGCGCAAAGCATCCGAGACGAGACTGGCAGCTCCAGGGGAGGAAGTGGCTTCACCCTAAAATCTTGTCTCTGGTTTCGCTCTGACAGAACCAGGGGAGGAAGTGACTTCACTAACGATTGCGTGCATGTCATTGAGAGCGATTTTTTTTTTAAAAATTCGAGCCGCTAAATAGAGACTGTATAATAAATGTTTTTCACAACATAAAACGAGTCAAGAGCCACAAATGTCTGGGGGTGCTGCAGCTCCGCAGCCCCTCTTCGAAAGCCGCCCCTGGGCGCTGATACTCTCTCAACTAAACATGTGAAGTAATATTGCAGAAATCTACGTCAAATAAAGTCCGAAAGGAGAAATCCCCAGTACTTCACGTCTTAAAGGATTTCCCAACTCGGGGTTGTCACGCAGAACTTGTTAACATTTATTTAACACACTGAGCGAATCCTCGGACGATAGTTTTGTCTTTACCACTAACATAAAACTGAGCCCAAATTTTGCTTTTTACTCTTGAACTGGGGTTGAATATGCCAATTAATTCTCCAGTTTTAAGTCTTTCTGTGGCTCCGCTCGCTTAAGAACTGGGCAGTTATTTTTCGACAATATTGCAAACATACCTAGCCACACTGAGATTCCACCTCCCGAACTTCCAGAAAGACTTAAATCTGGAGAAATGGCACGCCCAACCCTAGTTCACGAGTAAAAGCAAAATTTGGGATCAGTTTACGTTAAAGGACAAAATTAAGTGGGCAGGCAGTAGTAAGAAGGTAACCTAACAGAATTCATATTTTATCGGTTATTTAATGACGCTGTGTCGACAGCAAAGTCATCTAACATGGGCAGGGTTGCTAGAGTCTCTCATCAGGAATCCAGGATAGTCGATGATATTGCGTACTTCAACGTAACTACACATTTGAATTACCGGTAATTCAATTTGCAAAACAACTGATTTTATTCGTTTTATGTATTTCAACTATTTATATAGGGCCTAAACGTTTTAAGTATGTTACATTTTTTGCTAGATTATGAAATTTCCTTTGAATTATTGATAAAGTCTGGAAAAATGTCATTTTATAGCCTGATCTATACAGAAAAATCCATGATACAGTATGTGAATCCTATTAATAAGAAATCACTTCCAAAGAGAATAATACTACATCGTTATCATTTATATTTCAAGAAGAGAAACAAATAGAAGCATTTTAAATGTGGATATGAAGAATGGAGCGTGTGAAGTGGACAGACAGAATTAGAAATGAAGTTGTGTTGGAAAGAGTAGGTGAAAAAAGAATGGCCCTGGAAGAAATAGTGAACGGGAGAAGAGATCTGGCAGAAGAAGATATCAGATAATAGACGACATTAAGATATGTGGATCATATGCGGAGGTTAAGACGTAGGAAGAAAATAGGAAAGACTGGAGAATCCTGGGTTTGCAGTTTAAGACCTGTCCATGGGTAGAACACGTATGTATGTATGTATGTATGTATGTATGTATGTATGTATGTATGTATGTATGTATGTATGTATGTATGTATGTATGTATGTATGTATGTATGTATGCATGCATGCATGCATGTACGTACGTACGTATGTATGTATGTATGTATGTATGTATGTATGTATGTATGTATGTATGCGTGTTAAACCAGAAAACGTATCTAGTATATACATTAACAATGTGGTTGGTTAAAACTTTCATTTAAACTGACTGTTTCGCTTATGTGACGTCATTCCATTTTCGACCAATGAAGTGTAATGAAATTTTGAATTCCAACCAATCACAGTCACACTTTGCGATAATTTTTGCAGCTAGATTTATCGCTATCAATTTATCGCATGGTCGTTCTTTTGTTTAGTCGTTGTCGCCAACTGTTTCCCCGTAAATTGATGATCATGAATACATTAAGATGCAACTACACGGTTAAACTTTTCTTTCAACTTTAAAGCAATGAATGCAAGATTGATATTTAATATTAATTAATATATTAACGCAGTGAAGACGACGTTCAAAACGGCGCACCATGTAGACACAAAATCTTCATGCATCTTAATTAAACGTACCTTTTAAACTTGATTCTTTCAATATTCTTCCCAGATTCCACACATACGCGATTGGAATATTGAACTGTGCAGAAGCAGCTTTAGTTCCGTTATACACTACAGCGAGGATGTGTTTATCGAGCTATAAAAATGCTCTCGTGTAGCACTGATTGTAAGTAACGGTCGAAATAAGGCATAGCTGACATTGGTCCTGCTCCCAAAGGTAACTTAACCTATAATTGTAGCCTATAAAATTTGTATTTTGTGAATGAAATTAAACAATTAATAGAAAGTCAGATGTTCAAATTTATGTAACATTATCGCATATCAAACCCAAAGACCTTGCATAGTAATAATAAGGTGTTTTATCAAACTGCCTTCCGTATGGTGTAATAAAATTCGTGTTTTAATTAGGTCTATCTATACAGAGATTGCTTCACTGTGTAGCAACATGTCTCGCTGTGAATACATAAGCATTGGTATATAGCTGTCCCCACTGTTACTGTTAAATTAAATTATGATTTCAGCAGATAATGAAAATGTATTTATGTTATAATAATAAGAGAAAAGTGCAGTACATGTAATTAACATTGTTAAACCTGTATTTCGCTTTCGCAATTGACATTACTGAATAATAACATCGAATTTCTTTATTGCAGTAATCGATATTCAACTACGAGTATTTCAACTTCACAATGTCTGAATAGGTTAAATATTCGTTAATATACAATTATTAACATTTTGTGATCGAATTTTAGGGATATATTATTTACATTTTTATTTTATTCACGAAATAGTCCTAATAAATGTCACTCGAGGTCTGAGATTTCCCAGATAAATTTCAGACCTCTCGTGACATTACTACATATAAACCATTACGCTCGTTTGGGAAGTAAAATGAAAAATACTTTTAATAATATTATTTATATAATGAATACCTACCTTAATGCCGATCGGGCTTGAAACATGAGATGAAGTTCAGATTTTTGCCACTACTAGGGTAACTTTAACATCGCTTCAATACTCTCTCGAAAGTATACATGAGTTGGAGGGATTTCTATGTTATTTGTTTATGGTCATATTCAAAGACAATTTATGATACTGAAAATATTCGCCGTTGAATGAAGAGTAATTTCTAGTGTGTAGATCTTTTCATGACCTAGTTCTCTAAAGCGCTGCCTAGAAAATGTTATTTTAAAATCTATTTCCTAATTATAGCTATGAAGTAAACATTTTTGCATACATACAGGTCATATTAATATATCTACAGTATAAATACATAAACTAATAAATGAAAAAACAAATTTCTATATAGGATGTGTCACACACAAGTGGTAGTTATTCCAGCTACAAATTCAACGGACTGAGTTCAATTTCCTGCAGTGAAGTGGACATATATTTCCCCCACACAGGGGTCGGATGTGTGTCCCTTCCTTCATGTTCGACCTTTGTTACATTAATCAGTGTTCTCGCGCCATATTGATCCCACACTATTACAATAGGGTTCCGCTGCTTATGAACAGGGCGCGGGTTTTGATGACATGTCATCTTTCTTTTACATCCTTTGCAAACCTCGTAAATATATAAATCCTGGATACGAGATGCTGGTTACAGAAATGTAGAGTGTTGACGCCATTTTCTGGTCATCTTTCGCTGTTTTAATCTTTTAGGTCTCTTTTTTTTTAATTTCGAGGACATTTTTGGTTATTTTTCAAGAAGATATTTTAGTCATTTAAGCTAAATACGTCAATGACGAACTAAAATTTACCAATATAGGAAAACTCGAAAAATTAGTACTGACACTTGCGAAACTTAAATAGGCTATTGCACGCATGCTATTTCTCTGGTTTCAACCACTTCAGGAGCGGTTATTCAGGTGAAGTAGATGAAGTGCTACTTCACCTGTTTATGTGTAAAACGCAATTCTATCTCGTATTAATAATTAATTCTAGTTATTACCGCTAACTTATTTCTAAAATAAAAGAAGTTTTTTTTTTTTTTTTTTTCCAGTCATTCTGAACAATGTTTGGTTGTATAAATAGTACCTATAACCGTCCGCTGAATAGAATAATGCCAACTGTTACGAGCGCCGAACGGTGTCTATTGGAACTTACAATACTGTACAGGTGAAATTATTTGGGTTCCCATTCTCATACAGTACTTGGTTTCCATGGTAACGTTACGTCACGCACTAAAGAAAGATTGTTGCCCACGTGCATCAACGTCGGTTAGTGTAACCACTGGTTAAAATTGTCACATAATCCCCGATTAAGCATTTTTACGGTGGATCGACCTCGGTTATGACTTAAATAGGAAGTTAACCACAGTAATCTCTAACCGGCCAAATATCAGCGGTTACAGGAGATAACCAGCGATTAGTAGGGCAAGTAAAGCAAAATGGCGGCCAGAACCACAGGTGATTATTTCGAAGACGATTATTATTGTGCAGTACTTGAATTACTTGGATAGAGCGTGAGCGTGAAGATTCTTTAGTGGAAAGAGAGAATTCTTGCGAGGAATTAGGTGACAGAAAATTTCAGGAGGAATTTCGTTTATCAAAATCTACAAATGGACCACTTGAAATAACACAAGAACAATCATATTTCTCCTACGGATCGGCTGCTTATATTACGATTCTATGTAACTGTTATTTTCTGTATTTTAAGAGGGAATACTTGAATACCGGTATCTCTTTCTCTATGTCACTGGCTGAACAAAGAGAGGTTATGGATGGATCTTAGGATAATGCACAATTCCCTGGTGTAAATGGGGTCCAAGATCGTACACACATTCCTACCAATCTTCTGCATCCTTTTCCTTTATGGATATTCCATCTTTTTATATAATAGGCCTACTTTTAAATCTAGTAATTAAGTCTATCGATACTTCAACCTAACATTGGGATATAATCATTTTTGGATTCAATTTTCCATTTTGTACGATTTTAACCTAAAAGTACTGAAAAACAAAGAAATGGAACTCACAAATATAACAGCGCCCAAAGGCAAACAAATGCAACGCGAAAATGTAGGATACGTTCATTTCGATATAGAACATAGTGAGCGCAGTCGTTTTTAGACGTTGACTATTATCTCTGCATCGGTATGGATGCTTTCCTTTAGTCATTTTGTAGAAACAATGTACCATCATAGACTTTACTCTGGTTAAATGAGGTGTCAGCTAGCCATGTTTTAGTAATCGGTGATTATGAATGGTGCACATAAATTACATTTTAACCACGGCTACTGTTTAACCATCGTTTCGTAATCTATGATTACTGCGTTTTTAATCAATGTTGATGCACTTCGCCATGTATGAGTGAAGTACGTTCTGAGTCTTTCAGTTACGGAGAACTGAAAGACTTGTAGGTGGAGTAACCAGTTTGCAGATCTAACGGTACTAATAATAGAGAAGGATTGAAGATGCTCTCCAAGGCCGGGGGCTATTATTTAAGGGCTGTGAAATTTTACAGTACTATGTACTACCTTACTCGAGAATAGTATCCTTATTCTGTGTCTCAGCAGTCACCCCTGCAGTGGTAACTTAGCTGGCTTTATGTTATTTTATCAGGAATACACCCCACATACATTACTTACTTACAAATGGCTTTTAAGGAACCCGAAGGTTCATTGCCGTCCTCACATAGGCCCGCCATCGGTCCCTATCCTGTGCAAGATTAATCCAGTCTCTATCATCATATCACACCTCCCTCAAATCCATTTTAATATTATCCTCCCATCTACGTCTCGGCCTCCCCAAAGGTCTTTTTCCCTCCGGTCTCCCAACTAACACTCTATACGCATTTCTGGATTCGCCCATACGTGCTACATGCCCTGCCCATCTCAAACGTCTGGATTTAATGTTCCTAATTATGTCAGGTGAAGAATACAATGCGTGCAGTTCTGTGCTGTGTAACTTTCTCCATTTTCCTGTAACTTCATCCCTCTTAGCCCCAAATATTTTCCCTAAGCACCTTATTCTCGAACACCTTTAGGCCCAATTGTATAAAACTCCCTGACTAAAGATCAACTTTGATCGAAGATCGAAAAGTGAACCGAGTTCAGACACTTTTTCTATTGTATAAAACTTTTCTGCAATCAAATTACCTTGGTTCAAATGCAATCGAAGTTCACGTGAAAAGGATTTGGCAACATCGCATAAACAGGTGAAATACGTGATGCGCGGACCATGTTATACAGGTTTGTTCAGTGTTGCCAATTTAGCGACTTTAACTCTTTTTCGACGACAATTTCGTTTAACCTTTATATTGCTTAAATAGGGATTTAGCGACCTTTTTAGCACCCCATAGTGAGAAAATTTAAGCTTTCTTTGTTGATAATGAGAAATCTAGCGACTTTACAACTACTTTTTGGCGACTTTCCGTATTACGCTCTGTTGGAGACACTGGTTTTTTGTGCAATGTAAATAATGGCGGACAATAAGAAAGAAGGTTGACTGTTCTCCAAGTTGTTATCATGTTATGGTGTTTGATACTGCTAAACATAATAAAGCTTTATAAAACGACAATTTTCGTTTAGTAATACAGTTAACTGAACATTTATGAATGTACCTATCATATCCATTGGTTGTTATAAACATAATATAATTATAGGTTACGTTATTTGATACTGCTGAACACGATAGAGCCTTATAAAATATAAGAATGTTTGTGTATTAAGACAAGAAATTGAATATATATAAATGTACCTAACATATCTATTAATATTAATAATAATGGATATTTTATTTGCACAATCTGTCACTCGTATATTTCATACAGAAATGAAATAACTGAACTTGGATCATCTAACTTAATCGGAGAAATTTCTTCAGTCAAAGTTGACTTTAGTTTGAGACAAATTAATCTCAGATTAGACTTTATACAACACAAAATTCCAAGTTCAGGTGAAACAAGGATCAATTTAACCTCTGATCTAAGATTAAATGGTTTATACAATAGGCCCTTAATCTCTGTTCCTCTCTCAAAGTGAGAGTCCAAGTTTCACAACCATACAGAACAACCGGTAATACAGCTGTTTTATAAATTCTAACTTTCAGCACACACACATTAGCAAAGTTTAAAAGGTGTTTTTCGCGGCGTGTATGATTTCTTCTCATGAGCTCGCCAGTTTTGTTCAAGCTCTTGTATTTGAAAGTTTAACGCGCGCGTAAATGTACACACATTTATGAGTAGTTTAATACTGTGTACGTATATATTAACTTATTTAATGTATTTATAGTATATTAGTGATAAGTGTATATTGTGTATTAATCCTACATCTAAGTATATATTATCAGTCTTACTAATAAACCGTGTATAGTTTTTATACGAGACTTATGCAGAGTTGAGACAGAAAACGTTACTAATAAACCGTGAATAAGCTATGGACGTATAAACAGGCTGTAACTATACAATGGGAATTGCTTTGCAGTAGTTATATACACGAAACCCCTTGTTTAAGTGTTGTATATAGGGAAAAAATGGCCGCCCCTTTAACAGCTGTTCGTATCGACTATAATTTTATGATGATGTTTACCTTGTAACCACAGAAGAACAAACCAAAGATCATAGAATTATTAGAATATTGCTGTAGCTTGTACTCTTTGACCAAAATGTAGTGTGGTAATCGATTAGAGCCAGTTGTACTATCGATATTTAACACGCCACACTAGAGCGCTCTACCGGATCCAGTAGAGAACCTCAGATATTCTATTACCTTTCGTAACGAAGTAATGACGAAACTATGACATAGCTGTGTAACAGTTATTCTGTTATACATGACGTATGTAGTGATTATTAGTAAGGAATTTAAACACGACGTATAAATGAGCTAGTCACTGTATAAGTATAAGACAGTTAAACGTCTGTATATAGAGTTTTTATTAGCAAGACCGTATATGTTTAATCACTATAGCTATTATACAAATATGAGTACTTAGGTACCATACATAGAAAATGTTGATAATTGAGTGCGAAATATTTATCCCGACACAGTTTGTAATTTATTAGAAATGTCGTTTTGTAAACTGAAATATGAGGATAAAAAGTTGTTTTAAACTCTACAGTTCCATTTGTTCTTTGTTTTAAAAAGTGCTAAGAAAATAGAGAAGTTGTATAAAATAACTTTAAAAATTCTTCCGATGAAAGAAGCTTTTCTGTTTGAAAATATTGAAAATTTCACTCGGAATGCTACATAACAGGAGGAACTTTCATTATTAGCCCATAGCTTTGCATAGAGATATACTGTCCACCCTCAGTTAAACTCAGACATTTTATGAAGACATCATCGACGGTTTGCTACTTTAAAAGGTAGGAGGATTGACTTTGTATGCAAGAAATTGGGTGAGTCCTGAAATAAATTAATTTTCCTGTTTGCATGTATTCTAGAACTAGTAAAATTGTACGTAGTTTACGAATAGTAGGCCTACTCATTATATTGGTAAAACTGTTCATGCATTTGTGTATGTGAACAGCACTTCATCTATTTTCTTGACGGCGAGCCGCTACTGAACCACTTCCATACAGATGCATGACTGACATTGCATTCAGCTGTTTTATGCGGATTTTCTTTGCTCAATAATATCGTATCTTATCTTGCAACTGACTTTCGTTTTCCAACTTGGCTTATTCACTAAGCTTCTTGTTTCGCTGAATTTCTGTACTATTTTCCAAACTACTGATAGTGGTATGTTCCTATCCAGGTACACTTCATTAAACATATCACACAGTACCTATAGTTTATTTCTCATTATTCCCTATCCAACCATCATTAGGACTTCTATTCGTTCCCTTTCAGAGTGAAAAACCAATCAGAGAGGATCAGCAATAAAACATTTCCATTGCTGATTTGTTTCATTGATTTTTTCCGTTCATATTATTAGCGTTTTGTTTAGTTTCATGGCCTACTCTACATGATTACACCTACCCATTTTGTGTAAGGTTTTAAAGTCGCTAAAAAAATCCATTAATATTTGAGAGGATATTCAATGGCACAAATGAAATGTTTGAATTCATACATACGACTCAATGCAGATCCCAAATACAATATGTAAAAATTAACACAGGGTGTCACTTAAAAATGTTCTTACTTAGACAGGCGGTTTTTTCATAGCGTAGCGTGCGAAAAGCAGCCTATTTTTACTATTAATACAAGTTCCTCCGTTGTGGAATAACGGCTAGCACGTCTGACCATGAAACGACCGGGCCCGGGTTCAAATCAGTGACGAAGCTCTTAAGAGCCTTTGAGGAATAGCCTATCCAGAAAATTCGGATTATTATTCCTAGTAATAGTATGCCTATAAGTTCGTAATAAAGATATATCGTAATACTTGGCTGCACTCCGATCCTTCCATATACAGCATTAAGTTCACTGTTGGCAGTCATTCCAGTATGGAGAGAGCAGTGCGAGCACCATGGCTTAAGGCAAAAAGCCTCTCAAGTCTAAAGGCATGATTACGACCTTGACTTGCAAGCTTGAGGGGACATTGGGGAAAGAGTATCGATTCGCTACATCTCTGCACGAAAGGAAGCTAGCCTTCAGTCGCATATTACGTCGCGCTATATTGGTGTTCTCTGAAAGCGCTGTGTTGTTGAGTTTGGCTTCATCAAAAGTGTGTTTTACATATTAATTTTGCGTAAACACTGAGACCATTATTTGTAGAATTAAAAGAGAAACCGTTTAAAATCGGACGTACGAAACAAAATGTGCTCACAAAGATCGACACAACATTTACATATTAAAATAGCGGATGGATTTATTTTATTGGATTATTTTATGACGCTGTATCAACATCTCAGGTTATTTAGCGTCTGAATGAAATGAAGGTGATAATACCGGTGAAATGAGTCCGAGGTCCAACACCGAAAGTTACCCAGCATTTTCTCATATTGGGTTGAGGGAAAACCCCGGAAAAACCTCAACCAGGTAACTTGCCCCGACCGGGATTCGAACTCGGGCCACCTGGTTTCAAGGCCAGACGCGCTGACCGTTTCTCCACAGGTGTGGACTAGCGGATGGAGGAAGACAAAATAGAAATCTTCAGTTTTCATGGTATACGAAATATCCTTGGTTAACAGGGTGCTCTGAGACAAATAAATTGTATTATTTTTCTGTGTCAAAAAAAATTGCTCTATAAAAAGATACAATGTAAGCAGATTTTGTTCACCCCACCCAGTATTTACACCTTAGCTTCGTCGCTTATTCAAATCCTGGTTGAAGTATTTTCCAGGACTTTCCCTCAACCTACTAAGAACAAATGCTGGGTAACATTCGACGCTGGACACTGGACTCAATTCGCTGGCATTATCACCGTTTCAGTCAGACACTAGAGAACCATCGAAGTTGATAAAGCGCCATAAAATAAATTAATTAAAAACATTAATGCAAAAAGTATCTTTCAATTGAATGATTTCAAGGGAAAAATAGTCCCGGGATCGATATCAGGCCCAGGAATAATTTTTCTCTTGAAATTATTCAAGTCTGCTTCACAGGAAGCTTTACCTGAAAGCTAGATTTGTATATTTCAATTGTTTGCGCCGATTGCCAATTGTTTCTCACCCACGATACGTCACACGGTAGCCAAGCAATGCCAAGACCACTTTTAAAATGACAGTTTTTGATTAAGAAATGTGTTACACAAATTAAATTAATTTCTTTAACTACTATTTTATTGATAATCGTAACATTTTAACGCAAGTTTTAAGAAATTATTAAATTGATGCTGCAGTTGTTACAGCTGCTTATAAATGCCTTGTGTGGAAGCATTACTGGTAACACGCCAGAATTTACGGGAAGTAAATTGGAGTTTGAAATTGTTGCGTCTGAATAATTGGGAAGAAGCTTTGATTAGATCAAATAGTTCTTTATGATAATAAAAAATGTTTGAGAATAAGGTGCTTAGGAAAATATTTGGGGCTAAGAGGGATGAAGTTACAGGAGAATGGAGAAAGTTACACAACGCAGAACTGCATGCATTGTATTCTTCACCTGACATAATTAGGAACATTAAATCCAGACGTTTGAGATGGGCAGGGCATGTAGCACGTATGGGCGAATCCAAAAATGCATATAGAGTGTTAGTTGGGAGGCCGGAGAGAAAAAGACCTTTGGGGAGGCTGAGACGTAGATGGGAAGATAATATTAAAATGGATTTGAGGGAGGTGGGGTATGATAATAGAAACTGGATTGATCTTGCTCAGGATAGGGACCAATGGCGGGCTTATGTGAGGGCGGCAATGAACCTCCGGGTTCCTTAAAAGCCAGTAAGTAAGTAAGTAAGTAAGTAAGTAAGTAAGTAAGTAAGTTCTTTATGATATAAAATTACTTGAAATCAGGAGGAAAGTAAAATGAAATGCTGAGTGCTGGTGGAATGTAGTTTAAGTTGAGGAAAGGGAGAACACCCTAAAAAAAACCTTGTTTTCCACTTCCGATCCTGTCGCTGCCGGTGACTGAACGCGAGTCTACAGAATGATAAGACCGCGCTCTAGCACTAAATTATTGTCGGAGGATCTTTCGAACGATACACAAACATTCTCTCTTTGCACTGGTAAGTATTCAAATGAAAGAAAATATATTACCCCTTAGAGATGCAGCGCTCGTATTTCAACTGCATCATGTTGTATCTTCGCTAAATCCAGACCCATCAAATGCTAACGCCAACGCTGTGACATGGTGGAACAAGAGAAAGTGGCACTAGTGCAAAAATAAGCATTATGATTCGTATCTTGTTTATAAATACAGGTACGACATACGTACACTTGCACTAGCAGAGTTAGCTCAGTCAGCGTTGCCAACCTTAGATTTAGGAAAACACGCAATATAGAGAAATAGGGAAACTAGCTTGATTCTAGGGAATTCTTTTGGATCGTGTTGTGAGATTTTCATAAATAAATCCAGGATCCGTTGAGGAAGTTATAAAGAAATGTAACATCGGACATCCAACCGGACTTGAACCAGGATGTCACTCTCTTCACAGCCAGGTATAATCTCAGAACAGGAAAGGAATGTGCTGAACATGATGTCACAGCATATTAGATTCTTGCCTTCCGTAAACCTTGTGACAGTACTGAGACACCTCACCACCAGTCGCGGCTGATTAAGGTAAGTGAGGCCGGGCCTCAGTCACTTGGCTTAACTGAAATCAGATTTTGTGTTTTTATATAAGGTATTAGTTATTTTAATGAAGAATATAGGCTATCGCTGTAGAAGCATTTGAAAACTTTGTGATGTATATAGATCTGTTTTGTAGTAAAATTTGTTCCTGAGGCCAGAATCGCTTGTGCCGGGTCTGGCTTCTGAATTTCTTGTATTTTCGCGGGTTTTGAGTTTGCGCTTAAAACGTTGTAGCTGAGGCACAATTCGTCTGGCCTCGTGGCCTGGTCAGGTTTCACTCCTCCCATCCATGGGCCGGCCTCAAGGGTAGAGTGGGGTGGGAATAGCAATGGTGACTTGTCTTCCTAAATAGGTCATAAATAACACAAATTCCAGCTCTTTGGCAGGCAGAGACCCACACTATTCCCTCCCCCTATGTCTTAATTTATGACTTAAGCAAGGGTGTTGTACTATTGTACTTCGTAGCACAGTACTCTTGGTTTCACAAGTAAAGAACCTTCGTTGCAGGGTTGGGTTCAGGAAGCCATAAATCTGACTGACACGATCCCCCAATTAGTGAAACTGTGGACAAAGATACCGCCAGGAGACCGCCGAGAATGCTGTGTTGTGAATTTTCCATTTTTGAAAGAATCCAACCAGTTGCAAAAGAAAATACATTTAAAGAGTCCAGCCAAGAGCAAACGTGGCAACAGCTTCCCCTAACTGGCCTGTCAATCACTGTCATCTGTGCAGAAGTGGTGTGAGGCCAGGGTTCTTTACTTGTGGAGCCGAGAGTAGTGAATCTGGGCCAATGTTGTTATGTATTTCGAGAAAATATAAACAGAAACAAATGTGAGAAATAATGCTGGTGTAGTCAATTCATTTAGAGTGTCCTTTTTCGAGACGAAATAATATTGAAAGAAAGGAAGCTTTAAATAAAGAGAGAGCCTATCGAGATACCTACGACATCGCTGACAATTTTTCTGACAGATAATCTTAAAACGCGAGTTTCTATTGCATCCTGGTATGGGCAACATAAATGGTTAAGTGGTAATGTGGTGCAAAATAAACTTCTCTGTTGGCCTTGTTCGTTGCTGTCAAGGGAAAAAAATAAAATGGAAAGAAAGAAAGGGGATTTTCAACATAAATAAATGTGGGTTGCTTCATCACACTGAAACAATCACTGAAAGTCACAGCATAACAGCTTATTTGGTGAGTGAAATTATAATTTTTTTTAATAGTAGGCTAATAATAATAATAATAATAATAATAATACAGTAATAATGATATTAATAATATAATAACAATAATAATTAATATCTTGAATAAACATTTCCTATCGGAGGCACTTAAACTAGTTGCATCTGGCTTCACCGAGGATTTCGATCAACGGCCGCTACTGGATGTACTGAACATGATGTCACAGCATATTAAATCCTTGCCTTCCGTAAACCTTGTGACAGTACTGCGACACCTCACCACGTGACCAAGACGTCGCTGAAAGTGAATATCTAATGCAGGAGATTAATCCCCAAGGCATGGAACGGGATCAAAGGAGCAAACAGCTTGCAAAATACCGGCATTCCTAACAAATTAGAACTCGAATTATTAATGTAGCATGATTTTGCAACGCAGAGGAACTACCCCAGGTACGTAAATACAAGCAACCCAGTCTGCAGCACACAGCCAATCCCTTCGAGCGATTAACTTTACCTATTTATACACAGGTTGTTTAACAAGGCTTGATTACAGAACGGCGGATACAGCACATGAGAAACCGCCAGGGGCCGCTAATTGTTTGCCTTCCATGCGTAAAATATTAAACGAAAAAAAAAAGTTCCTCATAATGAAAAATTAAATTTAAAACCTGGTATTATAACCAGGTGACACTCCAGAGTCGGAGTCAACTCTAGTTACTTACTCTGAAGAACAGTCCTTAGTCATCAAGTGCCTAACGTGCTTGTCAATAGGTCCTAGGTTCGAGAGTTCAAACATAAATGAATGCGATGAATAAGAACACAAAATTCCTTATACAGACGTGGACAGATTATTAGCAAAATTGAAGATTTTTATTATATATTTTTACAAAATATGATTCTTCAATTCAGACTGCAGTTGACATTTTTGTGTATTTCTAAATTATTAGCAAAATTGAAGATTTGTATTGTACATTTTTAGAAAATTTGACTCTTCAATTTGGACTACATTTGATATTTTTTGCATATTTACAAATTATTAGCAAAACTGAAAATTTTTACTATATATTTTTACCAAATTCGACTCTTCAATTTGGACTACAGTTCACATTTGGGATATTTCCAAATAATTAGCAAAACTGAATATTTTTATTTTATATTTTGACAAAATTTGACTCTTCAATTTAGACTGCAGTTGACATTTTTGCATATTTACAAATTTTAGCAAAATTAAAGATTTTTATTATATATTCTTACAAAAATTGGCTCTTCAATTTAAACTACAGTTGACATTTTTGCATTTTTCTGTCTACTATAATGATAGAAATATGAAAAATTGTCAACTGTAGTGTAAATTGAAAAGTCAAATTTTGTAAACAGAATTATCATAAAAATCGTCAATTTTGTTAATAATTTGTCCACGTCTGTACAGTAATAACTTCGTGAGGAAGGTGGGGGGGGGGGAAGAAATGTACAATTGCAGATCTTTAGATTTACAACGTGTAAAAGAATCTTAACCTCGAATGAAAGGGCTTCAGAAAACTTTACAAGTAATTTCTCGGTAACGGCAAGATTCATCCCTGCTCGCTATTGATTTTATTATCGAGAAAAACGTTTTCTCTCCTCAAAGATGCCTTCATACAAGAAACTGAGGCATTCCCTGAAATAACTTAATGTACAGATATGGAAATAAAATTTGGAGCTCCCTTATTGTAAGTTTCGCTTACAACACAATGCGCATGTGCAGTAAACAACATATTTATTTATTTATTTATTTTTTCCTGTAACCACTACAGGTTGCCACTGACAAAGAGTACCATGATACAATAGATAGAGTAATGAGGCTTAGTGATATATTGTTGTTAGAGTGAAAAATAACAATTTTAATTAGACTGAAACACATGATGTTAAACGAAGTAACATCAAGGAGATACAAATTATTCATAGTCCATATGCAGTAGTAGGTTATTTTCCGACGCTTTATCAACATCTTAGGTTATTTAGCGTCTGAATGAGATGAAAGTTATAATGCCGGTGAAATGAGTCCGGTGTCCAACACCGAAAGTTACCCAGTTTTTGCTCATATCGGATTGAGGGAAAACCCCGGAAAAAACTCTCAACCAGGTAACTTGCCCCGACCGGGAATCGAACCCGGGCCACCTGGTTTCGCGGCCAGACGCGCTAACCGTTACTCCACAGGTGTGAACTCCATATGTATGATGCCTGAAAATAGCTATTGATCCTTTGAGTGCTGCAATTGTTAGATCTCTTAAAATATCTTTATGCAGGCCAAAAGATTTACAGGAGTCAACTAGGAACCGGGGTATGGTCCCACGGGCTCCTATCATTAGTCCCGTAATGACGATGGATTCCAGATGGTATTTGTCCTTTTAAAAACTGATGGAAGATTCATATATATTCCTTTTTTTCCTCGTGTACTTCTTCTGGCTGGTGTTCGTGCGATTCGAATCTCACAGTAGGGTCTATGATGTAGCCTTCAAGAGAGGGAGGTTTAAATGCAATTATGTCGATTCTTCGATTACTGTCCTCACTGGATATGCCGTGTACTTCTTCATATACTGAATAACCTTTGTTCCTTAAGGCAGTTGCTATTATAGATCTTACTGCATGATGCCGCGTATTTCGTAGAACTGCACCGTGTGGACAGGCCCCCAGGACATGGGCAAGGGTTTCAACCTCCCTGTCGCAACGTCGACAGAGGTTACTGCTCAAAGACCTGCCAGGTACACTACGCACAGGTGATACGTTCGCAGACAGTCGTGCGAAATTTTTGGCTACATACAGGTGGACTACCATCAAGATTCGCTCGAAATTTTAATTACGTATCTGTACGTTACAAAGTACGTCGTTTTTCCATTTCCAACAAGTTACACTGAGTCCTTAACAACTTAACAACTAATAATAAATCTGTAACCGAAATTTTTCTGGTAATTTTCGTTTTTCCAAAAATAATTGGTGTTAACATGTATAATTAATTATCCTGAGACCGAAAATCACAATTTGAAAATATTCGCATGGAAAATGTTTGTAAGGAATTGAATTAACAAAGCAAATACTGTTACATCACAAACAAAAGATATGTGCCTATGTGTTGGTAAAACGTCAGCTCTATAGCTTCAGCAGATTCCAAGATAATTTAATATTCTGATAACAGAAAGTTGCGTACCAATATCATCTAAAAGCATAATGCCATAAGAGTTTCATTAAGTAATAGACTCTTAGTTACAGTTAAAACATATTCCTAGACAACTTTCCTTTGTACTATAATATTGTTTTGATTACTTTTATAAGGCTAAAGATACCCTCAATATCAATTTCAACTTATCATGTCATATTCAGTGTCTTTCTTTGGGATAACACTTTCTTTATGAACGATGTGTTTAATTCACTTAGTACAGTATAGTTGTAGTTATTATGGAATTTGTGTGAATATTCCTTCTTTACCCTTTATTATGTTATTAACGTTTAAAACACAACTGCAATATTAGGCTAAGAAATAGGTGTTAGTACTTTTGTTTTACAGACAATATAGAAAATAGCAAACAGAAAGAAGCCAGATAAAAATAACGACATAAAATTTCACGTTCCGATTGAAGTTTGTGCACCGCTGTTTTCTTAATCCAACAGGCTGCTTATTCCTCCTAGCATACCTAGCGCTTAATGCCCGCGCACGACGTCAAGGCCAGAAAAATGCGCTTGCTTTGACATCACTGGTCTACAGTCTCTGGACAGACATTTGCTGCTGATAATTGAAATTCGATATGCGCAAAACAGCTATAACATACATCGGTTTGCACTATTACCCTCACATCTTCATAGCTCCATCATCACCAAACCACACTGCCAGAATCTCTGTATAGTTTTTACATTTAACAACGTAACTGTAGAAAGACAAAACCAAATACTGAGCACGTAAGGTTTTATTTTAAAAGACTGTCTATATCGCTCAGCCGAGGTGTTGGAGGCAGGAGTACTGTCGGCACAACAAACGTCAACAGACCGAAAAATTAAATCTACTGTAATGGAATCGGATAGGAATGGGATGGAAAAGTTAACACCCACGACGGCGAGGGTATTTGTTTCACTGGTTCCGGCGCTTTCCCACAAAATTATGGGGGGCAAAAGAGTAGCCCCTTGCTGAGCTAGCACAAGAACCCGCTCACCTAAACAAGCAGACTTAAAATAACTTAACTGTCGGACAGCCTACAAAACTCTTCACTCCACATAGGCCTATTCCAGTAACGTAAAACTGAAATTACGATCAAAACCTTAGTGTGTGCCTCACCACTGCTTCTGACAGCATGCGTCATCGTAACATTGGTTGACGTCATCATCGTTACAATTTTGTAGTCTTTCGGCTGTTATTTTTAAAAGAATACAAAGGTTCACAATTACTATAAAATGTATGCATGCACTGTATGTATGTATGTATGCATAATAATAATAATAATAATAATAATAATAATCATAATGGTTTATTTAACCTGGCAGAGTTAAGGCCATACGGCATATGTATGTATATATGTATGCATGTATGTATGTATGTATGTATGTATGTATGTGTGTATGTGTGTGTATAATAATAATAATAATAATAATAATAATAATAATAATAATAATAATGGTTTATTTAACCTGGCAGAGTTAAGGCCATACGGCGTATGTATGTATGTATGTGTATGTATAATAATAATAATAATAATAATAATAATAATAATAATAATAATAATAATAATAATGGTTTATTTAACCTGGAAGAGTTAAGGCCATACGGCATGCATGCATGTATGTATGTATGTATGTATTAATAATAATAATAATCATAATTATAAAGGTTTATTTAACCTGGAAGAGTTAAGGCCATAAGGCATGTATGTATGTATGTATGTATGTACGTACGTATGTATCTATGTATAATAATAATAATAATAATAATAATAATAATAATAATAATAATAATGGTTTATTTAACCTGGCAGAGTTAAGGCCATAAGGCATGTATGTATGTATGTATGTATGTACGTACGTATGTATCTATGTATAATAATAATAATAATAATAATAATAATAATGGTTTATTTAACCTGGAAGAGTTAAGGCCATAAGGCATGTATGTATGTATGTACGTACGTATGTATCTATGTATAATAATAATAATAATAATAATAATAATAATAATAATAATAATAATAATAATAATGGTTTATTTAACCTGGAAGAGTTAAGGCCATAAGGCATGTATGTATGTATGTATGTACGTACGTATGTATAATAATAATAATAATAATAATAATAATAATAATAATAATAATAATGGTTTATTTAACCTGGCAGAGTTAAGGCCATACGGCATATGTATGTATGTATGTATAATAATAATAATAATAATAATAATAATAATAATAATAATAATAATAATAATGGTTTATTTAACTTGGCAGAGTTAAGGCCATACGGCATGTATGTATGTATGTATGTATGTATGTATGTATGTATAAATGTATGTGTGTATGTATGTATGTGTGTATGAATAATAATAATAATAATAATAATAATAATAATAATAATAATAATAATAATAATAATAATAATAATGGTTTATTTAACCTCGCAGAATTAAGGCCATACGGCATGTATGTATGTATGTATGTATGTATGTATGTAAGTATGTTGTATGTATGTATTATTAATATGGTTTATTTAACGACGCTCGCAACTGCTGAGATTATATCAGCGTCGCCGGTGTGCTGGAATTTTGTCCCGTAGGAGTTCTTTTACATGCCAGTAAATCTACTGACATGAGTCTATTGCATTTAAGCACACTTAATTGCCATCGACCTGGGTCGGGATCGACCCCGCAACCTCGAGTACAGAAGGCCAGTGCTATACCGACTACGCTACCCAGATCGACGTATCATTCAGTTTATCTAAACACTGGGCCTGGGAGATTTGTTTAAATTCTGACCAATAACTCCCTAATTTATAACAGCTAGTGAAATTCCTTCAAATTCCATTGAAGAAATGTTGTTAAATGTTTCTGGGCATCCTGTCTGCCCAATTGTTGCCACAAAACTGACAACCAAATATTCTCATGGGGGCAGATATAAATTTATTTTTTTTCTTCCACCATGTTAATAATGTCAAAACGAGTGCTTATACAAATGTTGGCCACTCGAGCGCAATTACGTGGACCCCCCAGAAATTAAGTTTCCATGGCGATGTTTATAGAAACAAAACACAATTTCATGGAAAGATTTATTGAAATAGGCTAGATAGAGCAATTTTGTTGGGCTATTTTTTCAATATATTCCCCACCCGAATTGAGGCATTTCTAATACCGAGGAATCAACAGAGGGATGCAGACCGCTGTCACACACTGGTTCCGATCCCAGGCGGCTGACTTCTATGACACAGGGATACAAAAGTTGATCCCACGGTATGACAAATGCCTCATTTCCAGTGCAGAATATGCTAAATATAGTTCAACATTATCTGCATGTGTTCCAATAAATCTTTCCATAAAATTGTGTCTTCTTTCTGTAAACGGCGCCGGGGAAACTTACTTTCTTGGGTGCCCTCGTAACTGCGATCGAGTGGCTTAAAATTTGTATAAGCAGTTCTTTTGACATTATTAACATGATGAAAGAAAAAAATTAGTTTTTTAACTGCCCCCGTGAGAATGAAAGTTTGCTTGTGAGATGAAATGTCCATATACAAGGCATTCAGATCTACAAAAAATGTACACAGACATAATTTATTTTTACTAACATTTCTAATATTAACCTGATTATACCTTTGGATTAACGGCTGAGAACCGGAAACACCGTTTGCTACCCCCTTCCATGACTGGAGTTCGATGATACTGGCGTAAAATACAAACAAATCACTTTACTAGTTATAGGAGGGAAGAAAAGTAGTTCATCCATTTAGGCCTACGTAAACTAGGAAATATCGCGATTTTGAGCTTGATCATTTCCATTAGGTTTTTGTTTAATCAAAATACAGTACAGTATTAACAATAAGTGTTTTTACTCACGAACTGAGCTATCCATTATGCAGTGTATATTATACTGTCTACAGTACATTAGCGTACAATATAGAGAATGAAGTTAAATTGAAAAATAATCATAATATGGATATTTAAACACATTTTTTTAAAATGGTGGCCGTTCATTCCGATACAGATTTCAGTTATTTTGAGCATATTATCGCACTATATACTATTGTACCTAATTCTAATTGTCAGTTTCGTCCTTCGTACTAGTAACTCATGTTGAAATAATACTATACCTATTCTATAAAAGTGTACCTTACGTACTGTAAATTCAATCTTCACTTCTGCCCGATCCTAAAAGATAAATTTTTCTTAGACATGCTATCTAGTGTCCGCCTAAGTGGTTTTGTAGCAGGGTCGTAGAAAGGGGGAAAATCACGTAACAGTTAATTACTTAACGAGGTCCTTTAGTTGTATAACATTATGTAGACGCCTCATTCCTAACAGAAATTAAAGAGCTAGGACACCCCAGCCACTAGCCTTTACAGAAGGGCGAGCGGAAGCGGGTGGAGGAAACCGGGATGCAACATAGGCAAACGGACGACAGTACCTGTGCGAAAATATGATTCAATATTGAAAGCTCTTTCGTCACTGGAAAACGCGAACATATTTCTGGAACATACTATACTCACTAACTCAGTACTGTTTACTACGACCGTAAGGCGACTTTGACTGCATACGCAACCTTGGCTCTGTGTGGAGGACTGTTGGAAGTTAACTAGTAGAGGGGGTGGATTGAAGCACATTAAAATACTCGGGTACAATAAAAATTGAAGTAAAAATAAAATGATGTCCCTGTAGAACTTCATTCCTTCTGAATACAGTGTCTGCACTAGAAGGAGACCTGGTCAGCAAAACGCTTAGACCAGGCCTGCACAAACAGCGCTCAACGAGCGCGCGCGCTCCTTCGGAGCGGGAGAGCTGTGTTTACCGCTCGCCGAAACGGAGAGGAAGAAACGTCAGAATGACATAGACTTCCTATAGGTAGAGGAGAGAGAAACGACCACTCAGTTATCTAGTGGAGTGCAGTGTGTAGGCCTATTCTCAGTAACTGTTTCACGTTGCTTACCTACTGCTACAGTACAGTATGGAGGAATCTAAAAGACGGAACATAACATTTAACATTTAACGATTTACAGCTCGAACTTATTGATCTTCAATGTGATCTAAGGGCTAAAGATCGTTTGAATAATACTACTAGCCTGGTTGAGTTTTACAAGACTAAACATTAGCAATAATATCCACGACTACACATGCTGGCTGTGAAAATGATTGCTATGTTTGGCTCAACATTTATATTTGTGAGCAACTGTTTTCTATAATCAACTTTAATAAAGGCAGACATCGAACATCTGTAACTGATGTTTCATTATGATCAGTAGGCTACTGTTCCTTTCAGCTGCCAACAGCATAAAACCTCGTTTTGATGTACTGATAAATAAAAATATAATAAAATGATATTGTACATTTAAGTAGCTATAGAATTTATATTACTTCTGTAAAATAAATATTTCTTTATTAATTAATAATAGTCCAAGACAGTTTTGCAAACACTGAACGGGAATTCATTTCATAAACACTCTTACTAGTACTGTATTTCCTTTTGTGTACATTTTGTATACGAGATCACCCCTTCTTCCAGTCCACCCTTATACAGAGCGCAGCTAATATCTGCATTCCGCTCATGAGCTGTGAGCTGGCTCGGAGAGCGCAAACCTTGTGCAGGCCTGGCTTAGACTATCTTTCACTCCTGGGAAATAATTTATACTCGATTTTATGGCAAGTTAAGTTGTCACCGGAGTCCTGAACGTCATGGCAAGATGAAAAATCCCAACTCCTTCTAGAGTTTATGCCGGGCTCTTCATATCAATCGCTCCGTCGCCAGAAATAGTTCAATTTCAATGAAATTCAGAACATATTTATTCTGAATAATAAGTGACCAGTAACCGTATAAGTTTTCGAACTCACAGAAATACTGAACTTCGATCTACCACAGAGTCTTCCTAAAATATTATATAAACATAATGTTATTCTTAGACACACAGTAACAACTGTATTGATCGCAGCTCTAGGTCTCCGTGTAATTCGCCTATGTTCCGCTATAATATGCAAACTATATTTAGTCTCTACTCAGAGAAAGGAATTTAGAATGTAACAATCTGGCACAAGTTTTATCAGATCCTCTATCTAAACACAGAACAGAATGTATTTCGTGTGCACGGCATTGTGGGTGAAGAGTGATAGAGGACAACTCTTTGAAATCAAAAGGGAGAATCCTAGACGCTCATGTAAGAAAGAACATTTCCGAAATTTATTACCGTACAATGGTCTTATTCCCAGCGGTTTTTCTTGTGTGACTTTTCTAATTCTCCTTTCTGGCGGAGATCTGATCACATAACATATCCATTTAAGTTATCTTACTTTTATTTTCGTAGTTACATCTGAATGCAAATATGCATAGTTCGAAAATCAGTCTTCAAATAAAGATAATCATTTCTTGCTACTAGGGCTGGATAAAAAGTAATGGCAACAGTTCGATATTTCTGACATGACTTTATTCACAGGGGTACAACATTTACGTACCTTCAATATAGTCGTCCCCCTCATTTATTACTTTTTGCCAAATGTTTGGAAGGCGTCGTACACCATCAGCGCGTCCATATTTGTTGATGTTCCCTACAGACCGCCCTATAGCACGGATAAGTTCATCTCTGGCATTGTACCACGTTCCTCGCTGTGGTTCTTTCACTTTGGCGAATCGCATGGACTCATATCGGGTGAGTATGGTGGATGTTCCAGAATCTCCCATTGCCAGCGGCGCAAGAGGTCCTTGACAGCAGCAGCAGTGTGACTCCTTGCATTATCATGAAGAATGATGGGGTTTTGTACCACCAAGTGTCGTCGTTTTCTCCTGAAGGCTGGACGAAGGTGGTGCTGCAGGAACCTGCAGTAGTACTCCGCGTTTGCCGTCTGCCTTGGAGGTACAACGTGGTGCAGTATTACCCCATCAATGAATATCACCTTCACAGAACTTCGTGTAGGGCGCACTTTCTTCGGACGAGAAGAACCTGGATGCTTCCATTCATTTGATTGACGTTTCAAGTTTGGTTGGTTCGTATGAGCGAGCCCAGATTTCGTTCATAGCGACGATTCGTCCAAGAAAGTCGTCATCTTTCCTTTGGTACCGGTGCAACAAGGCCTGTGCGACTGCATAGCGGTGCATTGTTAAACCTCGGAAATTTCATGGGGTATCCAGCGCCCTGTAATTTTGCGGTAACCCAGAATGTCTTGCAGAATGTGGAGCACAGTTTTGTGACATACTCCGACTTCCGCTGCTAACTCACGCGCAGTCCATCGGCGATCAGCATCAAACAGGGAAGCAAGGAGTTGAACTGTGTTGTCCTCCACGCGGGGTCGTCCAGTACGGAGGTTATCCTGAACGGCATCCCTGCCTTCCCGGAACGCTTTAACCCAGCGTGCCACTGTGCGATATGGCAACGCTGCATCGGCACATGCTTCACGCAGTCCCTGAAAACATTCTTGTGCACTACGGCCTCTTGTCACTTCAATTTTGATCCAGGAACGTTACTCTAGTTTTGTAAACGTGGTCTTAGGGCGCTCGCACTATCCCTATGAAAGTCAACGTTCTACACACTGCAGTAGATTGACAGAGTACTGTCGCCGCTGGCAGCTCTAACTCATCTAACAGTCCTTGTTCATGTCCACACAGCTTGTAGCTCCCGAACGCACCATCGTCACGTGACAGCAGTGTTGCCATTACTTTTTATCCAACCTATGTACTTTATTGCGAATTATGCACACTTCATCCCCCTCTTATTTATTTGCTCGTTTTCATACTCTCTCTCACTATCATAATATTAATACTCGATCACAACGCAATAACACGCTAGAAATTCCACTTCACACATCATCTCTGTATTCCTCATTTTTCACTGTTAGTACCTCTCGTCACTGGAACTCTCTGCCGCCTGAAGTCAAGGGCTGCCGAATATTGAAATCTTTCAAATCCAAGTTAGAAAATTATATTATGACGAGTTGCCAAACTAACTTACTATTATGACAAGTGTTGTATTGCATGTTTCCACGTATTCACATTTTTTTTTATGTTCTAGTGATATTTAACTTATTTATTGGTCTGACCCAATATTTTGGGTTTGCCCTGCGACACAGAATAGCTCACAATAAAATTTAAAATGAAAAATTATATACAGGTTTCAGACAAAAGTGATTAAGACATAAGAAAAAAAATAGAATCTAGTATAATTTAAATTGAATGTACACCATAAAGATGCTGACAAAATATCGCTACAGAAAATTTTATTATGGTTGTGACGATGGCATCTTGAAGATCTCTAGTCAGCTTGTATTTTTCCCTCCACTTTACTAAGGTTTTCGGAATCTTTTTGTTTTCATATTTCCCGATAATGGTACACCTATAATGAGATAACCTGAGCTACATATAATCATAATTTTCCTTACTGTGTGTACCTAAAAATATTGTGTTTATCGTATGCTTTGTACTGCACTATTTTATTACTACTACTACTACTACTACTACTACTACTACACTAGAAAAGATTAAAAAACGGGCTCTTAAGTGTTGTCGGAAAAATTCACCATTAAAATGGGACACACTCACGGACAGGAGAACGCGAATTCGATTATGCGCACTGTTCAAAACATACAGAGGTGAGCCTGCCTGGAGAGAAATAAAAAATAGGTTGCAGCCGCCAAATTACTCTTCAAGGAACGACCACTCATATAAATTGAGGGAAAGAAGGCAGAGGACGGACACTGGAAAGTTTTCTTTTCTCAATCGTACTATCAGGGACTGGAATGCTTTACCTGCAGACTTACTAAAGGCTTTACCAACAACCAAAAATGTATTTAAAAATAGGCTTAAGGACTTTACTAATAGACGATAATTATACAAAGTATTTAAAGGGTGTAATTGATATTTTGTTATTGAAGTGTTCTATCAGTGAAGAATTATGTTGTGTCAGTGAAGTGTGTTGTGTCAGTGAAGTATGTTGAGTAAGTGAAACGTGTTCCTGTCAATGAAGCTTTATAGTTTATAGTGGCAGTGCAAAGTATTTGAACAGTGAAATGTTTTTGAAGTGTTAGTGAAATCAGGATAGAATCAGTGAAATGTGTCATAGTTCCATTGCAGTGAGTGAGTTGACAGCGAAATGAGTGTAATTTGAAAGGTACTTGTGCAGATATGAACATATCATACTCGTGGGTTTTAGTTCGATCTTAGTTTTAAGATACAAATTAGATTTATTTCAAATGTTATTTTAAGTGATCGTTTCATTTAATTTAGTGTATTCCCTGTTGTTGTTGTTATTATTATTAATTATTGTTAGTATTAATTATTAGTATTATTATTATTAATTGTATTTTTAATTAATAAGTTTATTATTGTCATTATTGAGTGTAATTAGTTACCACTGCCACCGGGTATATACCCACTGCAGTGTGAATAAATACATACATACATACATACATACATACATACATACATACATACATACATACATACTACTACTACTACTACTAGTATTATTATTATTATTATTATTATTATTATTATTATTATTATTATTAATATCATTAATTGTCTTTTTTTTTACTTTGTATGTCTCATTTATTTTGACGTGCTGTTCATATTTTATTATGCTTTTTCCTTTGTATGTATGTATGTATGTATGTATGTATGTATGTATGTATGTATGTATTTACACTGCAAGTGGGCAAGCACCCGGTGGCAGTGGTATACACAATATAAACAATACACAATAAAATGATAAACAATAAAATTTACAATACACAATACAATTATATACACAATACAATAAGAATACACAATACAATTTAACACAATAATTACAATTAATAATAAAGCATAAGTTTCAATAGTCTTTCACTTTACTCTCATCTCACTCACTATAGGGCACTATGACGCATTTCACTGACACACTAGAACACATTTCATTGACGCCATAAATTATCACTGATCGGAACTATTCACTGCACTGTAAAACCATAACTTCACTGACTCACCTTGCTTCACTGATACAACAGTTCAAATAAGACAAATAATTACATCCTTATGCATACTTATAAACAGAACTACATTTAAGCTAAACATTTTTAGTCTAAGGCCCTCTTACACGCTATTTTTAAATAATTTACAATTGAAACCAAGGAAATAACTCGTCATGCTAAATATGTATGTTATATATTATGTCTGATTTCTACTTACTTGTTGTTTACATTATATTATTATCTTATTCAGTTTTGTGTGTAAAATTGTAGCGTACTTTGTAAATTTGTAGTGTTTTTGTAACGCAGTTTTACTCCTGGTTGAGTGTTAGAGAAGGCCGTATGGCCTTAAGTCTGCCAGGTTAAATAAATCATCATTATTATTATTATTATTATTATTACTATTATTATTATTCACAAATGAGTACAATTTGTTGGATCCAGGTAAAAAGCAGAATCGATCTGCAGTTCTCTGCAACACTTCATAGATTTTCCTCACAAATTAGTACGTGTCATTGCATTTATGTGTGGATAACGTCGATATTGCAGTTCTCTGCTGCTGTTACAGCTCTGAACAGAAACTCTTCGCAAGCCTTGGATGTTATCTGCTTAAAATATCGCACGGAACGTGCTGTTTCACTTCCCTCTCAGAAATGATGTGAAAGTTACCGAAAGTTTAGCTTTATGGCCACTTCGCGGAAGAAACCAATGTGCGGACGGTCTCTTTCGCACTGCAGCAATTCGATTGTAAAACTGCTTGCGGCGCGGCAGAGCAATGACTGCGAAATTGTATCTCCTCTCGTGATGCAAGTCGGAGTGAAATGATAACTGCGTGCTTCGGAGCTGAGCACCTAGTAACAAAGGCCCGCTGATACTGGATGGCACCAACAATTTTCAAACAAGACTTCTCTCGTTTCACTTCTCTAGCAATTATATGCATTCAGAGAAATCCGATCTGTAAATATACAGTAGATAATAAAACAGGCGGCCGGGTAGCTCAGTTGGTAGAGCAGCTGGCTACGGACTGGAAGGTCCGGGGTTCGATCCCAGGTGGTAACAGGATTTTTTTCTCGTTGCCAAACTTTCAGAACGGCCCCGAGGTTCACTCAGCCTCCTATAAAATTGAGTACCGGGTCTTTCCCGGGGGTAAAAGGCGGTCAGAGCGTGGTGCCGACCACACCACGGGGGCATGGGGCTCTACCTCCATGCCCCCCAAGTGCCCTCATGGCATGTTACGGGGATACCTTTACCTTTACCTTTAATGAAGGACAACGTATTACATCCCCTCTCAGATATGGTTCCTAGAACTACGACGAGCCAAGAGGTGTAACATTTTCTTCTTTTGTGGACAGTTTTAGAAAAAAAAATTGTTTTAAAAATATGAGCTTTTTACAGGTTAGTGTAGAGCAGTGGTTCTCAAAGTGTGAGACGCGATTCCCTGGGGAGAGGTCGTGTAAAAAGCTGAGAGAGGTCACGAGATTTATAAAATAAAACAAAAAAAAAAGCCTCATTTAGTCACTCAGTGTCATGGGGAAAGGTCGTGTAAAAAGCTCAGGGAGGTCACGAGATTATTTATAAAATACAACAAAAATGCCTTATTAATTCATTCATTCAATGTTCTGCCCAAGGACAGGTCTTTCACTGCAAACTCAACATTCTCCAATTTTTCCTATTTTCTGCCTTCCTCTTAGTCTCCGAATATGATCCATTGCATCTTAATGTAGTCTATCATCTGATACCTTCTTCTGCCCCGAACTCTTCTCCCGTCCACCTTTCCTTCCAGTGCATCCTTCAGTAGGCAGTTTCTTCTCAGCCAGTGACCCAACCAATCCCTTTTCCTCTTCCTGATCGACGCCTTATTAACATGTATTTATTTTGTATTTACAAACATAAATAACATTGAACGTAAAAATAAAAAATGTTTCTGTGATTACAAAATAAAAAATAATTAATCCGATAAATGTGTCTTTTTTAGGAAGTGGCTTCTCAAATTCGGACTCTGTATTCAATACTCATTTTAAGTTCAAGGAGAGCTTTTGTTTTGATGGCAATTAAAGACGAGAAACTTATTTTTGCATAAATACGAGGTTACAAGTGTTTTTTTCAAGCTCGACATGTCTTCTTGCAGTCCTGTGATCCAAAAGTGATATACTGTACGTAAGCTCTGCGCAAAAGAATTCTAGTTTCGATATTAAGTCAGTCGGTACATATTCCAATGAGTTTTTCCTTTATATATCTACATATTTTTAATTTCAGCCAGCTGAACGCAACTTTCTAAAACGGGATTCAGTAGCCATCGTAATTTTTTGAGTTCCTTCCAGGGAAAAAAAAATCTATTACTTGAAATTGTAGCAATTTCATTACATATTGGCAATAAAGTTATCAGTAGTTATTAAGTCGTATCACAAGCAGCTAAATTTTTAACGAGTTTTCTAATATTGTACTGTCTTCTTCAGAATTCACAGATGCTTGGATGGTTGTAGGGGAGAAGTGGGTACAGTGAGACAGGGAGAACAGTGAGACATTTTTTATTAGATGGTAAATTTTGATGTTGAGATGTTGGTAACAGTGGAGTTGTATGTTGCAAGAGTAAAGTAACAGTATTTTCATACTCGATTTGATTCTAATTATAAAGATGAGTAATGAAAAAATAATTTGCAATTTTTCACTCTAGAAGTAAAAATTTGGCTTGTGTTTAATGAAGGTTACATTGGATATACAAATGAGATATAAATATGAATGTTTTGTTACCTAATACTATGATATTTGAGATTGTGTTTGGCAAAGTTTCATCTTTCTTGTTTTAATTTTGAAGTGATGGCGTCATTTTTAAATGAACTATGCGTAAAGGGAACAGTGAGACATGCCATTGAAGGGTACACTGAGACGTCTCACTGTTCCCATGTACCAATAATTTGCAAAAACAAACTGTAATTATATTACATTTACCAGTAACTAACATTAAAAATAAACATACTAGTAACCAATTTAGGAACTGTAGCTTAAAATAATGGATACATTACATTTTAATGGTTTCATAAATAAAAAATTATTCACAAAATTTAAGAAAATGTTAAAAAATAATAAAGAATTACATTAAATTGTTATAATTATAAGCTTTGTTGTCACCAAAAATTCATTCCATTTTTCCGCAAAAGTTTGAAATGTCATGGAAAATTCACTTTTCCAAATGTTCCAGTCGTTTCAATGGTTTCGAAGTCAGACATCAAAATGATTCTAAATAAACCTACAGAACATGTCAAGATAAAGAGACAGCAAGCTTTCCTTTCTTTTGAAATAAATGTAAATCATTTCAATGTCCGTTAATAGACACTGTGGTGTCTCACTGTACCCTCCTGAATGGGGAACAGTGAGACATTTGCATTTTTTTTTGACAAACACGTATTGTATATTATGTTCTTTATCGATTAACATTTTTGTTTATGTATTATTATACTCCATGTTTTAATGTCTATTTTCATTGCACTTGATTTTAAAAATACTTGAATTATCACTTGCGTACATATATCTTAAGATTTTGTGTCTCACTGTACCCACTACTCCCCTACTCTCTAGTGATAGTATATTGCTTATTAGCCATTTCAGTGTCACCGTCAGGAATGACAAATGCACAACCTTGTTTATTGTTAATTATATCCGTGATCCATCAAGGTATATCCTATTACTCACTTATCTTAAGTATATAATCTCTACTGACTGTTTTATTTCTGTCCTCACTTTGTATGAGAGTCATTTCCTTACCGGCCTACGCAACAACAAAGACAGGCGCTTCCAGGTTATAAGGTCCATAACAAAATGTCCACAAACTGAATAGTCCAACATTTAGGCCCGATTGTATAAACCATTTAATCTTAGATCAGAGGTTAAATTGATCCTTGTTTCAGCTGAACTTGGAATTTTGTGTTGTATAAAGTCTAATCTGAGATTAATTTGTCTCAAACTAAAGTCAACTTTGACTGAAGAAATTTCTCCGATTAAGTTAGATGATCCAAGTTGTTATTTCTTTGCTGTTTGAAATATACGAGTGACAGATTGTGCAAATAAAATATCCATTATTATTAATATTAATAGATATGTTAGGTACAGTTATATATATTTCTTTCAATTTCTTGCCTTAATACACAAACATTCTTATATTTTATAAGGCTCTATCGTGTTCAGCAGTATCAAATAACATAACCTATAATTATATTATGTTTATAACAACCATTAATTATTAATGGATATGATAGGTACATTCATAAATATTCAATTAACTCTATTACTAAACGAAAATTGTCGTTTTATAAAGCTTTATTATGTTTAGCAGTATCAAACACCATAACATGATAACAACTCGGAGAACAGTCAACCTTCTTCTTATTGTCCGCCATTATTTACATTGCACAAAAAACCAGTGTCTCCAACAGAGTGTACGGAAAGTCGCCAAAAAGTAGTTGTAAAGTCGCTAGATTTCTCATTATCAACAAAGAAAGATTAAATTTTGTCACTATGGGGTGCTAAAAAGGTCACTAAATCCCTATTTAAGCAATATAAAAGTTAAAAGAAATTGTTGTTGAAAAAGAGTTAAAATCGCTAATTGGCAACACTGAACAAACCTGTACAACATAGTCCGCGCATCACGTATTTCACCTGTTTATGCGATGTTGCCGAATCCTTTTCACGTGAACTTAGATTGCATTTGAACCAAGGTAATTTGATCGCAGAAAAGTTTTATACAATAGAAGAAGTGTCTGAACTCGGTTTATTTTCGATCTTCGATCAAAGTTGATCTTTAGTCAGGGAGTTTTATACAATTGGGCCTTAAAGTCCTACATACAATTTGTCCACGGAGTGAAAAAGCCCAACATCTATGTGGTCCATCACTTCATAAAGCCCATGATACGAAAAGGTCCATCATACGAAAGGTCCATACAAAAAGGTCCAGGATACAAAGTTGTTCAACAGAGATGAATTACTAACTGAAATAATCTGTTGGGAATAACAATAGTGTTTCGTTGCTATAGCACTGAATGTTTGTCGACTGGCATTCCCTCAGGCAGTAGTGAGTGGGTGTCTTTTCCACTTCAATGAAGCAATTTGGAGAAATATAATCAACAGGGGTCTGAGGGCACAATATTTGGATATTGATAATCCTGAAGTAAGAAACAAAATACAGGAAATTATGGGACTGCCGTTTATTCCGCTAAATGACTTGCAATTTTTTTGGGATTTGAAAGATTTGTGAACGATATCTTGGACTTAGCATCTTACACTGAAATTACATACATTATTGGTCATCCGGCAAGAGGGCGAAAGCAAGCAGTTCCCCCTAGATTTTCTCCTGAGACATGAAACGTCTATGAATAAGTAATTAATGGCAGACAGCGTACGAATAATGTGGTTGAAGGATTCCACTCTCAATTCCAACGACTTGTAGTGGCACATCATGTAAACATTTGGCGATTCATTAGCCATTTGCAACAACAGCAATTGGAAACAGAACATTTAGTAACCAGGTCCTTGGTGGGCATACAAATATTAAGCGGCCAGTAAATAAACGTTAGCTTATATCAATAATCAAGCGAGAATTTTGAACATTGTCGGTAATTACCAAGATTACAAAGATAGGAATGAAATTTTTCGATATCTTAGAGCGATATCATACGGTTTGAAATTACAATAGTGACCCTCAAGATGAACAACAGATGTATCTTTTGCAGTAGCGGCCGGTGAACAAAATCCTCGGTGAGGCCAGATGCAACTACGTAGTTTAAGTGCTTCCGATAGGAAATATTTATGATATTAATTATTATTGTTATTATATTATTAATATCATTATTACTGTATTATTATTATTATTATTACTATTATTAGTCTGTTCTTATTACTATCAATGAAAAATAATAATTTCACTCACCAAATAAGCTGTTATGCTGTGAGTTTCAGTGATTGTTTCAGTGTGATGAAGCAACCCACATTATGTGTTGATATTCCTCTTTCTTTCTTTTCTTTTTATTTTTTTCCTTTGACAGCAACAAACAAGGCCAAGAGAAGTTTCTTTTGCCTCACACTACCACATAACCATTTATGTTGCCCATACCAGGATGCAATAGAAACTCGCGTTTTAAGATTATGTGTCAGAAAGATTATCAGCGATGTCGTAGGTATCTCGGTAGTCTCTCTCTTTATTTAAAACTTTTTTTCTTTCAGTATTATTTCTTCTCAAAAGGACACTCTTACAATGAATTAACTGCACCAGCATTATTTCTCTCATTTGTTTCTGTTCATATTTTCCCAAAATACATAACAACATTGGCCCAGATTCACTACTGTACTACGAAGTACAATAGTAGAACACCCTCGCTTAAGTCATAAACTGAGACATAAGGGGAGAGAATCGAGGGGGTTTCTGCCTGCCAAAGACCTGGAATTTTGTTATTTATGGCCTAGTTAGGAAGACACGTCACCATTGCTATTCCCAACCCTCTCTACCCTTGAGGCCGGTCCATGGATGGGACGAGTGAAACCTGACCAGGCCAGACGAATTGTGCCTCAGCTACAACGTTTTAAGCGTAAACTCAAAGCCCGCGAAAGGACATGAAATGCATTAAGCCAGACCCGGCACGAGCGATTCTGGCCTCAGGAACAAATTTTACTGCAAAACAGGTCTATATACATCACAAGCCAGACCCTGCACGAGCAATCCCGGCCTCAGGAACAAATTTTACTGCAAAACAGTTCTATATACATCAAAGTTTTCAAATGCTTCTACAGCGATATATGCTTCATTCAAATAACTAATACATTATATAAAAACACAAAATTTGATTTCAGTTAAGTCAAGTGACTGAGGCCCGGCCTCACTTGCCTCAGTCAATCAGCCGCCACTGATCTTTTGTATTACATATGTAAAATGTATAACATAATTGAAATGACAATAAATTTCTCGGCACTTTCCTTGCAGTTTTCCTTGTCGGACATTTTAGGAAAATGGACGAATTTATTTGTGGACATTTTAAGAAGAGGACTTGCTGACAGTGGACCTTTTCAGGTAAGCACATTTTTTGACTTGGACGAATTTTCTATGTGGACATTTCTAAACGTTGGACGTTCTAGTAGAGAGGACCTATTGCAAAGTGGACCATATCTCAAAGATTTCGTTTCAAAAAGAAAAAGTGCTTTATGTCAACAAAGTATTTCGTATTTACTATTCCATACGAATCCAAATATGTTTTGTTGCTAAAAATACAAGATTTGACTGCCTCTCAGTACACAATAAGGTTAAATCCAGAGAAATCGCAAGCAATCGTAATGGGACATAATCGTCTACGAAGTACTCTTGATAGTGGTACTATACCACATATAACATTGAATGGGATTATTGTTAAATACAGTGAAACAGTTAAAAATCTTGGCATTTTTATGGATAGCGATCTAAATTGGAACACCCAAGTAACACACACTTGCAAAAAGATATTTTCTCAACTTCACTCTTTGTTTCATATGAAAGAATTTCTACCACTTAGTCTAAAAAAGAATCTTATTCAGACGCTTGTAATGCCCCATTTTGATTATTGCGATTCCTTACTAACTAATGTAAGTTCACTCTTAGCTGAGAGACTACAACGTGTTCATAATGTGTGCATACGATTCATCTGCAATACTCGTAAATTTGACCATATAACACCTTCCCTCCAGTTACTTTCATGGGTGCGTCTGAAGGAACGAAGAACAATACATTCACTGTCTCTTCTATTTAGAATCATGCATACTTCTACTCCGAATTATCTCTTATCGCGCTTTCAATTTCTTACAACTCTTCGAAACCGACATCAAGCACTTCTTTCTATCCCTCATCATAGAACGTCTCTATACTCATCCTCCTACACTGTAGAAATACCTCGTCTCTGGAATTCGCTACCTAATGATGTCAGGGACTGCCGGACTTTATCACAATTCAAAATTAAATTGGAAAATTTTGTCTTGTTTAATGCTTTTTAGATATTGCTAGAAGTGTTGATTTGTGTTTTTTTTTACTCCAGATTAAAATCGCAAGTTTCTTGTTTATGTTAGTTAATTAGGATACAATTAATTATACTTAATCACTCATTTAAAGTTTGTGTGACTGCAACCTGTGTATATTTTTGTGTGACTTTACTTCGTTTATAGTGTTTTTTCCCCTTTTTATTTCTGTTATTGTATTTGTATTCCTGGTGTTGTGGAAGAGAAGGCCTGATGGCCTTAACTACACCAGAATAAATAAATAAATAAATAAATAAATAAATAAATAGAGCTTCGTCACCTACAAGTAGATAAAAATAATAATGAACTTGATAGCAGATGGGATAATCCTAAGCTAACCTCCGCGACGCCACTGAATGCCAGCTACACGCTAATAAGTGCGTAGTAACATTTAATTAAAACTTTATCTTCAGTGCTGACACAACACCACAAGCGTGCCGCTATCGATAAAAAGCTAAAACCTACGGTAAAGAAGGGATTTCTTTTAATAGCGTAGGCGAACACATAATGAAATCGTGATAGCGATACTCTTGCGCGACAACGTCGGAACCTTACAGATGTCATATCAAAGCCGGTGTTTTGGGTAAGTCGCATTTGGCAAACAATCCATTACCGGGGTCTTGCTTTCATCGCAGTCAATAGATTTCTTGGACAAGAAGGCGACTATGCTCTGCAAAGTACACTCTGTTCACTGGATCTTCTCCACGACTAAGCGGATTATCCTCTTAACAAGCGAAATCCTTTTTGTGACGCACATGAGACAGGGGAGAGATCTGAATTGAAAATGCGATATTACGCAGAGACTTTTTTTATAAAGTACATTGCATACGTAAAACATCCACAGCAAGAGACTGTATTTGAAGACAATCTAAAATTGTAGTAATATGAAATGAAAACATTAAATGTTATAGGATATTAAAAGATTATATCCTGTACAACTGAGGCATAGACATTGAAATAAAATGACAGAAACAAAATCCTAGAAGTGATAAGGATCGTTTCACATCAAAAGATTCATAAAATATTGCATTAGAACAGATCTATAAGTTCTTATCTTTTGTGACAGACAACCGATACACTATCTTCAGTAATACGAATTTACGGTTTATCAGATTTACGAAAACATTCTGTAAGGCTACTAAATAAATATGCCTATATCTGAAAATTTCACTTTTCTATACGAAAAGTTGAGAAAATATCTCTTTTGAATAAAAAAATCAAACTTGTGAAAAATGAGCATTAAAATTAAAACTTTCATTCTTATAATGCACTTAAACTTCTCAGACAAATCTAAAAATTGACATGGATACAGTTTTAATAAATTCTCTTCCCTTTATCTATTGAATCAGTGCTGGCCATCCCTGAATATAGCTCGACCAAGCGGCATATACTACTTCTTTCGTCTGTCTCTTTCCTTTCCGCTGTAAAGCGCTCAGGCTCTCCTGAGCTCTAAAGCGCGCGCTCGCTCCTATGGGCATCAATTGACATGACTGTATTAAAGTATTGGTCTATTATTATTTTTTTCAATATATAAAGTAGTAGTAGTAATAATAATAATAATAATAATAATAACAATAATCCAAGGGACAGAATTTCGAGGCAGAGATGATAGACGGCATTAAGATACATGGATCATATGAGGAGACGTATGAGGAAGGCAGAAAATAGGAAAGATTGGAGAAAGCTTGGTTTTTGCAGAAATCTACGTAACAATATCCGTGACGAAAGAGTCCATGGAGGACCAAGGACGACCTGCCGATTGCGACTCAAGAATACTGTCCTCTCGGACACTAATATTTAACGTGGGAATTTGAGTCAAATCCGGAAGAGAAACACTGCTGACCGCACTTCCATGTAAGACAATATAAAACGAGTTTTGCTGCTACTTTTGCGTTTGTACTTTGATATATAAGCTTGTTACCATGATCTGTAAATGCAATTCAGTGATTCACTAGTGTCCCTGAGACGGCAAACCCACGGGTGATGATGACCGGTGTAATGGGTAGGGAACATCAATACCCCTGGGGCGGCTGCTACCGGCCTTGCAGCGGAGTGGAGCGGAACGTGCCGGCCCAGCCAACATCGGTCGATACCGAGAAAATACAAGTACCAAGCACTAATGTTCCGATTCCTTTGCATATCATCACAGTCCATCATCCATTATTCACAATTCCACCGCGAAAGCCAGAGTCTGTTATTGGCTTCGCTAAACAGGCAAACAAATCACGAACAAGGTCACGGTTGGACTGTGTCATGTTTAAGAGGATGCCTAACTTGCCAGGAGCTTCGCAACCGTAAGAATCACAGAATTTATCTTCTTTTAAATAAGTTTTGTTCCCGCTGATAGCTCAGTTCTACAGAGCGAACTTACCATTCCGCAAAGTCAGGTTCGATTCCCGATATTGATAAGAGAATGAGGGTATAGTCCGGGTCAGCTTACTTCATACCATAAGGGTGAAACCTAACCATCCCCCCCCCCATTACTACATATGTTAGTGGATTGTGGTGATTTTATACTTTGCAGGTTGAATTTTCTTTTGCCAACTTCGTTTCGAATTTCGATACTGACAAATACTACAAATGGTAGTGATTTTTTAACTGGTATGTTGGCAACTGAGATAAATAGCGACAATATTTGTCGGTACTGGAATTCCATGAAATTAAAATTGTACTGGATTTCTGAGCCGGTTACTGGAAGCTAGTGAACTTTGAACACACTAATAATTATTCGTTAATATCAGTATTAGTGTTGCGTTGTGGTTATAATTCAAGACTATAGTCAGGTACGTTTTCGGAGTTAGTACTAATAATTTCATGTGGTCAAACAAAACACATTTTTAGGTAGGTCTCGTGAGTCAATTGTTTATTCAAACCAATTAATTTCGTATTGCCAGACAAAATACTTGACATGTTGATCTCTGTCTCGTATAATTTGCCTACGAAAACATGTTACAAATTATTGAATTATTTAGAATAAACTTCCAACATAAAGTACGATAAATAAATAAGTCGTATAGTACGAAGGATCGTGTGATATCTGGTAACAGTTGGCAACACTGACAAGACGGCAATATTTACTGTTTAGGAACTGTTCTTATGTGACCCTCACTATAGTTTCTCCAATATTATAATAATAATAATAATGATTTATTTTAGCTGGCAGAGTTAAGGCCGTAAGGCCTTCTCTTCCACTCAACCAGCAAAAAGTGTATATACATATGCATGAACTTACAAAGAATCCAACAATTTGATTTAGATGAGAGTTACATGTATACAAAAGTTATTTACAAATTAAACAACAAAATACTATGAACTATTAATTAAACACTGAAATAAACTGTGTAGCAGAATTAAACTAAAATACATAGAATGTTAATATATTTCAAATAATATTAGATAATAGAAAGATATTATTACGAGACAATTAAAATACAGCACAATCAGGATGATGTCTAAAGAAAAAAGTAACAATGTAGTCAGTGATAGTTTAAATCAGTATGATTGGAGTGAAATGCTAATAAGGTTATCTTTTAAGCTGTTCTTAAAGGTGTTTGTTGTCTTGCAGCCCCTAATACTTTGTGACAAGGAATTCCATTGACGCGAGGTGGATATTGTAAAAGATGATGAATAACAATATGTTCTATGAAGAGGTATACTTAGCGTGCCAGAGATAAGTGATCTGGTATTTACGTCGTGGTTAGAGTATAGATAAGAGAAACGAGACGAAAGGTAATTTGGTGTTGAAGTGTGCAGAATTCGAAAGAGTAAAGACAAAGAGTGTAAAGTTCTACGTTCTTTAAGTCGGAGCCACGAGAGACTTGCGAAGGACGGTGATATGTGATCATACCGTCGGATGTTGCACACGTATCTGACGCACATATTCTGAGCTCGCTGTAACTTGACTGACAGTTCAGAACTTAGGTCACTTAACAAAACGTCACAATAATCGAAGTGCGGCGTTACTAGGGTTTGCACTAGGGTAAGTTTTAGTTGCTGGGGCAAGAAGTTTCTCAAGCGACTCAAACAGTGAATGGAGGAACAGATTTTTTTTATCGTTTCTTTAACTTGAAAATTCCAACTTAGATTATTATCAAAAAAGAAGCCAAGATTTTTTACGACAGATGAATAAGGGATTAGCGTGTTGTATTATATTGTATCTGGGAAAGTAGTGAATAATACATCTCCTACTGTCGTTCTGAACACTATGGTATTTCGTATTAGGCTACACTTCTAGTAATTTTTATGAGTAATGGGCTACTTCAGCTCATCTATTTATTAAATATCATAGTTTAAAGCAGCGGTTTTCAACCTATGGTAGGCCTATGCATACCACTGGTGGTACGTGAGCGACATGTGGGCGGTACTTAAACTATTAAATAAAAATATAAGTTTTCACAAAATATGAAAACATAGTTATTTTGTGTATATAGTTTATTTTTCTGTATATTTTATGGAACGTTCTACCGAATAAATTCAAAGAGAAACCGTTAGTTAATTAAACGCGCCTAAATATAGCAGTTATTGGTATTGGATCATAATATAGGAAAACGCCATATAGACGCTATCCATGGAATGATTAGTATTATCATTTTTCTATAATACTACTACAGACGCGTATTTTTAATCCAACTATAAATCACTTGCAAGCAAACATTCCCATGGGGACAGATAAAGTTTTTTTTTTTTTTCACCATGTGGGCCTATACAATGTCAAAACAAGTGTTTATTCTAGTGTTGTTGATCGATCAAAATATTTAATCGATTAACTATTTGAATTTAATCGATCATTCGAGTTTTGATCGAGTAGAAAAAATGTTTTAATATACTGTAATACACAATTATTGTAAAATTTAACTTGTTTTCGGTGATAAGCATAAGTATTAAATGTTGTCTATCTGTATATATTGTATCGTTATATTACAAAACAATTATTTTAATTACTTATTAACATATTTATTATGAGGCGTTCAATTTATTGTGTCAATTTCTCCGGGAATTTTTCAGACAAACATAAATAACAAAAAGTATGACGACTCACCTAGTTAATACTGCTTCATCCATGGTTTTAAACACGTGACTCTTTCACATGTTTCGAATTAAGTGCAGCTCTTCGTTTAGTAACAATGTTTCCTGCATCACTAAACACGAAAAAAAAAAAAAAAAAACTTTTTTTTCTGTCAAGCACTTCTCCACCATCGTTCAATTTAAATCCAAACGTTTCACCGAGTTTACCTCTCAAATTCTCATATGACATAATGGAGTTTACACTTTTCCCAAACCACAGTAAACTGATTTTTTCTTTATCAAACTAAACACACAACCATCATATACAAACTCAGTACAGAAACTGCAACTGCAAAACTACAGCGGTCGAACTACAATCGAATTACCAGATTTTACAAAGAGAAGAACTTAGATACGCTCTCACTTGCACACAGTGGAGACATGGCTATTTTATAAGGGATGAATCCCAAAAAAGTATGTATTTCATATGCTACGAAGTTGAGCTGACAATAAGGTGGAAGTTTTCTTAGAAAACCATAAAACTTAATAAGGGTTTCGTATTTTCTTTCAACTTCCAATAGAGGTAGACTAGGTCACTGTCCTCATATCTCCATCTCTTTCCGAAGTGTTTGTGCAAAGATTTTCTGTACGCTACCTGGTTTGCAGTACAAAATAACTGTAGTATTGTGCTTTTAAGTAAGCAATTTCTGAGAGAGAAATATTGTCGGAATTTTTAGTATGAGTTTGTATTAACCAAATAATCATTAATATAAACTACAACCGATTAATTTTAATCGACTCGATTATTCTATTAAATATTTTTGATCGAATAATCTTACAACTAAAATTGATCGATTAAATCCCACAACACTAGTTTATATTAATTTTAGCCACTCGAACGCAACTACAAAGGCTGTAAAAAATAAGTTTCCCTGGGACCGTTTACAGAAAGAAAACAAAATTTCATAGAAAGATTTATTGGAATAGATACAGCAATTGTTGAGATATTTATCAACATATTCCCCACCGGAATTGAGACATTTGTCATACCGTGGAATCGAGTTTCGTAGCCCTGTTTCGTAGAAGTCTGTCGCCTGGGATCGGAACCAGTGTGTGACAGCCGTCTGCACCTATCTGTCGATCCCACGGTATGTCAAATGTCTCAGTTCCAGTGGGAAATATGTTCAAAAATGGCTACACAATGTTGGCGAATCAGTATATGAGCAAAATATTCGTGAAAATGCACCTATGTAAATTCTCTGCTCTCGTAAGAAAGGTACCAAAAGTTAACGCCACACGATCGTAGGACAAAATTATCACTTTGCGAAGAAATTTCTTGCAAGGGAATGGTTTCGGCTCGAACAGGAATTTCATATCCAAAATTTGTATACAGGCCCATCTTTACATCTCTGTAAAACTCCCAAAAGCATTCGTTTCTGTAATGTGTGGTTTGTCTGTTAGAGCACTGTACAAGTTGAGGGGTGGGGAGAGCACTGCACAAGTTAAGGGGATGGGACACCTTACCCGTAAGCCTAGCCTAGCCTAGAAGCTAGTGCGAGTGGTAAAATGTCTAAAGCCCATTTAAGGACATTTTTCTCCAACGTTCTGTCTAAAAATATTGCAGCTAATCAAAAGTATACACTGTTGTGTGAGTCATTGAATGCGCACAAGGATGCAACCTTAATAAATGAATCATTCCAAGGCTAGGACATGGAATGTATGATCATTCCACCTAAAAAAAAACTAAATATATCCAGCCTCTGAATATCTATTTCCTTAGACAATACAGAATATATGCTCGGAGGATAACACATTACATAAGGACTCTTGCTGAGAATCCAGAACTTAACGTGGGAAATCGAGTGTTTATAATGAAAATCCACTCTGTTATTCATAACCAGTTGTCTGCTCCAGTATACCGCCCTATGCTTCAGTATTCCTGGCAGTCAGCTGGTTACGTGACTCCTGAACAAGTCTCGGACTTCAAAAATGTAATTCAGGTGTCATTTGATTGTTCAGCACTGGAGTGTGGTTCAGAAGATTGTTCAGGTGTTGCTTCTGCGTGTCGTGCTTATTGCTCTGCTCCATTCTGTTTCATGCATTTTATAGAGAATCCTCATGCACATTTTTAAAGAAGTGTATTGACCAATACCAACCAAACGGAGAGTTACACAAATGAATGCTTTTACGGTCTTCATCACCATTGTGAGGTAAGCGTCTGTACAAATTTTTAACCAAAAATTCCTGTTCGAGCCGAAACCCTTCCCTTGTTAGTGATTATTTGAGTCCGGCATTATGAGAATACAAGTTCAAACTGTAACAATATGGAAGTCCACAGTACTATTCAGTTTCATAGAGTCTCAAACTCATAATATATAAGGAATTAAGTCCGCGAATCTTCCGATACTTGAACCTTGTCCGTTCAATTCACAGACAATGAATCTGCTAAACTCGGCAAGGTTACAGCATTAAATAATAAAAACATCCTTGAGACCGAAGGCGGCGATAATAAAAGCATTTTAATCAGCAATGTATATTTTATGAAAAGAAAGAAAATTAGTTTCATTGAAGAAATAATTCTCTTCCGTAATATGTACGTAAATTCTACAAATTGACTTTTGAGAACAAAGACTACAGTTACAATCAGAGAAGTGTTATGTGCTCTAGAAAGGAACTGCAAGATCTGATTAAGGAAGTCAATAAAAATCTGTCCCTTCCTCTATCGCCAACCGCCTCCAATCTTCAGACAAGTGCCAGAAGCCCTATCAGAACCACTAATTGCTTTCTATGTCTAGACCAAACGGAGGGAAAAATTAAGTACGCCATTTACAGCAACGAGTCTTCTCAAATAAGCTTCATCCAGAGTCTTAGTTCAAATTAGTACTGGAAGTGATTTCATGTAGCTTAAAGGCATGGCGTTGACTTCAGTATATATAGTTACATAGCAACAGAAAAAAAAAAAAAGAATGCGCCTCGTGCGCTTTAGGCAAACATGACTTGCAAACAATATTACCCGTATAGAAATACAGTACAACACAACCACAACAAATTAAATACAATTATAAATATACTGTAATATAAAAACGTTACGTGAAATGAGAGGAAAGAGCAGAAAACAAATTCATCATAAACTTACACTCAGTACGGCAGAATACAGACTATTCAGAGCAATAATAAAATACAAACATCAAAGTAAAAGAAGTGTAAGAAGAAAAGAAAGAAAGAATGGATAATGTTACAGTTTAAAAGATAAAGAGTGGAGTTCAGATAGCAGAAGAAGTTGCTTCTTAATTTATTTAACAGCACCATCAACAGAAAATACCAGTATAATGAAATTATACAGAATGTACAATAGTGAAAACTTTCTTCCAAATATTCGTTCAATTCAGTCAAGGATTTCGCAAGACTGGACCTGGCGTGATCATGAACAGACCCAAGAAAAGGACCGACCGTCACCTTGAAGTGGCTGCCGCTTGATTACTTATCTCGCGATAACAGTTTTATCGGCGGAAAAGTCTTTTCCTCTATTACTGTAATTATTTTCAGCAGGTAGTGCACACACATCAGAACGGTGTATCTCGCATACTAATACGAAAAGTATTGTGGATGTGAATATAAACACAAAACACGCACATCCACCAGACACGCTGAACTAAATGGTCATGACGTCAAACTTGTTAAGCACTAACAACATTTATTTCTTGTTTAATATGAACTGTTGCGATTAGCTGCTTACGAACGTCGAGCTGCCAATAGCAACCTATGCTCTTATGTGATTGTCAATTACCCTCGTTAACTACGTACTTACTTACTTACAAATGGCTTTTAAGGAACCCGAAGGTTCATTGCCGCCCTCACATAAGCCCGCCAGCGGTCCCTATCCTGTGCAAGATTAATCCAGTCTCTATCATCACACCCCACCTCCCTCAAATCCATTTTAATATTATCCTCCCATCTACGTCTCGGCCTCCCTAAAGGTCTTTTTCCCTCCGGTCTCCCAACTAACACTCTATATGCATTTCTGAATTCGCCCATACGTGCTACATGCCCTGCCCATCTCAAACGTCTGGATTTAATGTTCCTAATTATGTCAGGTGAAGAATACAATGCGTGCAGTTCTGTGTTGTGTAAATTTCTCCATTCTCTTGTAACTTCATCCCGCTTAGCCCCAAATATTTTCCTTAGCACCTTATTCTCAAACACCCTGAACCTATGTTCCTCTCTCAGAGTGAGAGTCCAAGTTTCACAACCATAAAGAACAACCGGTAATATAACTGTTTTATAAATTCTAACTTTCAGGTTTTTCGACAGCAGACTGGATGATAAGAGCTTCTCAACCGAATAATAACACGCATTTCCCATATTTATTCTGCGTTTAATTTCCTCCCGAGTGTCATTTATAATTGTTACTGTTGCTCCAAGATATTTCAATTTTTCCACCTTTTCGAAGGATAAATCTCCAATTTTTATATTTCCATTTCGTACAATATTCTGGTCACGAGACATAATCATATACTTTGTCTTTTCGGGATTTACTTCCAAACCGATCGCTTTACTTGCTTCAAGTAAAATTTCCGTGTTTTCCCTAATCGTTTGTGTATTTTCTCCTAACATATTCACGTCATCCGCATAGACAAGAAGCTGATGTAACCCGTTCAATTCCAAACCCTGCCTGTTATCCTGAACTTTCCTAATGGCATATTCTAGAGCGAAGTTAAAAAGTAAAGGTGATAGTGCATCTCCCTGCTTTAGCCCGCAGTGAATTGGAAAAGCATCAGATAGAAAATGACCTATACGGACTCTGCTGTATGTTTCACTGAGACACATTTTAATTAATCGAACTAGTTTCTTGGGAATACCAAATTCAATAAGAATATCATATAATGCTTCCCTCTTAACAGAGTCATAAGCCTTTTTGAAATCTATGAATAACTGATGTACTGTACCCTTATACTCCCATTTTTTCTCCATTATCTGTCGAATACAAAAAATCTGATCAATAGTCGATCTATTACGCCGAAAACCGCACTGATGATCCCCAATAATTTCATCTACGTACGGAGTTAATCTTCCCAAAAGAATATTGGACAAAATTTTGTACGACGTCAACAAAAGTGATATTCCTCGAAGGTTACCACAGTTGGTTTTGTCCCCCTTTTTAAAAATAGGTACACGAGTTTCTTCAAGTACTTTGCAGGCGACACTCCGCCAATTTCAACAGCTGTTGCTGGTAAATATATCTACGTGGTCATTATTAGATGTTACCAAAATAATAATAATAATAATAATAATAATAATAATAATAATAATAATAATAATAATAATAATAATAATGCGTTTCCAATTCACTGTGGGCTAAAGCAAGGAGATGCACTATCACCTTTACTTTTTAACTTTGCTCTAGAGTATGCCGTTAGGAAAGTTCAGGATAACAGGGTTTGGAATTGAAAGGGTTACATCAGCTGCTTGTCTATGCGGATGACGTGAATATGTTAGGAGAAAATCCACAAACGATTAGGGAAAACACGGGAATTTTACTGGAAGCAAGCAAAGAGATAGGTTTGGAAGTAAATCCCGAAAAGATAAAGTATATGATTATGTCTCGTGACGAGAATATTGTAAGAAATGGAAATATAAAAATTGGAAATTTAAATTTATTGCTAAAATATATTATGCCAGCGTTTCTCAAACTATGGTCCGCGGACCACCTGTGGTCCTCGAGGTCTGCCCTTGTGGTCCTTCAAAAAAGACAGAAAAAAAATTAAATTCAAACGAATTGCGTATCACACTATAGCTGAAAATCTCAGAGTTTGTAAATGACACATGGCAATCGCCTTTCACTTTTTCTCCCAGTACTGACATTTTATGAAATTTACTTACCCTACCCGTCTACCGACTTCCCACTCTACTCTCAGAAAAAAAAGAGGAATTTGAAGCACTATGAACATGGTGTTTCTTGCTATCTTTTCCCTGCACATCTGGTGCCGTGCCTGTAACCCAGCTAGGGACTACCCGCATTCATAACAGGACCAAAGTACCGAACCTTTTCATGTATTTATGACTTTCTTAATAGTTTGCACACTGAAATGGTCACATACTGTACGTCGTACACCAATAATAGAACATGCAAAATTGCATCTTTACTTGTTGAAAATCGGGCATGTTTCTGCATTAATTTTTTTATTTCTCTTTTTGCAGATGACGATATAAGACATTGTCTTCTATTAACATAAACTTAATTATTTTGCAATTCATTTTGATTAATTTTCAGAAAGTCTATGATATATAATATAAAATTAATTGAATTTAATTAATTATTTCTACATATGTAAGTATACTGGTATTAAAATATGCTACATAAATGATAAATTTGCATTCGAAGGGAACAAGAGTAAGGTGGTCCGCGGAACTGTTCTGACTTAAAAAAGTGGTCCCCAATTCAGAAAAGTTTGAGAAACACTGCATTATCACAGTCTAGTACATACAGTCGCGAAGCTCAATACGTAGTAAATATGCAAACATTAGATACTTGCTCACCACTAGGATCGCTAATATCGCCTCATTACAGGCAATGCAAAATAGAACCGTCACAGTCTATTGTTTCTAGCACCCTCAAAACTCAAGTTTCGTAACTGTATATAGCAGACTGTGGTGTTATGCCGTTTTAAAATTTATAATGCCTTTTTCAAAGATTATTGTGCCTTTTTCTTTTTGTTTTTATTGCCTTTTTGCCTGCCTGTTATAAATGCCTAAACATCCGGACTCTACTGATCACTATCATTATTTCATATATTATATAGTTTCGTATACCCTTCATGCCACAGACGAAAGAAACAATCAGTTTACAGCACATTGCTAAGTGTGATATGTCATCAAGAATGCACCAATTCGTTTCTACGTGTCAGGTATTGTGAAACTGCATTTTGTGGCCGCTTAATGAGCTGTCTCCAAGGAGATTGGACGTCACGGACCGCAGTAACGTCCCTGACTGCACGTGTCGCCTGCTTGACGCATTGTGCTGGACTCTTGAACCTCCGCTGCTCTCGAATCTACAGAGAATGTTGCAGCAGCCAATCCAATTAATAAAGAAAGGTCTTCCTCTCTCTTCTCTATGCTTGTCCCTTAGCAAAGGAGCATTCCAAAATCATCTGGTTGAAACCCCTCTTTGAAAAATTGCACACGGACACAAAAATCTACCGGAAATAGATGGAAATAGAGTTGAGCTTAAACGATATTTTCAAGTATCTGTGACAACTGTGACTGTGACAATTAAATATCTGTGACTTTTATCTGTGATTTTGTCACACCGATATTTTATATCGCTAAGTAAGCACGATATGCATGAATTACACCGATATTTTGTCACACCGATATTTTATATCGCTAAGTAAGCACGATATGCATGAATTACACCGATATTTTGTCACACCGATATTTTATATCGCTAAGTAAGCACGATATGCATGAATTACACCGATATTTTGTCACACCGATATTTTATATCGCTAAGTAAGCACGATATGCATGAATTACACCGATATTTTGTCACACCGATATTTTATATCGCTAAGTAAGCACGATATGCATGAATTACACCGATATTTTGTCACACCGATATTTTATATCGCTAAGTAAGCACGATATGCATTAATTACACCGATATTTTGTCACACCGATATTTTATATCGCTAAGTAAGCACGATATGCATGAATTACACCGATATTTTGTCACACCGATATTTTATATCGCTAAGTAAGCACGATATGCATGAATTACACCGATATTTTGTCACACCGATATTTTATATCGCTAAGTAAGCACGATATGCATGAATTACACCGATATTTTGTCACACCGATATTTTATATCGCTAAGTAAGCACGATATGCATTAATTACACCGATATTTTGTCACACCGATATTTTATATCGCTAAGTAAGCACGATATGCATGAATTACACCGATATTTTGTCACACCGATATTTTATATCGCTAAGTAAGCACGATATGCATGAATTACACCGATATTTTGTCACACCGATATTTTATATCGCTAAGTAAGCACGATATGCATTAATTACACCGATATTTTGTCACACCGATATTTTATATCGCTAAGTAAGCACGATATGCATGAATTACACCGATATTTTGTCACACCGATATTTTATATCGCTAAGTAAGCACGATATGCATGAATTACACCGATATTTTGTCACACCGATATTTTATATCGCTAAGTAAGCACGATATGCATGAATTACACCGATATTTTGTCACACCGATATTTTATATCGCTAAGTAAGCACGATATGCATGAATTACACCGATATTTTGTCACACCGATATTTTATATCGCTAAGTAAGCACGATATGCATTAATTACACCGATATTTTGTCACACCGATATTTTATATCGCTAAGTAAGCACGATATGCATGAATTACACCGATATTTTGTCACACCGATATTTTATATCGCTAAGTAAGCACGATATGCATGAATTACACCGATATTTTGTCACACCGATATTTTATATCGCTAAGTAAGCACGATATGCATTAATTACACCGATATTTTGTCACACCGATATTTTATATCGCTAAGTAAGCACGATATGCATGAATTACACCGATATTTTGTCACACCGATATTTTATATCGCTAAGTAAGCACGATATGCATGAATTACACCGATATTTTGTCACACCGATATTTCATATCGCTAAGTAAGCAAGATATGCATGAATTACACCGATATTTTGTCACACCGATATTTTATATCGCTAAGTAAGCACGATATGCATGAATTACACCGATATTTTGTCACACCGATATTTTATATCGCTAAGTAAGCACGATATGCATGAATTACACCGATATTTTGTCACACCGATATTTTATATCGCTAAGTAAGCACGATATGCATGAATTACACCGATATTTTGTCACACCGATATTTTATATCGCTAAGTAAGCACGATATGCATGAATTACACCGATATTTTGTCACACCGATATTTTATATCGCTAAGTAAGCACGATATGCATGAATTACACCGATATTTTATATCGCTAAGTAAGCACGATATGCATGAATTACACCGATATTTTGTCACACCGATATTTTATATCGCTAAGTAAGCACGATATGCATGAATTACACCGATATTTTGTCACACCGATATTTTATATCGCTAAGTAAGCACGATATGCATGAATTACACCGATATTTTGTCACACCGATATTTTATATCGCTAAGTAAGCACGATATGCATGAATTACACCGATATTTTGTCACACCGATATTTTATATCGCTAAGTAAGCACGATATGCATTAATTACACCGATATTTTGTCACACCGATATTTTATATCGCTAAGTAAGCACGATATGCATGAATTACACCGATATTTTGTCACACCGATATTTTATATCGCTAAGTAAGCACGATATGCATGAATTACACCGATATTTTGTCACACCGATATTTTATATCGCTAAGTAAGCACGATATGCATGAATTACACCGATATTTTGTCACACCGATATTTTATATCGCTAAGTAAGCACGATATGCATTAATTACACCGATATTTTGTCACACCGATATTTTATATCGCTAAGTAAGCACGATATGCATGAATTACACCGATATTTTGTCACACCGATATTTTATATCGCTAAGTAAGCACGATATGCATGAATTACACCGATATTTTGTCACACCGATATTTTATATCGCTAAGTAAGCATGATATGCATGAATTACACCGATATTTTGTCACACCGATAAAAATTAACAGGAAATATTGAAGAGCAGTGCAATGTGAATACGATTTCTCTATACACGCCACACATCAGTGGTTTATATGGGAAAATCCAACAAATAAATTATGTACATGTACCATTAACAAATAAATACTAATCTAACTGAACAGTAACATGTAAAAAGTTAACCTCATATACCAAGAGGTTTTATCGTAGTTGATTGTAGATATGGATCAGTTGATAATTTTTAATGTAGTTGAGTGCGGAGAAATTGAGGCTATGTGATTATCCTAATCGTTTTAAAAATTGATTCTTTTTATTGTATATAATATAATCGATAAATTATTTTAAGTCGTGCATTAACATTATAATATTGAGTCAGAATAAAAATTAACGAAACATCAGTATTCGGAAAAACAATGGAAAATAATTACAGAACAAGACAGTTGTTCAGACAGGATTTTACACAAGATGAAGTATTGGTAAACAATGGTATTATTATTATTATTAATTATTATTATTATTTAAATCGTGTAATCACTATATTATTTATAATAAGAAGGTGACACTAGCGCTGAAGTAGTTTCCGCAATTTCGGATGTGAAAATCATTGCATTTATAAGGAATTTTTTTGTGGAGAGACAGTTGCTCAGGTTAAACTAGCGCTGAGGTAGTTTCGGTGATTTCGGAAGTGAAAATCGTTGAATTTGATTGTTTGTGAAGATGCAGTTGATCGTATATCCAAGGCATAACAAAGCCTAAACTAACCAAACCTAACTTGTCACAGATTCGTATATGCAAGGTGTATAAGATGAATACGAAGGAAACTACCTCAAGGTTAGTTTAGCCAAGTAAGTTTTATCTCGTTCGGTTTTAATTCTATAGGTGCTGTTGTCGGCTTGTGAGAAATGCTTCGAAAGTTCGGAAGAGCATAACGTTCAGTGACACGGAATGAACTAACATGATTTACGTTTGATACCCCTTATTTTCAAATGTAATTAATTATCCCATTTATGTGTAAGTGTAGGTCTATTTTAAAAGTGAGCAAGGGCAATGAGAACGATTTGTTGGAGCAGTGTCTGCTAGATGTCAGATCTTTTCGGAATTTATAAAATTGACAATTTTTGCTAACTACTCTATATTATTGTATTTAAAAGTTGAAAATTACTTGCAAGTTGATGATTTTAACAATATCTAGATAAATATCACTAAATATCAAGTTTAAAACATTGATTAGGCCTATTAATTGGGTGAAATAACACCCCACACGAGTACCAATGTTAGGAAGCACTGTGCGATTTCCTAAGAGTTAATAACCATAAACAACATACCGGTAGTGAACTTATTACAAATAATTTTATTTTAAGTTTAATTATTTTAATTAATACTACCCTGCACTGTTCGTGTTAGAGCTATACATTAAAACTGGATCATACATAAATGAGAGAAGTACATGTAAAGTTATTAAAATAATGTAGGCTCCTGTAACTATTCTGTTTGTAATTAATAGTATAACTAAAAAAAAATTGTTACTGCGTAAAAATTGAGTGGAAAGTACTTATACATTAATATATATTCACAGTAATATGAAAATGTGAAGATCTCGGGGAATATATAAAATATTTATAAAACATATATTCAGACTTAATATGAAAACAAAATGTCAGATTCATGATTGTATTATTATAATGCCGCTAATAACTTTGCAACACATCATCACTTTGAAAAAAAATAATATTGAAAAACAAAGTATCACGAAAAAATAATCAAATACCACCGCCCGATTGCTGTTATTGTATCATGCGCATGCGCAAACCCACGACGTAGAGGAGAAAATATCAGTCGCAGACGTTGCAACAGTCACAGAGTACTGAATACGGAGCAGATTTCGATAGCGATATTTTGTCACAGATATTTCGCGTCTTCAGTCACAGGTTTATCTGTGACAAAAAAATACCTGTGACAAAATATCGGTTTGTGAAATATCGGCCATCTCTAGATGGAAACCTGCGTTTGAGTACGACTCTTTTTGTTGTAAGCAAATGTCCCTGACACGATTCTCCGTGATCCTTCGCGTCCCGTCTGCTATGTTTTCGACCTTCCTTATCATATTGGATTACTAGTAGCAGATAATACAATACAGTTCACAGCAAACAATCTAAACCTAAAGCACGACATCCACAGAGCAGACGAAAACATAGGGACTCACAGTGTTGCCAATTCAGCGGTTTTCCCGCTAAATCTAGCTTTTTTGGATAATCGTCTCGCGGGTAAAATTATATTATCCCGCTTAGCGATAATACTAGCGGTTTTTAATCTTTAAAGTTTCTAAAATGAAAATATTCATATTAACGTTATTGTTGTTTTTGCAAGTTTAATACCGGTTGATTCTAACAATCAGACAGTAAAAAAATGTAAGTGCGGTGTCATTCTAATTAAACGTTAAACATCGAACATCTGCTGTCGCCGTACACTAGTACTTCAAATGATCAACAAAGATTTTAATCATCATCATCATCATCATCATCATCATCATCATCATATCCTTCACGAATTTGGCCTCTGTAGACCTGTTTCGGCCCCATCTAGCAGTCTTCTTAAAGGTCTTCCTGGTCGACGATGTCCTCTAGGTTTATACTGCATCATAATTTTTGGGATTCTTGAATTTTCCATTCTTCTTACATGATCTAGCCAATTTAATTTGTATCTGTTGATTTTTTCTTCTACTGACTCTACTTCTAATTGTTCTAAAATTTCTTCATTCCTTTTTCGGGCTAAAAGAGTATATCCTGCTGTCCTGAAAAATATCATTTCCGTTGCTTTTATTCTGTTCATGTCTTTTTTCTTTAATGTCCAAATCTCGCTTCCGTATAAAAGGGAGGGTAATGCTAGTGTATTATATATTTTTATGCTTGTAGATTTTTGTACTAATTTAACTTTTAATGTATTGTTTATTATTCCTAGAATTTGTGTAAATTTGGTAATTTTCTTGTTCACATCTTTTTCATTTTGATAAGATACTTCACAACCCAGATAATTGAAACTTCGCACTTGTTCGAGGCATTGGTTATTGTGTATTATCTTACTTCTGACTGGGTCTTGTCCTAAAAATGCCATTACTTTTGATTTTTGTGCTGAAATTTCCATCCCAAAATCTTTTAATATTTTATTTAATGTATACAATCCTCTTTGTAAATTGTCCTCTGAATTGGAAATTATGACTTGATCATCGGCATAGAGTAAGGTATTTAATGTTAGAGCATTGGTTATTTTGATTCCTGATGTGTAGATTTGGTTCCATTTTAAAATAATTTAATTTATATAGCCTAAATATTAAATAAAGTTGGTGATAGTGAACAACCTTGTCGAACTCCATTATTAACTAATTTTCTTTCGGATATACAGTTATTTATTTTGACTCTTATTTTGCTGTCTGTGTAGATTTCTATTATATTTTGTAATAGCAAATTTGGAATATTTTTATCTTGTAATATGTCGAATAAAACGTCTCTTCGGACTTTATCAAAAGCTTTCACAAAATCAATAAAAGTTATATGGGTTTCTAAATTAAATTCTCTTCTTTTTCCTAACAATAGTTTGATACTAAATAATGGATCTACACATGATCTTCCTTTTCTAAAGCCATTTTGACACTCCAGAAGGAAAGTTTCAGCATGTTTTTTTTAATTTTTCATTTAAAATCCTACTAAATATCTTATAACACATGTTGAGGATACTAATCCCTCTATAGTTTTCAACATTTTGTTTATCTCCTGTTTTATATATGGGAATAATTACACTATTTTTCCATTCTTCCGGTAAAGTGGCAGTCAGATATATTCTGTTTAGAAATCTTAGTAATCTTTCTTGAAATAGATCTCCTGCATATTTATACAATTCTGAATTTAGGTTATCTTCTCCAGGTGAGTTACTATTTTTCGTTTTCTTTAATGCTTCTTGTAGTTCTTCTTTTGTAATGCATTGTTCATCTGGGTTTTTTGTGTCCCAGAATTTTGAATCAAAAGTAGGATTGTTCCATAAGTTTTTGTAAAAGTCTAGGAATGTTTCTATTTTGGGGCAAGGGTTTATCTTGGCGGATTCCTTTATGTCTCTGTTCATGTATTTTAAAATTTTATATGTATTGGGTTTCATTTTATAAATGTCAGTTTCTAAAAAAGATATAAACTCTTTCCATGATTGCCTGTGTCGTTTTCTAATTTCTCTGTTAGGTATCGACCTTTTATGTTTATAATCTATTTCATCATTGACGGATTTTGTTTGAAGACTTTTAATAATATAATATATTAGAAATTACATACAGACTAAATTCAATTGCTTAAAGAATACTACTAGTGTAAGACGTGTACCATGACAGTGTTAACTATTACTCGTTTTATAAATATACCGGTACGATATCGCTAAACCTTTCTTTGTGCTATTTATCCGTAAATAACTGAGATGTGGGGCCTCAAGATCAGCAACGTTTCGTAAAGAGTGGCTACGTGAAGTGTAACATAAAAGACAAACACAATTGAATTCTGGAGTAAAGTAGCCAGTTACAGGGACGCATCTAAAATAAATCCTTTTCAAGAATTGCTTGATCTTATTGTTTTGTAGGTCTAATGCTCAAGTGAAGAGAATATTTTTTTTAGTATGATGGATGTCGTGAAGTCTACGAAAACGGATGGGGACAGAATTAATGCATGCAATTCTGACAATACGGGCAGTTCTGGACCATGTGAAAAGTGTTGCAAGAATTATCAGGTACCACCAGAGGTTTTGGAGAAAATAGGTACCTTGACTACGTACAAAAATGAAAGTGGACAGGCTAGGAATAACTTACTACCCCGGGGACCTCACAGTCACAGCATTATATTCCTGCGTTAGAAGGTTCAGATGGAGATGATCCAGAGGAGCTGCTAATTTGAGTGGGTGATTTTTAAATTACATGTTTCTCATCAATACTAATTGCATGCGTATAAAATTGAATGTCTTACATTGTGCCGAAACGAAAGCTTCATTGACCAGCGTCTGCGAAAGTTAAATTTGTGCGCTATACCACTTATTATTATTATTATTACAGACGTGGACAAATTATTAACAAAATTGACGATTTTTATGATATTTTGTTTACAAAATTTGACTTTTCAATTTAGACTACAGTTGACAATTTTGGATATTTCCATCATTACAGTAGAGAGAAATATGCAAAAATGTCAACTGTAGTTTAAATTGAGGAGTCAAGTTTTGTAAAAATATATACCGTAATAAAAATCTTCAATTTTGCTAATAATTTGTAAATTAGCAAAAATGTCAACTGCATTGAAGAGTCAAATTTTGTAAAAATATAAAACAAAAATCTTCAGTTTTGCTAATAATTTGGAAATATCCAAAATGTCAACTGTGGTCCAAATTGAAGAATCGAATTTTGCAAAAGTATATAATAAAAATCTTCAGTTTTGCTAATAATTTGTAAATATGCAAAAATATCAAATGTAGTCCAAATTGAGGAGTTAAATTTTGAAAAATATGCAACACTAATCTTCAATTTTGCTAATAATTTGGAAATACACAAAAATGTCAACTGTAGTCTAAATTGAAGAATCATATTTTGTAAAAATATATAATAAAAATGTTCAATTTTGCTAATAATTTGTCCACGACTGTATTATTATTATTATTATTATTATTATTATTATTATTATTATAAAATTGAATAATAAACACATATTAAATCTAGAGATTTTTGTTAGAACGGGTTTTCGAAAGCCATCTAGCGGGATTATATGAAGAACTGTTGGCAACACTGGGGACTCACTGCATTTTTATTGGCAGTCCACTGACCTTCACAGAGCCAGTGGGTTTCACAAGATGGCAATTTGATACAACTATGGTCTATCTATTTCTATTTAGTATTAGTGTTTATTTATTTAACCTGGTAGAGATAAGGCCGTCAGGGGATTACAACTATAACATGAACAATAAGATTACAATTAATATTAAATTTACAATCACAATTACACTAAAAATTAAAGTACGACAAGATTACCTGATTAATGAAAACTAGACATTTTATCATAGAAGTTAAGAACAAAGAATATTTTTGTATTTACTAAATTACAAATTAAACCTACAATAACAAAATTCTATAGTGATGAAATTACCGGATATTGAAATATTTTGTGATAGATTAAGAGAACTATTTACAAGAAACCATGTCTGAACGAGTCTCAATTACTGACCAAGTGCCTAGTAAGTTTGCGTTTGAATTCAATTTTATTTCGACAGTCCCTGATGCCAGCAGGTAACGAATTCCAGAGTCTTGGCAGGGCTATTGTGAATACCCCCCCCATAAATTTGTTCTGTTCGGGGTGAATTATGTTTTAACTCGAGCCTAGTTAATTATAACTTCCTTGATTGCGTCTGATCAGTCCATATCATGAATGCATATAGTGTAAGGTAGTAGAATACATAGTACTGTAATGTTCATAGTTGGGGCTAGGATTTTGATGACCTATAAATCATGAAAAAAATGTCCTAAAAACAACGCATTTATGAACTAAAAATCCTTAAAAAATGCCCTTAAAAATTGACACTGGCACCTCAACCATTCAATAGCCGTGGCTTTCCTCAATTCAGAGAAGCATCTGTGTTATCAGTCACTTATCAGAGACTACTTCACGCTCCGTACCTGGTTTCATCATGAAAACGTAATCACTTTGGTGATGAATACTAATCAGTACTCAGTAAACGTTTGATAATTTTGATAATCGACTAATTAATGTTGAAATAATACACGATATATTGAATTAAGAACAAGAGCAACGCCCTTCTTCATCTATTGCTTAGATATGGGAGAAACGGGTTTATAAAGGCTATTTCGTTTATATGACGTCATTCCATTTTCGACCAATGAAGTGTAATGAAATTTTGAATTCCAACCAATCACAGTCACACTATGCGATAATTTTTGCAGATACATTTATCGCTATCAATTTATCGCATGATCGTTCTTTTGTTTAGTCGTTGTCGCCAATTGTTTCCCCGTAAATTGATGGTCATGAATACATTAAGATGCAACTACACGGTTAAACGTTTCTTTCAACTTCAACGCAATGAATGCAAGATTGATATTTAATATTAATTAATATATTTACGCGGTGAAGACGAAGTTCGAAACGACGCACCATGTAGACACAAAATCTTCATGCATCTTAATTGAACGTACGTTTCAAACTTGATTCTTCCCAGATTGCACGCATACGCGATTGGAATATTGAACTGTGTAGATTCAGTTTTAGTTCCGTTACACACTACAGCGAGAATGAGTTTGTCGAGCTATAAAAAATGCTTTCCTGTAGCACGAGTAACGGTCAAAATAAGGCACAGCTGACATTGGTCCTGCTCCCACAGGTAAAACTTAACCTATAATTGTAGCTTATAAAATTTGCATTTTGTGAATGAAATTAAACAATTAATAGAAAGTCAGATGTTCAAATTTATGTAACATCGCATATCAAACCCAAAGACCTTGTATAGTAATATATACAATGTCTTTGATCATACTCCTTCCGTATGGCGTAATAAAATTCGTGTTTTAATTATCCATACAGAGATGGCTTCACTGTGTAGCAACATGTCTCGCTGTGAATACATAAGCATTCCTATATAGCTGTCCCCACACAATTCTTAGTTCTCAGTGTAGTGTGTAATGTAACGATGAAGTACTAAATAAAGTGCGAAATACTACTTCGACATCTACATTTTCATCTTCTAATTCCATGTCCATTGTAGTCTATCTGAAAAAATTATATTCCTTCATTCAGATTTGATAACTGCGTTTTCAACACTTCTTCATTTAATTAATGTATTAATCAGGCTACTGTAATCATATTATAAGATTTTAAATTATATTATGATTTCAGCAGATAATGAAAATGTATTTATGTTATAATAATAAGAGAAAAGTGCAGTACATGTAATTAACATTGTTAAACCTGTATTTCGCTTTACGCAATTGGCATTACTGAATAATAACATCGAATTTCTTTATTGCAGTAATCGATATTCATCTATTTTATCTTCACAATGTCTGAATAGGTTAAGTATTTGTAAATATACAATTATTAACATTTTGTGATCGAATTTTAGGGATATATTATTTACATTATTATTTTATTCACGAAATAGTCTAATAAATGTCACTCGAGGCCTGAGATTTCCCAGATAAATCTCAGACCTCTCGTGACATTGCTACAGATAAATTTACATGACAAAAATAGGCCTAAAATAAAAACTTCCGAACTTGGAATATTTACATGATCACTATTACATAGCTTATATGCACTGAGCTACCGCGACTAACTGACGAATACCACAGAAGATACGTGTGTTAGCAGAAATGGAAATAGACTGCCAATGTTTGAGCGTTGTAAAATAAATAATTTGCCATATTTCATTCAATATCATCAATATTCACCCGAAACAGAATCATCAAAATTAGCAATTCCAAACGCGTACGGACACTCTCCTTACGATTTTTCTCGACTCCGCAAATATTTGCACTGAACGTGTATTTCAGCGACTCCTTGGTGGTAACGACTTCGCTGAGTCAACTTCATCATTCAGAAAGTGTCTCTCCGATATTTACGTAGTAAGTGCTGGCGTCCAAATAAACACAAGCATAAATGTCAGATTTTACGCTACACAGAACTGTGTGGCTGTCAGTCCACTGATTTGTTTTTCTAGAGAGACATTCGTAAATATTGTAACCCTGGACACAGAACATACCTCTCAAATCATGAATGCCTCAGGAATGCATACACGTCTTCTTTATCAGAGGGCTGATTTACGATGTTCACTTAACTGCGATGCAGAATAACGACCTTAAATTAATCCTTTTTATTACGTACATAATTTAGCCCCACTTCATATGTCACGCGAACACACACAATTATGTGACTACAGGGTGTGATTTCCAAACCGTTGTCTGCACACCACCAGTGCCCACATGGTTCGTCGAGTACTATGTCTTGTTTTAACTATAGACGTAAAAAAATAGAATTACCTCACAAGAAACTCCTCTTTTAAACAAATCTATATCAAGTAAATAATCAAAGGATTGTAAGTAGTCTTCTTCTTCTTCTTCGTCTTATAATAATGTACTTCACTCCTTGTAATTCAGCCAGATGACGGATTGGTGTCAAATTGTAGACGTAAGGTTGTCTTTCGGAAGAGCTCCGTTATTGGAGTACCGTTTGAAAAAGCCTACAACGCTTCGAATATCGGAACTATATATTTTTTTTAATTGCTGAATTTAATTTAATGTCTCTTGCCAGTCGTAGATTACTTGCTGAGCAACTTTTATTGTATAAAACATTCAACGGTCTGCTGGATAACAGCGAAATATTATCACAAATCCAGATTAACGCTAGAACAGAACATTTAAGAAATCGTCAATTGTTATATCATAAAAAACAAAACACTTCAGCACATAAAAACTCATCAGTGTTAAAAATGTGTTCAAATTTCAATGCAATATGTAAAACATGGGATCTAGATTTCAGCATTTCTTACATAAAATATAAACATTTTCTTATTAATATAATGAAGGTAGTTGATTTTAAATAATATTGCTATCTACTGGGTGTTCATTTCAAAGTGTGTCATGACGTCACTGTTGTTGGGTCACCGATTTGAAGCGAGTTCCATCTGATATGTTAGAGAAGTTGCCTATTATTTAAGGCGTTCTTCAATCTGAACTTGAGAACGTGTACGGTATAACTTGAACGTCGTAGCAACAGATGGCGATCTGTACGGTCTATGTGCTACCATAACCTCTTTCGAACTGTGTTTTGCGCCGGCAAGTCGTACGCAGGGTATTTGTTATCATCGGTTGCGTACGGTAACATTCCACAACACAAATCAAATGCTCCGTGTTTATGTTGACCGTCGAAGTTAATGTCAACAAATACGTAAGTAATCGTCTTAACCCTCTCCCCATATCCCGACAGTACGTATTTCCAAACAGTTCACATTCCTGCCACTACCGGCGTTACCGTACGTATCGGCACGTACTCTTCAGAATGAACGCCGTACTTGCTAGCCAACTTCTCTGCCTCTTAGATTATGCACCTGAGCTGCGGAAGTGTAGGAAGATTGAATTCTCTAGGCTCATCAGCTAGCCACATGACGGCATGCAGCGAGCCAAGACACATTTTCAACTGAACACCCAGTATTTGTTACTCTATTATTTGTCATTTATAGCTACATTTTACATTTTTGGCTATGATATCTATACTTATCTATTTTTCATTTATTTTTATTTTGTATTTTTCATTCTTATCTATATCTGTGTCTTTTATTTAGGTAGTACCTAATTTGTCTGTTTTTTTTTTTTTTTTTTTTTCCCCCACTTTTCATTTTTAATTTGTATTTACACTTGTATCTGTTTTATCTCTTTTTTATGTTATCTGCAATTCTATGTTTTAAACAAATATCTGTACTGTGTATTGTAATTGGGGCTTTGCCCTGTTACAGACATAAATCAATAAATTTTACGACGCTGTATCGACATCTCAGGTTATTTAGCGTCTGAATGGAATGAAGGTGATAATGCCGGTAAAATGAGTTCGGGGTCCAGCACCGAAAGTTACCCAGCATTTGCTCGTATTGGGTTGAGGGAAAACTCCGGAAAAAACCTCAACCAGGTAACTTGTCCCGACCGGGATTCGAACCCGGGCCACCTGGTTTCGCGACCAGACGCGCTGACCGTTACTCCAGAGGTGTGGACTCGCAACTACATATCCTTGGGTGAGAAATCAGAGGAAGGGAAAGAAGTTTCTTAGTCGAGAGAGCTACATATATTAAAACCACGTGCTTGACTGAAGGCGAAGGGAGATCCAATTTCAGAAAAGTTCTTGATTTTTTATTTTTACCCTCTTCTCAACAATAAAACAAGTCAACCCAAACCTCTTCTAAATAATCCACCATTGTTTTCTCCCTCATTAGAAGGTACAATAGGAGCTCTGCAGTGGAGTCAGACATCAGATTTCACTCCACACAAAGTTCTTCACGTCCTTCTTAACTGAACAGTAAGATTTAAGTTACAGTGTTCTCTTTGTCTTTGTTTTGACTAGCGTTGTCACAGGAGTAGGTGAGTAATTTTCAATATGAATACAATTTAACATTAAGTTATTCACATTCTATTAATTTCATTTCGAAATTGAATTCAGTGCGTTGAGATTCATCCTAGGAGGAGGAGGAGGAGGAGAGGAGGAGGATGTTGAGGTAAATGATGGAAAATTTGATGCCGTCATAAAAAAATTCTGATAGAATATGACGTCATCGCTTCAGTCAAAGAGCAGGACTTTCATTATTTACATCGGCTCCTTAAAAAACGTTAGGCCTAAACAAACCTTCACGGAAAGTAAAATATGCATTTTGGCGTTAAGATAAGAGTTTGATAGCAAGCAGGTTTGAGATATCCCGGAATCTTGCGAGCGAGACTAAAGACAACGAACTACGGATATAATCCGTCTTAAGGACCTTAACTCCAAAATTTAAACTAATAGTAGGCCTGTATATTGCTGTCGGAAAAGAGTTCACGGAGGTAAGCACACTTCTCGGGCGATTTGAAGGTATATCTTCACATCGTGAAACATCATTCAAACCACAACAAACAAACCAACCAGTTGCAAAGCTTTCTTTCATTCACGCCTGTGCATAATCTCGGAACAAGGTCTTCTTTATCATGAGTATCCCATGCTAAAAGGAAGTTGAACTAGCTGTAGCATATCCTGTCTCCGGCACAGGAAATGATACGAGTATAAAGAGATACCTACATAAATAAAAATAAAAATTCATGACGCTTCCCATTTACTTCACATGAAACGCACGGCCGTGGACGTTTGATGTGACCAACGATCTGTTAAATTATACTCAGGAACATTATATCGTGATGTATATGGGCTATTTCATATGAAATCGATCAGTAAAAAACTTCGCATTTTTTTATACTCTAATTTTTTCCCTATTTATACAAGGTGCTGAGGAGAATGCATTTTCAAAAATATACTATCGAAAGTCAAACGGTTTTCGTATTGTTGAGCGACAAATTTAGTGTATGTTATAAAAACAAGCCTCTTTCAGCGCTCAGAACTCTGGAATCATTTACTGCAGAACATTGAACGAGAGCTCATTTTGAAGCTGACATTTGGTAGGTTATGTTAAGAAGTAATCCTTATTTTTATTGTACACAGAGAGACAGATAATCTGATTTTACTTACTTTTAGGCTTTTTGACCATTTGTAAAAATGTAAAAAAATATTGAGAAAAAACCTTGCATTATTAAGAGGGATTCGGCATTGTTTGCTTAGTGTCTCGGCAATAAGTTTCGAGGGTATTAAATAAATTATTTTCACACGCCTGGACTTGAACGGCGCAGTACCGCACGCACTGGCCGAGAGATGAAGATAAGTGAGCATTGGGCGTCATTTTACTCCTGTGTTTATGAAAACTTGTGATAAAGGTAGTCCAGCTATGCGCTACTAGACGACACATCACGTTTTTATGTCTCCTGGCTTTGCTTGCCTAGGCTAGCTCCCGCCTCACAGTCAGCTGGTTACTTCACGCGCGTACTATTTATTTTCTTTATTTGATAGTTTCAATACTTTCTTATCAATATTGCACCAGTAAAAAATATGTGTTTATTTGTACTTTCAATGCAGAATCTAACCATATATTTTTAAAATATTGTTTCGTGGGCAAAGGCGTCTTAATGAAGAAAAATCCAAATTTCTCCATTTCCATAAAAAGTAAGAAAAAGTGTTTACATGTCAATATAAATTTTAATTTCTCAGCATTAAAATAAACCATGATTTTGATCACAGGGTGAAAGGGTTTCGGAGCTACAACAGTTTAAAGTTGCTAATTTTATGAAAATACGATAAATTTAAATTTTTTTTAATTTAAACACTATGAAGTTCTGATGCCTCACACTTTGCACAAAGCATTGTATCACAGTTGTCAAGGGACAGAAAAAGTTTCATTGTATTTAAAAATTGCAAGGTCAATTTTCTCTATATTTCGGTCGATTTGAGATGGACTAGCCCAATAGTGCCTGTGTTACTTTATTTATTAATGAATAACGTGAAATCTAAAATAGCCATCAAGAAGGAAAATGTATGCAATGAAAATATATAAGAGTTATAAGGAAAGTCACGATGTCGATTGAAGGCTAGGGCAGCGATTTTCAATTGTTTTCAACTCGCAGCAAACTTAACAGCTGCTAATTTGTAAAGGACATAATTAGATTCTTAAGGAGAGAAACTGGATCAGACACGAGTGCCGTGTACGAATATTAAGATCGTGTGTAAAACTTCAATCGTTTAAATGCTAATGACTATAATTTTTATGCTCGACCATGCCGAAATGTAGTAATTATACACCTGGTAGCAGACCTTTAATGCATGTCATTAAAGTACACCTACTCATTAAAGGTCAGGTCTTTCAGCCAATGACGACTCAGGTTACAACTGTTCAGCCAATGACAGGTCAGCTTTCTACCGTTATAAAACCGCAAGTATCGTCGATCATTCTCGGATATGCAATCGAAAGAGAATTAGCGAAAAGTCACGGAGGCTGGAAATCCAATACTGTCGCAGAAGGTTATGTTCTGTTACTATAACAATTAGCGTTAATTGTAAATAATATTCAAATAAATTCAATTTGTCATCTCGTTTTTCAATGTCTAATTTTATTTCAATGTTATCTCTGTAGGTTCTTATGGCCTAGCAAGGCCAATGTGGAAATCTGTTCCTCGGAAAAAATCAATACTTTCGCGTCTGCGCACATCTCACAACATAGGGGACATTGCTCCAGGTCAGATACAATGAAATTAATAATATCAAGTTAAGAAATATGGTCGAGCATAAAAAGTCGTATGAAACTCGCCTATAATGGTAATTAAGAAGCTCGTATGAAAATTATGAAACTCGCTTGTGCTCGTCTCATAAATATCCATACTCACTTCTTAATTACCTTCATTATAGGCGCGTTGCATAATGTACTATTAAATTACGGTGATAGTTCAAAGTGTTGTTAAAGATAACAAATATATGGTAAGTATGCATTACCACCGCTGACGAAAATAGTTCCGATTCCTTTAAGAACCAAGATGCTGGATAAGATTCTGTTCTCATGTTATAAAACGAATGGGTTCAAGCATCAAAATTAACTCAAACGCGAGATTTCAGCAGTTAAGTGAAACTTGAAAAGAAGAAGAAGAAGAAGAGGAGGAGGGGGTAGATACATATAGTCGAAATGAGATTTTGAAGATATGTATTAAAAAGAACAGACTAAAAAAATACATATATGAATATATGAGACTAGTAATATGCGTTTAGTTAAAATATTAGAATATCTGCATAAATCCATGACTACGTCATGCTCAGGAAATAAAGTACAGTAACAAGTTCAAGTCCAAAATGAAGACGACGTGTGGAACGTCAGAAAAAAAACAAATGACATTCAATAACGGCAATCACAAAAGACTTCGAAGACATAGTTTGTTGTTTAATTATACAGGATGTCTTAGGAGGAATGTAAAGCACTGCGTGAAGATTCTTTTCATCAATGGAGCAAATTGAAAAGTAAAGGTTTGGGAGTTGTTTTCTATTCTCACTGGAAGAGAGGTAATTCATGGATCTCAACCAAAAAGGGATTTTCGAGCAGTCAGTGGACGCAAGCCATTGAGATGAACTGTAATACAACACCTGTACGTACTCTCCCTGGTAGAACTCTTGACTCAACCCGTTGCAGAAGATGCGACGAGCAAGAATTGTTTATGCTTGTGAATTGAATTATTCTACTAAAAATGACATGTACAATTGAAGGGTACACGGGAATAACGATCAAGGTCCATTTTAGAAAGTTTCGAGAAAAACGAATTTTAAAGTTTAAGCATTTAATACTTTGTTATGTGTGTATTTAATAGAAATTGACGTAGTGGAATGTCAATAACGATTATTTCTTATTACTAGCTAGACCACATGATAGTACTTACTTTCCAATATAAGATAGCATTATTAACTCAATTTCGATTTTTGGTGGACCTTGATCGTTTTTCCCGTGTACCCTTCAATTTTATATAGCTCAACTAAAATATGTTTTATATTGACTTAATCTGTTTACTATGCATGATGAATGATATATTTATTGCTCAAAAGCGTATTGTCAGATGCATAGCGGGTGTTGACAGTAGGACCTCTTGTAGGGAACATTTTTTTGCACTATAGTACTCTTACTGTTTATGGTTTATGCATTTTTAATGTTTTACTATTAATTTATAAAAATCTGTCTGATCTTAATCAAAATTGTGATTTCCATACCTACGACACTCGTAACAAAAATAGTTTAACTATTCCAGCTCACCACCTTACAAACATTAGTAGAACATATATGGTCTTTGGTATCAAAATATACAACAGTTTGCCTGATGACATCAAATATACAAAAAATTCTCTCAAATTTATGAATTATATAAAAACAAAATTAATAAAACTGTGTCCCTACAGTCTTGAGGATGCACGCATGGGCCCTCGAAATGAATAATGTTTTTTTTTTTATATTTGACTTATTTTAAATTAAATTGTAATTGTATATATTCGACCATGTCTATGCATACATTATGCCATCGACAATAAAGTTCCGTCCGTCCGTCCGTCCGTCCGTCCATCCATCCATCCATCCATCCATCCATCCATCCATCCATCCATCCATCGATCCATCTATCTATCTATCTATCTATCTATCTATCTATCTATCTATCTATCTATCTATCTATCTATCTATCTATCTATCTATCTATCTATCTATCTATCTATCTATCTATCTATCTATCTATCTATCTATCTATCTATCTATCTATCTATCTATCTATCTATCTATCTATCTATCTATCTATCTATCTATCTATCTATCTATCTATCTATCTATCTATCTATCTATCTATCTATCTATCTATCTATCTATCTATCTATCTATCTATCTATCTATCTATCTATCTATCTATCTATCTATCTATCTATCTATCTATCTATCTATCTATCTATCTATCTATCTATCTATCTATCTATCTATCTATCTATCTATCTATCTATCTATCTATCTATCTATCTATCTATCTATCTATCTATCTATCTATCTATCTATCTATCTATCTATCTATCTATCTATCTATCTATCTATCTATCTATCTATCTATCTATCTATCTATCTATCTATCTATCTATCTATCTATCTATCTATCTATCTATCTATCTATCTATCTATCTATCTATCTATCTATCTATCTATCTATCTATCTATCTATCTATCTATCTATCTATCTATCTATCTATCTATCTATCTATCTATCTATCTATCTATCTATCTATCTATCTATCTATCTATCTATCTATCTATCTATCTATCTATCTATCTATCTATCTATCTATCTATCTATCTATCTATCTATCTATCTATCTATCTATCTATCTATCTATCTATCTATCTATCTATCTATCTATCTATCTATCTATCTATCTATCTATCTATCTATCTATCTATCTATCTATCTATCTATCTATCTATCTATCTATCTATCTATCTATCTATCTATCTATCTATCTATCTATCTATCTATCTATCTATCTATCTATCTATCTATCTATCTATCTATCTATCTATCTATCTATCTATCTATCTATCTATCTATCTATCTATCTATCTATCTATCTATCTATCTATCTATCTATCTATCTATCTATCTATCTATCTATCTATCTATCTATCTATCTATCTATCTATCTATCTATCTATCTATCTATCTATCTATCTATCTATCTATCTATCTATCTATCTATCTATCTATCTATCTATCTATCTATCTATCTATCTATCTATCTATCTATCTATCTATCTATCTATCTATCTATCTATCTATCTATCTATCTATCTATCTATCTATCTATCTATCTATCTATCTATCTATCTATCTATCTATCTATCTATCTATCTATCTATCTATCTATCTATCTATCTATCTATCTATCTATCTATCTATCTATCTATCTATCTATCTATCTATCTATCTATCTATCTATCTATCTATCTATCTATCTATCTATCTATCTATCTATCTATCTATCTATCTATCTATCTATCTATCTATCTATCTATCTATCTATCTATCTATCTATCTATCTATCTATCTATCTATCTATCTATCTATCTATCTATCTATCTATCTATCTATCTATCTATCTATCTATCTATCTATCTATCTATCTATCTATCTATCTACCTACCTACCTACCTACCTACCTACCTACCTACCTACCTACCTACCTACCTACCTACCTACCTACCTACCTACCTACCTACCTACCTACCTACCTACCTACCTACCTACCTACCTACCTACCTACCTACCTACCTACCTACCTACCTACCTACCTACCTACCTACCTACCTACCTACCTACCTACCTACCTACCTACCTACCTACCTACCTAGCTATCTATCTATCTATCTATCTATCTATCTATCTATCTATCTATCTATCTATCTATCTATCTATCTATCTATCTATCTATCTATCTATCTATCTATCTATCTATCTATCTATCTATCTATCTATCTATCTATCTATCTATCTATCTATCTATCTATCTATCTATCTATCTATCTATCTATCTATCTATCTATCTATCTATCTATCTATCTATCTATCTATCTATCTATCTATCTATCTATCTATCTATCTATCTATCTATCTATCTATCTATCTATCTATCTATCTATCTATCTATCTATCTATCTATCTATCTATCTATCTATCTATCTATCTATCTATCTATCTATCTATCTATCTATCTATCTATCTATCTATCTATCTATCTATCTATCTATCTATCTATCTATCTATCTATCTATCTATCTATCTATCTATCTATCTATCTATCTATCTATCTATCTATCTATCTATCTATCTATCTATCTATCTATCTATCTATCTATCTATCTATCTATCTATCTATCTATCTATCTATATTTTTGTTTAGCATAACTGATTAGGCCTAATTGTATGTGCTGTAAATTGAATAGTAGATTGTATAGGTCAACTGATGAATTGTTTAAGCTTATCAATTGAATTAATCTACTTCATATAATTATACAATTTTGTATAGCTTAACGAAAATAAATTTGTAAATTGAATTAATTTGATTGTATATGTTTGTATAGTTTGGCTGATGAATTGTACATGCTTTTAAAATGAATGAAATTCCGGGTAATCTTTTGGCGAATCCTCGGACGTCACCTCTTCTCAATTGAATTAATCTACTTCATATAATTATACAATTTTGTATAGCTTAACGAAAATAAATTTGTAAATTGAATTAATTTGATTGTATATGTTTGTATAGTTTGGCTGATGAATTGTACATGCTTTTAAAATGAATGAAATTCCGGGTAATCTTTTGGCGAATCCTCGGACGTCACCTCTTCTCACTACATCTCGTCAAAATATTGTAAAAAATTGCAGAAAATTGTAAAAAAAAAATTGTAGAAAATTATAAAATTGTAAAATTTTAACTTGTTCCAGATCTTAAAGCTTCATTGCTCATGTAAGATCTATGGAATATAATAAATGAAATGAAAATGAAATTTTCACTACCATAATTTCACTATCATCATCATCATCATCATCATCATCATCATCATCATCATCCCCATCCAAGTTATCCAAATACAATAATTTGACTTCCAAATCAACAGCTGTAAATCTGGCTGCCATCTTATTTGACTATTAATAACTAGCTAGAATATGGCCGGTTAGAGATTATAGTGGTTAACCTCCTGTCAAAACCGTAATTGGAGGTCGATGCAGCGTGAAAACGCTTAACCAGGGGCAGTGGCGGACGGTGGGTTTGAAAGTTGAGGAGGCAAAGACGTGAATGATGAGAATATACAAATATAAGGCCTGTGACGTACCTCATTACCAAGCGCAGAACTTATAGATTTTAAGAAATTAAAATTAGGTTTTCCAATTTATGTTTTAGGATCTTAAATCTTATGTTTAGGAATTCATATGATATTACGGGGAAAAAAATAAAAATAAACAACATACTGTTAATATTATTACAACGACTTGGTAAAGATTGCCACTCTTTAGGACACTCTAAGTCCTAACCTACGAATTAGGTCTTTTAGGTCATATTGAATTTAAGAATGTTCCTCTTTGCTACATAAAACGAACAAGAAAAGCAATATTTCGAGAGTAACGAGATAGCAACAAAATTGATTTGAACCTAAGAATCCGGGGCTTGCTAATTACTATTAGATAGTCTAATTTTACAGCAAATTAACTGGACGTTCCTCTTTCTTCGCAAACCGAACAAATAGGTCACAACATACTGAACATCTGCTGCTAGAAGAAGCTAGAGACAAATCTGCATTTGTTTCTAAACTCTCGATATTTTTAAAATACTGTATAAGTAAATACATCTCGTAACAAAAAAGAATAAAATAATAGGAACACCCGCAAACAAGAGAAAATCTAACAACAAAAATGAAAACTTTTACGCAGGGAGAGAAAACTAACAACACGTGATTCAATTTTCTAAAGCCACGAAGAGAGAAAGAGAGATAGCTTCCCAATACAGCCGAAACCAGCTGTGACTATAAGCAGTACAGTTGTCAGCGGTAGGTAGGACGTCTCCAAATCGGCTCCCTTCCCGCGTTCTAGTAAGGCTTACATTACACTATCACATTTCTGTGTCACAGAAGTTTGATAAATTATATATGATAAAATATTTTACAGTGTAATATAGCATCTTTGATCACATCTAGCTGTGACATAGTTCTATGATAAAAGTTATGGTCATCATCATACCTTTGATAAAATCTGTGACTGAGAAGAAAGGAAATGGCGGACATTAAGTACACATGGTCTGTGAAAACCACAAAACTTTTAATATCACATTATGAGTCACATGAAATGTTTCATCATCCATTATTAAATACTTAGTATATATAGAATTTCACATCTTCATACTGAAGTTCTCTCAGTAGAGTTTGATGGATTCCTTTTGTATCTTTTCTCTCTACCCCAATCTCTAACCCAAATCGTCGGCTTAGAGTGTAAACCTGCTAACTAACAAAAAGGAAATTTTATAGGGGAAACAAAAAACTGAGTATAAATTAACTCTGAAACTTCACCACCTGTACTTAGGGTTTGGTCCTAAAGTTTCAGAGTTAATTTATGCTCAGTTTTTTTTTTGTTTCCCCTTTAAAATTTCCTTTTTGTTGGTTAGCAGGTTTACACTCTAAGCCGACGAAATACATTTTTTCTTTGAGTTCTTCTTTAGTATTAATGCAATAACCATTACTGCATTTACAGTTACAACTAGCATGGAACTGTTGTGGATCCATTATTAGAACTGTGATGAAAGATATGATCAAAGTTTTGACATAGTGTAATATAGTCAAAATCTTACATTTGATCATATATGTTTGATCAAAAATTTTATCATATTCTGTGACACAGAAATTTGATAGTGTAATATAGGCCTAAAGTTTAAAATACTCCCCTAACCAGCTATCTTATTGGTTGAACTGCTGTTGTCCTGGTTACCGGGGAGTAGCATCATGTAGCCGACTCATCTCTCCCGCTATCACATAGACACTGCAGGCTGCTAGATGTCGACTATACAGGTTACAGCGCTATCTGTTATTTTTCAGTACGAATTATTTGTACTATCTACAGTACAGCGAGCGGGCATCACCAACTGGATGTGGTCGACTTTACGTAACTTACATCTTAGTCGTAGTGAATAGTAAAATTAATATAAAAGGAAAAATGTTCGTCATTTGCTGTAACTTGTCTGTGATCTTAATCCAGCTGGAATTATTACTGGCATATTGTGTTCTGGTAAAATATTAGGGGAGGCACGGCCTCCCTTGCCTCCCCTGAAAATCCGCCGCTGACCAGGGGTGACATTTTAACTGGTGGTTACACTAACCGACATTGATGCACGACGCCATTAGAGTCTTAAGAGGTTGAAAATCCCTCCCGACCTTGGCAATGAATGCAAGGACCTTCTAGCAGTATGACATGACAAAGCACTCACATGACAGTTTCTACGTCTCGTATATGTATGATGACGCAGTTCGTGCCACCTTACAATAGGTAACGGCAACAGCACTGAATACAGTAAATACAAGATAACCGACTGCTATACGCTTCGCAACACCACATGCTAGCTAAGTAGTTGTCAGCATTGAAACTTCTTACTCTGTATCTCTCGATTTTTGAAAAGTCATTGCGGCTTAAAATACTCACTTAATTGTAAACACAAGTCACGCGAACTCTTTTAATGAAGCCTTTCATGTAAACCTTTTACTAAGAGCAGTTTAACAAAGAGGTCATTAGAAGCCTTCTCCAGAACTTGCTTAAGGGAGAGACGAAAATCACAATAACACCTTAACCAGAACGGATTTCCCATCTCAGTCATTAAGACGAAAGCAAGGTAGGTTCGTTCCCTCCTCATAAAATTCGTCCAATACAACATTCGACAGAAATTACACGATACATGTTATAACATATACAGTATCTTTATTGTAACGTTAAATTAAAATTAGCAAGTCATGAACACTACTGATTTCTAAGAAAAAAATGTTACACCATGACAATGCCAACATTTCTTTTCTCATTACTGAGATATCCTCAATACAGAGGAAATTCGGAGCTGGTCGTTGTTGGTGTTGGCGCCTCTTGTTTTCTGTGTGGGTGCGTTCGTAATGTAGAGTCAAAGAGTGTGTGCGTTTTGAAACTGAGGTGTGTGTTGAGAATATCGTTGGGGTGTGTTTTTGTGTGTCTGTATATTTCACATTGTTCTAGTGTGTTTAGTTTCTGGCTTTTTGGTTGGATGTGTACTATTTCCATGTCTGTGTTGATGTCTCTGTAGGTGTGGTTGGCATTTGTGATATGTTCTGCATATGTGGAGGTGTTTTGTAATTTTGTTATGGCTGTGATGTATTCTTTGTAACATGTTTGAAACGATCTGCCTGTCTGTCCTATTGCAATTTTATGTGTATTTTTGTTTTCGTATGTTAGTGTGATGTATTTTTTGTGTTCTTGTGTTTGTGTTGTATTCTTCTGTTTTTTGTGGTTTTGTTTTGTCTTACGTATTATGTTGTCTATTATGTTGGGGTAGTATCCGTTTTCTTGTGCTATGTATTTGATTGTGTTTAGTTCTTCGTTGTAATCCTGTTGGTTCATTGGTATGTTCAGTAGTCTGTGTACCATTGTTCGGAATGCAGCTTGTTTGTGTTGTGTGGGGTGGTTGGATGTGTTGTGTATGTGTGTTGTTGTTGTTGTGGGTTTTCTGTATACTTTGAATGTGTGTTTGTTGTCTACTTTTGTTATTGTGATGTCTAGAAAATTTATGGATTTGTTGTTTTCAATTTCTAATGTGTAGTGTAGCTTTGGGTGTATTTCGTTTATGTGTTGATGTTGAGGAAATTCTCTTCAAAATATGTGACTGGTTCTCAGTCAATAAATTGGTATTAAATTGTAACAAAACTAACATAATTCAATTTCAATCCTGTCCAAATTCATCCTCATAAATTTCCAGCGCAATAATTTACAATAGATCCCTATTAGAAACAACAACAACCCAATTTCTTGGCTTAAAAATCGATAATGTGTTAAATCGGAAAAATCATATTAAATAAATTACTCCCAAACTAAATTCAGCTTGTTTTGATATTAGATCTATGCAAAAGAAATACCTTAAAAACAATATACTTTGCATACTTCCACTCGGTAATGAGTTTTGGAATAATATTCTGGGGAAATTCCACAGATAGCAACAATATATTTCTATTACAAAAAAAGAGTAATTAGAATAATAGTAGGTGCCAAATCTAGGGAATCCTGTAGGACTATTTTCAAAAAACTACAAATAATGCCCATGACTTGTCAGTATATCTTTTCATTAATAACCTTCCTCGTATGTAATCGTGAAAACTTTGTAACGAATTCAACAGTTCATAGCATAAATACACGTCAAAAAATGGCTTTCATACTCCATCGGCAAGTCTATCGTGCTATCAAAAAGGAGTGCGTTATATGGCAGTAAAAATTTCTAATAGCCTCCCTATCGATATAAAAAATGAAACTCAAAACCTAAGATAATTTAGGGCCAAATTAAAGAAGTATACCTAAAGCAGCAGCAGTTTTATTTTGCCTGGCAGAGTTAAGACCATAAGGCCTTCTCTTCCACTCAACCAGGTTTCAATAATATACATGAAATACAAAATTATGCGATAGATTACAAAACAACATAAAAGAAGATACCTTAGAGATTACATAGAATATAGTATAAAATTTACAAATAGTCAAGATCAGTTACATAATATAAGGACAAGACTGTTCCAAGTCCGTTTCACTGTTTAAAAAAAAAAAAAAAAAAAAAAAAGACGCAGGTTAAATTTCTTACTTTCAAAACTGGGCATAGAAGACTTCGAAATAACCTCATAGCAAGCTTATGAGGAGTGATATTTATAATTTTGTTTGATTAATATATGCAGACAAGGACCTGGAACACAATGAAAGACAGTTATAAAAGTCTGATTTTCAGCCATCGAATTATTCCACTAACAAAACCATCTGCCTTTGGAGTTTTCCGTTGCATCAAATCGCTCTTTCCTTTATACAGTGATGCAGCTGAAATCTGCCACGTGCGTGATGCTCTGACAAGTTGGTATACTTCCTCACAAACCACTCATCCTCCTGCCCATCCTGAATTTCAAAAACAGTGGGACGTTATCTTTTCCCAAAAAATGTTAGATACACTCCTTTCTTCTTTCACATCCGAACAAGACATTGCACGTCTCCTAGCTCTTCAAGAGAGTGAGTCTGGAGCTTGGTTACACGCATTACCTTCTCCTCACATCGGCACCCTAATGGATAGCACATCCTTTAAAATCGCAATAGCTTTACGCCTTGGTTGTGAACTCTGCCAGCCACACCAATGTATTTGCGGGGGAATTGCTGATATTTACGGACATCATGCACTCAGCTGTGCGAGGAGCAAGGGTCGCATTCCCAGACATACATCACTCAATGATATCATTAAAAGATCTCTGACTTCTTGTGGCATCCCGTCTCTTTTGGAACCACCAGGTATTAGTCGCGCGGATGGTAAACGACCCGAAGGTCTCACCTTAATTCCATGGTCTAGAGGAAAGTCTTTAATTTGGGACTCCACTTGCGTTGACACTCTAGCTCCATCTCACTTGCCGAATACCTCCAGACACGCAGCATCTGCTGCTGAATTAGCCGTGAAGAAGAAAGTCAATAAATATGCTCATCTTTTAGACAATTATATCTTTGTCCCCTTTGCTGTGGAGACCTTCGGTCCTTGGAGTCATGACGCTAAAGTTTTGGTATCTCAAATCGGCCAAATTTTGATCTCCATTACTGGTGATCGCCGTTGCACTACTTATTTGCGTCAACGCTTAAGTATTGCTATTCAACGCGGAAATGCAATGAGCGTTTTGGGTACTCTTAAAGAGTCCAGCCCTTTGGACAAATTTTTTCTCCTGTAAAATTTTTTATCTCTATATGTAAATGTTTATATTTAGTGTTGTAACGGTGAAAATATTGTTAATCAAATTATTTTTTATTTATTTATTTTTTCCTGACTGTTATAAGGCTCCGTGAATAGTAGACTTAAAATGCATAAAAACAAATCCTAGCCTGCTTTTCACAAATCAATTTTGTTTCATCAATAAATAAATTTGAATATGTTTCTTTTCATCGAGTCTGATATGCTTCGTCAGATCGACTTTGATAACATCATCAATGCTTTTCTATGAAGAAAGCGCGAAGAAAATGTTTATAATTCAGAAGTAAGATGCATTTGTTTTGATTCCAGTAGGCCAATTTGTTTTCTGAACTGTAACATTTTATTCAAAACTAATTTAAACTAAACATGACCTGTATAATAAATGCTTATAAATTATTTGTGGGAATAGGGGGCAGCAAATTTTAGCACTGACTAGGGCGGCACTATACCCAAATCGGCCCTGGGTATTTGAAGATTATAATCCACTTTGGAGTGGAACTGGTGTTCATGACAAGAAGTAAATTTTATCACTTCCATGGTTATGTTCTCGACCTGGTTGGCGAGTTGGTATAGCGCTGGCCTTCTATGCCCAAGGTTGCGGGTTCGATCCCGGGCCAGGTCGATGGCATTTACGTGTGCTTAAATGCGACAGGCTCATATCGGTAGGTTTACTGGCATGTAAAAGAACTCCTGCGAGACAAAATTCCGGCACATCCGGCGACGCTGATATAACTTCTGCATAACATTTAACATTTAATCATGGTTATGTTGGCAGCGTTGGACACAAATGAAATTAAAAAAACATACATTGTGCTTTGGGGCTTTCTAGAACTGAATTTCATACAAGTTTCCAAGAAGGTGATCTTTAATTATTTTATGCTCGACCATGCCGAAATGCAGTAATTATACACCTGGTAGCAGACCTTTAATGCATGTCATTAAAGTACACCTACTCATTAAAGGTCAGGTCTTTCAGCCAATGACGACTCAGGTTACAACTGTTCAGCCAATGACAGGTCAGCTTTCTACCGTTATAAAACCGCAAGTATCGATTATTCTCGGATATGCAATCGAAAGAGAATTAGCGAAAAGTCACGGAGGCTGGAAATCCAATACTGTCGCAGAAGGTTATGTTCTGTTACTATAATAATTAGCGTTAATTGTAAATAATATTCAAATAAATTCAATTTGTCATCTCGTTTTTCAATGTCTAATTTAATTTCAGTGTTATCTCTGTAGGTTCTTATGGCCTAGCAAGGTCAATGTGGACATCTGTTCCTCGGAAAAAATCAATACTTTCGCGTCTGCGCACATCTCACAACATACGGGACATTGCTCAAAAATTAATAATATCAAGTTAGAAATATGGTCGAGCATAAAAAGCCGTATGAAACTCACCTATAATGGTAATTAAGAAGCTCTTATGAAAATTATGAAACTCGCTTGCGCTGGTTTCATAAATATCCATACTCACTTCTTAATTACCTTCATTATAGGCTCGTTGCATAATGTACTATTATATTTCAGCTAGGCATTAAAGAACATGTACTGTTGGTTCACGAAGTGAACACTACATGGAAACAGCATGCTAAAATGTCAATAACTCAAAAATTGTCATCCTGTGCTTTAAGCCCTTATAGAATTAGATGCCTCAATAATAAAGTACGAAATTCGATACGAACAAAAAAAAAATGTAGGCCTATAATCAAAACATCAGATTTTTTTATTTACAAATCCAGTTTTCCTCCGGAATACGGAAAAGCAGAGACCTACACGTTAAATGGCGGCCGTAGTTATTGAAAACATTCACGGCTATTTAATATTTTGTAAAATGATATTCGATGATTTAGTTGCGTGTATACACTGCATTCACAGTTAATATAAATCAGCTATTGATGTGGAAATATAATCCCAGACCCGGCTCGCACACAATCAACCAAGCGACAGTCGATAGTCGATGACTGCGCTCTGCAGCTTTTGTGAAATGCCGTCGTAATACGGTCACTGGCATTCACAAATATAACAGTTTATTAGTGACAATTGGTTCTTGCCATTGCAATATACCAAGGACTCGGTACTAAAGTGACCCAACTCCTAGTTTCATTTAGGCCCAATTGTATAAAACTCCCTGACTAAAGATCAACTTTGATCGAAGATCGAAAAGTGAACCGAGTTCAGACACTTCTTCTATTGTATAAAACTTTTCTGCGATCAAATTACCTTGGTTCAAATGCAATCCAAGTTGACGTGAAAAGGATTTGGCAACATCGCATAAACAGGTGAAATACGTGATGCGCGGACAGGTTTGTTCAGTGTTGCCAATCTAGCGACTTTAACTCTTTTTCTACAATTACTTTTAACTTTTATATTGCTTAAATAGGGATTTAGTGACCTTTTTAGCACCCCATAGTGACAAAATTTAATCTTTCTTTGTTGATAATGAGAAATCTAGCGACTTTACAACTACTTTTTGGCGACTTTCCGTATTACACTCTGTTGGAGACACTGGTTTTTTTTTTCAATGTAAATAATGGCGGACAATAAGAAGGTTGACTGTTCTCCGAGTTATTATCATGTTATGGTGTTTGATACTGCTAAACATAATAAAGCTTTATAAAACGACAGTTTTTGTTTAGTAATACAGTTAACTGAAAATTTATGAATGTACCTATCATATCCATTTCTGGTTAATGGTTGTTATAAACATAATATAATTATAGGTTATGTTATTTGATACTGCTGAACACGATAGACCCTTATAAAATGTAAGAATGTTTGTGCATTAAGGCAAGAAATTGAAAGAAATATATATAACTGTACCTATCATGTCTATTAATATTAATAATAATGGACCGTTAAGAAGACTGCTAGATGGGGCCGAAACAGGTCTACAGAGGCCTAATTCGTGAAGGATGATGATGATGATGATAATGGATATTTTATTTGCACAATCTGTCACTCGTATATTTCAAACAGAAAAGAAATAACTGAACTTGGATCATCTAACTTAATCGCAGAAATTTCTTCAGTCAAAGTTGACTTTAGTTTGAGACAATTAATCTCAGATTACACTTTATACAACACAAAATTCCAAGTTCAGCTGAAACAAGGATCAATTTAACCTCTGATGTAAGATTAAATGGTTTATACAATCGGGCCTTAGTCGTGTATTAAATTTACACACAACTTTCCAAACAACTGCATAACATATAAAGGGCTTTCATATCCTGTCGGTATTTAAACCCAAATTCTGTGAGCTTCCTTTCCTCGACAGTGCAAAGAGAGACTAACGTAACGTAGCGTTAGCATCACGTATAACCTCCACTTAGCAACGCAGGACATTATTAATAACGGACATACTCCCGTAACCTAGGCGGGATTCGAATACACGACTGCGCTTTCAACATAAAGTTCAAGCACCTGTTTTCCATTGCATAAGCTACTATCGGTAAATGAGAAATATCTGAAGTTTATAATCCATATATTGGTATAAACAACCAATTATACACAAAATTACGACGAATTAATATGTGTTGCTAGTCCTCCATTGGACGCCGGATAGCGGACATATTGGTTGTGTATCGAGGAAACAAAATATCAGAAGTCGATGAGAACTATCCAGGTCCTCCATGTTGGGGACTGATGCAATAGGGAAGCTCCCCCATTTATCATAAAAGAAATACACACTGGTAGAAAAACCGTAAAAAATGGAGCTAGAAGAATTCTGGGTCCTACAACACAGATGAATGCGCAACGACTACGGAAAGATAATACGTTACACTTTGCAAAGCCGAGTAACAAATATTATCATCATAATTTGTAATTATTCGGTTGAGAAGCATTTGTCATCCAGTCTGCTGTCAAAAAATCTGAAAGTTAGAATTTATAAAACAGTTATATTACCGGTAGTCGTGTGTGGTTGTGAAACTTGGACTCTCACTTTCAGAGAGGAACATAGGTTAAGAGTGTTTGAGAATAAGGTGCTTAAGAAAATATTTGGGGCTAAGAGGGATGAAGTTACAGGAGAATGGAGAAAGTTACACAACACAGAACTGCACGCATTGTATTCTTCACCTGACATAATTAGGAACATTAAATCCAGACGTTTCAGATGGGCAGGGCATGTAGCACGTATGAGCGAATCCAGAAATGCATAATAGAGTGTTAGTTGGGAGGCCGGAGGGAAAAAGACCTTTGGGGAGGCTGAGACGTAGATGGGAGGATAATATTAAAATGGATTTGACAGAGGTGGGATATGATGGTAGAGACTGGATTAATCTTGTACAGGATAGGGACCGATGGCGGGCTTATGTGAGGGTGGCAATGAACCTCCGGGTTCCTTAAAAGCCATCTGTAAGTATTATTATTTATAAGTCGGCCTATAAAATTTAGACATAGGTCTATTTTGTGTAAAATAAAAATACAGTTATAGTATTTTTTCCTTTTTTGTACACCCCTGTGGAGTAACGGTTAGCATGTCTGACCGTGAAACGAGAGGCCCCGGGTTCCAATCCTGGTTGGGTTTTATTCCGCGGTTTTTCCTGAACCAATTGAAGCAGAACTGCTGGGTAACTTTCGACGTTGGACCTCGGACTCATTTTGCCATCATTAATTCAAATGTCACTGTCATCGTTACAATAACCTGGGTTAAGTTCATGAAGCAACACGCTGCATATGTACGAGAGCGCGGCAGTTCGGCGACAAAATAATTCACAGAACAGGAGTAGTAAGCTGAATAAGCCTCAGGCAGATTCCCTTTCGCAAAAGAAAGAAAAAAGTGATATCAAATTTCACATTATTACGTTTTTACTCCACACTTCAGGCCAGGAGACCTGTGAGGAAAAGGGAAGCCTCATTACCAAAAGAGTTGAGAAGCTCTGATACACACAAAATAACGCACACCTACTTCATTTTCTGTTTACAGACATACGAACTCTGCGTAAGGACTATTCCATTTGAAATCGATCAGTAAAAACCTCGCATTTTTTTATACTCTAATTTTTTCCCTATTTATACAAGGTGCTGAGGATAGTGCACTTTCAAAAATATACTATCGAAAGTCAAACGGTTTTCGTATTATTGGGCGACAAATTTAGCGTATTTTATAAAAACAAGCCTCTTTCAGCGCTCAGAACTCTGAACCATTTACTGCAGAACATTGAACTGGAGCTCATTTTGAAGCTGACATTTGGTAGGTTATGTTAAGAAGTAATCCTTATTTTTATTGTACACAGAGAGTCAGATTAATCTGATTTTACTTACTTTCAGGCTTTTTGGTAATTTGTAAAAATGTAAGAAAATATTGAGAAAAAACCTTGCATTATTAAGAGGTATTCGGCATTGTTTGCTTAGTGGTACTGCAATAAGTTTCGAGGGGATTAAATAAATTATTTTCACACGCCTAGACTTGAACGGCGCAGTACCGCACGCACTGGCCGAGAGCTGAAGATAAGCGAGCGTTAGGCGTTATTTTACTCCTGTGTTTATGAAAACCTGTGATAAAGCTAGCACAGCCATGACTGCTAGACGACACATCACGTGTTTATGTCTCCTGGCCTTGCTTACCTCGGCTAGCTCCCGCTTCACAGTCAGCTGGTTAGTTCACGCGCGTACTATTTATTTTCTTTATTTGATTTTTCAATACTTTATCAACGTGCCATCAGTAAAAAATATGTGTTTATTTGTACTTTCAATGCGGAATCTAACTATATATTTTTAAAATATTTTTTCCTTGGCAAAGGCGTCTTAATGAGGAAAAATCTAAATTTCTCCATTTCCATAAAAAGTAAGAAAATGTGTTTATATGTCAATATAAACTTTAATTTCTCAGCATCAAAATAAACCATGATTTTGATCGTTGGGTGAAAGGATTTCGGAGCTACAACAGTTTAAAGTTGCTAATTTTATGAAAATACGATAAATTAAAATATGTTTAATTTAAACACTATGAATTTCTGATGCCTCAAACTTTATACAAAGCATTGTATCACAGTTCTCTACGTACAAAAAAAGTTTTATTGTATTTAGAAATTGTAAGGTCAATTTTCTCTACATTTCGGTCGATTTGAGATGGAATAGCTCGTAAGTACGTTACAGAACGGGCAGACCTGCTTCGAGAGCATTGTTACATAAGTCATAAAGCCGGCGTTGTGGAGGTCACAGTCGAATTCCCACGCAGTAGGTAGGATTCGAACACACACACACGTGCTCCATACAGTTTCACGGCTATGTTTCGAATGCCCTGCACACAATGGCCGTCAAATTGACTAGCGGCTAATGCATTGCGATATTATACCACGATATGAACATTCCTGAATACGAAAACAAGCACATCTAACGGAAAATGATGATGAATGTGAGGTCACGGAAAATAGATGGAAGGTAATAGTTGGGTTCCAGCCAGATGATCGATCGCAGAAGATACAGCTTGGATAGTCGCTCCTGTTGTGGTTGCTGAGCTACCATTACAACTGGGCGGTAACGCAGCCATGATTTCATAACAAAGTGATGAGATATTTTTATTTTATGTATTGGGAATTAAACTTGTAGACCAGAGACATAAACTTCCTGAATTCACACTAACAATTAAATACGTTTGTTTTATCCAATTTAATAACCCTTTTCACCCTGAGGTATACTAGGGTTATAGTTGGCATCAAAATACATATTTTATAACCAATAAACAATAGTAAAATTATAATATAAAATTGTGGTCAAGGTTACAATTCACATGGATTATGTAGAAGAATGCACCTTAATGAAAGAATGGATCCTGTTAAAGATTAATTAGATATTTGAGGAATAATCTATTCAAAGATATACAAGAATGTCTAACCGTTTCAGAATAAATACACGACCTAAAAAGATAATCAATAGTAAATTAATATAACAAAGTTTGACTTTCACTTTCAAATGAATACTTAATTCATGAACAATGGAACAGTTAAGAGTAATGAAAGGATATTACAAGCAATGATTTACGGTTACAAGTTACATACGTGATTCAGGAACAAGTACAATAATTAAAATAATAAGACAAGTAATGACTTACAACTAACGAATAACGAAATTATTGAAGGGCAATATATAATAGTAAGGGCAATACAAAAGATTTAAAAACAAATGTAAACAGTAAAGGAATAGTAGAAAAATTGACTTAAACACATTCTTTTTACAGCAATAGGTAACAACAAAGAGATACTAATAACAATACACTGAGTGTAGTTACAGATTAAACACATTATTTTAAAAACAAACACGCAAAGGATCAATAGCTATTTTCAGGCATTATATACATGGACCATGTCTTTAATTCACATCTTCTTGACGTTACTTCGTATATTATTTTGTGTTTCAACCTATTTCAATTTGTTATTTTTCACTGTAACAACAAAATATGTTTCATAAAACCTCAAGGGATTTCTCTATACTTATTGTATCACGGTACTCTTTGTCAATGGCAACCTGTAATGGTTATAGGAAGAAATATATAAGTCCACACCTGTGGAGTAACGGTCAGCGCGTCTGGCCGCGAAACCAGGTGGCCCGGGTTCGAATCCCGGTCGGGGCAAGATACCTGGTTGAGGTTTTTCCGGGGTTTTCCCTCAACCCAATACGATGCAAATGCTGGGTAACTTTCGGTGCTGGACCCCGGACTCATATCACCGGCATTATCACCTTCATTTCATTCAGACGCTAAATAACCTAGATGTTGATACAGCGTCGTAAAATAACGCAATTAAATATGTATATATATATATATAAAAAATAGCTATTAAACATGTTATTTAATAGCTATGATTAATTAATTAATTAAATACTTACAGTAGACAAATAACTTAAAAAAACTCTTCCACTGACTGTACACAAAGCTTTGGACTTCAGAAATGAAGATTGTAATCGAGAAAATGAAATCAGAGATGTGTTTGAACTAATCTGAATTAAAATGAAATCCTAATGCCATGGGCAATGTTCAAAAAGGTGCTGTCCAGGAATTTATTTCAAAGAGTTGGTGCAATTCATGTAAGTTAAGTGAACTGTTTCTTCTAGCTGATTTATATAATTCCATCGCATACTGCAAATTGTGAGCGAGGATTTAGGGGGAGAGGACGGTATTTTTTTTAACTTTTTTCCTATTTGGTGTAAAATATTAATTTTTATATGTAGAGAGCGCATAGCTGTAGCTATTTTGAAAAAAAAAAATTATTTGGGGGGTCAAAATTTGGAAAAAAATATACCCAATGCAGGATTGTACTAAAACCGATATATCTAAACAGTTTTTAAAGATAGATTCACATTGATTTCCTTCATGATACACTATTGACTAAGAGTATAATAGTGTCTCAAAACAACACTGGACCAGTTGCATCGTCTCCTAGAATTCGTACTTGTAATGGTTAAATAATGGCATTTTAAAATTTAATAAGTGATTTTGGACAATCGTCTTCGAAATATCTAGAGACGACAAATACATAATCGATTTGGAAAAGCTCATATTCAAATCTTACGGCTAGATTCGAGAATAGTGAAACAGCAAACAATTCAGTCTCATTTTGTGAACTGTCTCCGTAATATGAAGAAGCCACCCAGAAAGTACAAAGTTCTTCTACTCACTAATAAGATGTCACAGCCTCTTGAAACAAGCATCTCTGAGGACAGCACTTACCTGTAAGAAAAGAAACAAGACATGTATTGCCATTGTAAGAATGTTTTAGTTTCAAGTGGGGAGAACAGACTTCGGATGTAAAAACATGGATACCAGCACGCGAACTCCAAGCGACTCAATAGAGTCTTGTTCTAACAGCATCTCAATAAACGTACGCCAGGGTGTGGAATGAATGTGGATGTGGGAGCGACAAGTTCCATTTGCTTGGAGTGAAGAAATCTCAGACATTTCAATGGAGCGATATTCGCAGCACTGCATTCTACGTAATATCTCACTTCAGCGCGAGGCAACAAAGAAAAAGAAATGTTATAACATAGCGACGTAACATACAACTCGCTTTTGATATATATTTATGGATTTCAATAAATATCAATAAAGGTTTATATTTTTGTAGGAGAACGCAGGTCATAGAAGACTTCTAGATAAAATATCATCATCATTATCATCTTTTTCTTCTTTCTCTATTTCTTGTACTTCATATTATGGTGTTTCTGCTTATTTCGTATGGAAATCTACACATTCAACAAAAAGCGAGAAACTAAACACACTAGAACAATATGAAATATAGGCCTACAGACACACTAAAACACATCCAAATGAAATTCTCAAAACACAACTCAATTTCAGAATACACACACTCTTTGACTCCATATCACACTACACAAACACACCCCCACAAGAAACAAAACAAAAGGCGCCAAGACCAGCAACAACCAGTTCTGAAGAAGGCCAATAGCAGGCCAAAACATGTTAACCAGGTACGGTAAAATTTAACACGAGAAAGACACATAATACATATTCCGAAGAAATACTTTTATTTCGTCTTCGCTTCTCGTATTCATTGACGCTACGAGCTCAATGACTATAAAGGACAATTCTGAGATTTCACTTGGCCTTGGGAATCCAAAAATATTGGGTTTCGTTTCCTGAAAAACATCTCTGTTGTATCCTTACGATGTGTGCAAAGCCCGGTTCAGTGGCAGTTACAGAAATTCACGGAGGGAGAAAATTCGTGCAAAATAAAAATAGGCCTATTTTAAACGTGAAAATTTTACCAAAATACTAAGACTGTGAAATATGGCGTCAATTGCATTCTATACATCGTGAATGGTGAAAATCCTTGTTCCCATATAGCTAACAGGAATGGTTTAGAATGTGAGATTTCTAATTTTGCCTGTCTCCAAATTCTATCCAGTCTCATATCACGTAGAAATCTTACCACTCCAAATCACATTCAGTCTCGTTCACCCTTTGACATTACGTAGAAATCTCATCTCAGCAGCTTGTATTTCACTGTCTTTCTGCGTTACAACGCAGCTTTCGCGCCCATAAAAGAACGGGACCTGGCGTAATTTAAATGAATCATTCCTAGTTTTACTTAATGTTGTATTAATTATTCGATATAATTTCCTGGCACATCTGTAATTTCCATTTAATGTCATCTTCGTATTTGTAGCTTACATCACTTGCCTACTAGGCTATTTAAGTGTCTACTGTTAGCTCAGATCACACAGTATTTTTTGCCATAACTCTTCATCGGTCCGCCTCTAAGGTCATCTGTCCCGCAAAACAAATTCGTCGGTGAAAGTTTAGCAGGTACCGAGCCAGGATGGTCAGTGAGCCTTTGTCCCCCTGTCTTTCAGTTTAAGCACGAGACTGTCACGTGCAGTTGCTTACAGAACAAGTGTCCAGTGTACAGTCGGGAGAAAAAAATATATAGCACGTTTGTGCGAGCTGTAGCCTACTGGTAGTTTTTCTTATATGATTAATTAGTATATCGCTTAATAACACTAAGACTAAAATATTGCTAATTAAATTTATTATTAGACCAGATGTTTGAACATTTTATATTAGGTCTACTGAAAATAAATCGGGGAAAAAAAGGAAATGAAAACATGAAAAAGGCACTGTAAATTTAAAAAGGCACAAGAGACAAAAATATATATACGAGGGGGATCCAGGAAATAACGACCGTTTTGTTGTAATAATTAAAACAATATATATTTATTTGAAAAAACAAAGTCTGTTACATAACTGAAGCTTCCTTTACTTCTCTACATAATCACCACCTACATTTAAACATTTGTCGTATCTGTTCACTAGCTTTAGAATTCCCGTGTTATACTCCTCTGCCGCCAGTTCATTAAGCCAGGTGTTCACTGTCTTCTTCAACTCTTCATCACTTCCAAAACGCGTACCACCCAGAAAGTCTTTCAGCTTAGTGAAAAGGTGAAAATCGCTAGGAGCAAGGTCTGGACTATAGGGCGGATGATCAAAGATTTCCCAACCGGATTGATCCAGCAATTCTCGAGTTGAAGCAGCAGTGTGCGGGCGGGCACAGATTTTGTGGTAGCCAAGATGTTGCGACACAATTTCAACAAGCAAAGAACGAGAAATGTCAGGAAAGGCAATATGCAATTCGTCGAGCGATGTGCGCCTGTCTTGCAAAGATTCTGTCGTTCACTTTAGTCTTCAGGTCTTCTGTGATGAGTGATGGGCGTCCGGGTCGAGTTTCATCGTGGACATTTGTTCGCCCATTTTTGAACATTTCGCACCATTTTCTCACATTTCTTTCATTCATTACAGTATCACCATACACTTCTTTCAATTTCCGGTAAATTTCTGCAGGTTTCAAATGTCGGGCATTCAAAAATCGAATCACACTCCTCACCTCACAGTCGGCGGGATTATCAATCACGTCGTTCATTTTGAAGTAACACAAAATGCACAATGGCGACTTGTTGCAACCAGTACTCACAACATTATGAGAGCACATATTAAGGAAGCCAGTTGACCTTCAAACAAGGAAGGGGAGTCAGCTGCGCGGCGGGTATGCGCGAACGGTCGTTATTTCCTGCATCCCCCTCGTACATAATATGCATTGTAAGTTTAAAAAGGCAAGTATTTTATCAAGTACTTCATATATATCGGTTGCACATTACAAGATAGTCAATATTTCGTGGCTTAGTTGTCTCATGAGTGATGCCTTATTGGTGTCACATATGACACGAGGTTCCAACTAGAGTCGTGCACAACCGTTCACGAAAAATAGAAATTAAACATTGCTATTGAACGCCTGGCGCTATAGTCAATATGCAAAGCTCTCCCATCTTGCGGAGTGTCTAAGGGTCGGTTTATCGAATATTCCAGTTGTTTCAATTCTTTGTGGGTGGACCACATTGAGTCATGCAGGAGTTACAAGGGCCCTTGCAAGGACGCGTTTATCATCGTGTAGGCCTACTATTTAATTGATAATTCTTCCTCTCTCAGTACAATCAATTAATTATCCATCGATTCATCCATCATCCATTCATATACTTATTGATTCATTTGTACATTGATTCACTGATTGATTCGTTGATTCAACAGTTGATTCAATCATTGATTCATTCATCCAGTAGGTATTACAGTTGGTTACTTCAAGAGCAACAACATGCTTCGTGAAAGTACAAGCATTTCAGCTTCAGAGTACTTTTCTTTTCGTTAATAACTATATCTTCTTAAAAACTGATTTATTAATGAAATAATAATGCAGTTCTTTAGAGTAATTAAAAGGCATTATATATTCAAAAGTCCCGCGCCGTGCCGTCGTGGTCTAAGGCATCCCGCCTAGGACTCGCGTTACGGAATGCGCGCTGGTTCAGTCCTCATGGGGAAAGAAATTTTCTCATTAAATTTCAGCCAGTGTATGGGACCGGTGCTCACCCAGCATCGTGATGCACTTGGAGAGCTATAACGATGGTTAGCACGATGATCGGGGGATCATCGCGCTAACCACACGATACCTCCATTCTGGTTGGATGATCGTCCACCTCTGCTTCAGCACGTGGGCGTGAGGCCAGCAGCCGGCTGGTCAGTCAAGGCCCTTCAGGGGCTGTTGCGCAACGGATTATTATTATTATTATTATTATTATTATTATTATTATTATTATTATTATTATATATTAACAACTACTGTTTTAGAGCTAAGCATTTTCAGTTTAAAATGTAAATATTACACCAGAATGTAGGCCTATGCACTTATTTGCTCTTCTCTTTAGTAAGTAATTGTAATTTATTTTATTCTCGCATTTCTTTACGCACCAGATTTCATATTCTACATTACACTTATTTCCTTTGTTGTTACCAGTGTACATTTGTTAATTTATGTATTAGTTATGAAGATACATAAGTGTATTAAAGTGGCCAATCAATAATTGTCCTCATGGGGGAAGAAATTTCTCATGAAATTTCGACCAGTGTATGAGACAGGTGCCCACCCAGCATCGTGATGCACTTGGAGAGCTACGATAGGTAGCGAAAATCCGGTTTCGCAAACCAGCTATAACAGCTGGGGGAGATCATCGTGGTAACCACACGATACCTCCATTCTGGTTGGATGATCGTCCACCTCTGCTTCAGCATGTGAGCGTGAGGGCAGCAGCGGCTGGTCGGTCAAGGCTCTTCACGGGCTGTAGTGCCACGGATTATTATTATTATTATTATTATTATTATTATTATTATTATTATTATTATTATTATTATATTAGCCGTACCCGTGCGCTCCGCTGCACCCGTTAGAAATAAATATAAAGTAATTACGTAATTAAAATAAGACATTTGATCCAGGGAACATTCGTGTTTGATAGAAGGATAAATCGTTTAATATGTTACTTAATTTAAATTGCATCCAAATAATTAAAATGCGATCATTTTGGTCCAGAGACACTCATTTGGTGCAATGACAATTCCTTTAACATGTTTCTTAATTTGTATTACATGCAACCATAGTTAAATGAAGATTGACATCATTTAGATTTAATGTGTATATTTTATTTTACTTGTTATAGGCTTCCAATTAATTATGGTAATAACTTAATTTTAACCCTTGTTTCCTACGTATTCAGTAAATGACGCTTGGCCCACTATGGTTCTGAACCCTTCAAATAACTTAAATTATATTATATAATATTATATTATATTATATTATATCATATTATATTATATCAGAAGTTACTGTAATAACATTATAGCATTATGTCCATCTAGAGAAACTACAGTGGTGAAATAATAATTAATTATACAAATCGGTTAATTTAACTTCCGATATTACTTCATACAAACACAGAAACATTCTGTATATGCTATCTTTCATAGCTTTCTATTGTTGCTGTCCGAGGCCCCTTATACACGAAGTCATTTGTTTTTTAATTCATTACACGGCCTTAAATGGCAGTTATTTTAATTTTAAAACTCATATATCTCATTAAATATCAGTCCTATCAAAATTTTTCACAGAGTAAAACTTATCAGAAATCATTTTTAAAGAAACTTTTGTTATGCAACATATTTCACAAAAATCAATAATAAGCGAGATATTTCGATTTATTTAATTCAGGCCCCCTTTTAAATAACGTATTTTGAATGCCATATAGCCTATAATCTAAGTTACAACGAACTTAATTTATATTCCAGTTTTCATCGAAATCGGTTCAGCCATTATCGCGTGAAAAGGTAACAAACATACAGACAGACAGACATACAAACAAAAATTTCAAAAAAGCGATTTTCGGTTTCAGGGTGGTTAATTATATATGTTAGGACCAATTATTTTTGGAAAATCGAAAATTACCAGAAAAATTTCGGCTATAGATTTATTATTAGTATAGATTAACAACTACTGTTTTAGAGGTAAGTATTCTGAGTTTAAAATGTAAATATTACACTAGAATGTAGGCCTATGTACTTATTTGCTCTTCTCTTTAGTAAGTAATTGTAATTTATTTTATTCTTGCATTTCTTTACGCACCAGATTTCATATTCTACATTACACTTATTTCCTTTGTTGTTACCGGTGTCCATTTGTTCATTTATGTATTAGTTACATAACTATTGCAATTATGCATGTCAATGATAAAAATGTTGTATATCTTCCAAGAATGGAAAATACAAGACAGTGTTATTTGTACTGAAAGTACAGATAATGAATAATCTTCTGTAAAAATGGCATAATGTTTTCCATGTGCCCTTTCACACAATAAATTTAAGAAAATATACTTGAAAAAATATATTTTATTTTCATTTCAGCCAAGGTCAAACAGTAGATCAACATGTCTCACATCTCAGAATAAGGCAATACAACACCACTATAATTGGAAGAAGTTTCGTGAATTTATCTGCAGTAGCCTATCTGTAATTAATTTTTTTCCTTTCAGACAGAGCGCCAAAAGTATGTACACCCCCGCATACTCAATTGAACATTTCTCGAAAACTACTGTCTCATAGAAAAAAAATACTGTGTTTCCCTTCTTATGATACATCAATAATATTGTTTAGACTAAGTTTCACTCAAATTTGGAATTTGACCGCCACAGGTTTTCGGCGAAATTTGTTGATTTGAGATGGAATGTCATTACATATCCGCTACCCACAAGACAAATGGCTGCATGTGTAAACTGACGGCTTCCAAATAGTAAAACACGGGCCCACTGGAGCCGGAATTCATTGCCAACTGTTCTCTCACTCTAGGCAACAACCATACACCTTTTGATGGAGAAGTAAGAGCCATATGTACTGCTGTGAAACAACTGTTGTGCAGGTCCTTCCCCTTTTCCAAACATTGTCCTCCTCAATGACTCAAAAGCAGCGATATCTGCAATTGGAAACTACTTACTACAACAAGCTAATGATGACATTCAACAATGCAGAGAAGACATCAAGAAACTAAATAAAATTGTACATCTGCAATGGATACCTTGTCACTGTGGTATTGCCGGGAATGAAGCAGCAGACTTTCTAGCAAAGAAAGGAACAACTATCCCCCTTTCATATTCTAACATGCTGCCATTCCATAGAGCATCTACAAATATAAGCAGTCGAGTGAGACAACGTTTCCATAAGAGTTTGGAGGACCAAATTAAAGATAAACACTGGAAGGACGCACTAAACTCCTCTCTTCCCGAATGGCCCAGAAGAGAAGCTGTTACGACGTTCATGACTCTCTGGCTAATCACCTCCACCGCCTGGGTGTACTATCCAGCCCCCACTGCATGCTCTGTGGATGTTCCGACACCATGGACTCAAACCACATTAAGACTTGTCCAGCTCTTTCATCTGTCAGCTTTGTGGATAGGTACTTGGAGGCCAGAGACAGAATGCCGCAGTGTTGACATCCACTCCTTCATAGTTTCACTTGCACATTGTTCACTTTATTTCGTTTTCTTTCCTTTTAGTTTTTATCGCCATTGTACGGCCAATGACTCTAGTCAAGTGCCACTGCATTGAATAAAATAAAAAGATGGAATGACTCTATGAAGATAAGTGTATTAAAGTGTCCAATTAATAATTGTAGACCTGTATCAAGCAAACACATTTTTTAATAAGACAAAGTAAATTTCCTTCAATTGTTATTCCGTTTGTCTACTCAGAAAATGTCTTTTTAATGTATGATGAAGTGCGCCCGGTGTTCTGTCTGCAAAACATAAGAGGTAATCGGTTGAAAACCGAATTCGGACGATTGTCCGACCTTGACGGATGTTCTGTAACCGGTTGTAAGCGCTATTTTGTAGCTCTCTGGTTCCAACCAGTCTTCGGACTGCTGACTAAATACATATACACGTTTAACATTTTCCACGGATGTAGCGATATTTGGGTTTCTAAAATTAATGCAAAAACACTCCCGATTTTGAGCAACTGAAGGTGCAGTTTACCACGCTTTATTGTGCTTGTACGTGATTCTTGAAGTGCAGAGAGTCTCAGACATGGCGTCTCCTAGCAGCTCCCCGTCGCTCTTAGCTTTTTATGAACAAGCCGCTAATATCTCAAAGGAAGATCCAGATGCTCTGATTTGGGTGGGTGAGAACAGATAACAAGCGTACTGGTCATTATGTTTCTTTAATGAAGTTCTAAAGTTTTACAACTATACGGTAGTCAAGATTAAACTTGCAAATGAGAAGGGTAGAAGTAAATTGAAGACAATTAAAATGTTGGTTGTTGAAATAACACGAAAACAGCATAAATATGAACTCCAAATTTATTTTTAAAAGACAAAAATTAAATGTTTAATAATGCAAAAGAAAATTTGACCCTAGCATTCGTATAGGACTATATCTCCAAACTCATTTAAATCTACAGGGTGAACCATGAGTAATGCCATTAATTTCAGGGGGTTACTCTTTGAGATATTTCAAACAAAAGAGTTTCATACAATTTTACTCGTTTTTGCTTCCCTTTCGATATTATGCGCACTGTTCAAAACATACAGAGGTGAGCCTGCCTGGAAAGAAATAAAAAATAGGTTGCAGCCGCCAAATTACTCTTCAAGGAACGACCACTCATATAAATTGAGGGAAAGAAGGCAGAGGACGGACATTGGAAAGTTTTCTTTTCTCAATCGTACTATCACGGACTGGAATGCTTTACCTGCAGACTTACTAAAGGCTTTACCAACAACCAAAAATGTATTTAAAAATAGGCTTAAGGACCTTACTAACAGACGGTAATTATACACAGTATTTAAAGGGTGTAAATGATATGTTGTTATTGAAGTGTTGTATCAGTGAAGAATTATGTTGTGTCAGTGAAGTGTGTTGTATCAGTGAAGAAGTATGTCGTGTCAGTGAAGTGTGCTGTGTAAGTGAAACGTGTTCCTGTCAGTGAAGCTGTATAAGTTATAGTGGCAGTGCAAAGTATTTGAACAGTGAAATGTTTTTGAAGTGTTAGTGAAATCAGGATAGAATCAGTGAAATGTGTCGTAGTTCCAGTGCAGTGAGTGAGTTGACAGCGAAATGAGTGTAATGTTGAAAGGTACTTTGTGCAGATATGAACATATACTCGTGGGTTTTAGTTCGATCTTAGTTTTAAGATACAAATTAGAATATTTCAAATGTTATTTTAAGTGATCGTTTCATTTAATTTAGTATATTCCCTGTTGTTGTTATTATTATTATTATTATTATTATTATTATTAGTATTAATTATTAGTATTATCATTAATTGTATTTTTAATTAATAAGTTTATTATTGTCATTATTGAGTGTAATTAGTTACCACTGCCACCGGGTATATACCCATTGCAGTGTGAATAAATACATACATACATACATATAAAAATCGTTTCATACGAAACATTTCACAGCGTGTTTTGGGAAATCCATTGATTTAATTCCCAATATGCTCAGTGAATTTGAGGAGGCAATGTATTATGGTAACAAATGAATGAAAGAATTTTAGTTTTGTGTTTTAAATATGCAGAAATTTCGTCATAAGAAATGTAAAATAGTTCTGCAAAGGAATTTTCAATATTACATTTGTTCGAATCAAATTTCTACACTTCTAGAGGACAAAACTAAAATTGTTTCAATCATTCTTTATCATAATACACTACTGTCTTAAAGTGACTGAACATATTGGGAATTATATCAATGTCTTTCCTAAAACACGCTATGAAATGTTTCAAATAAATATTTTTTTAATTCGAAAAGAAAGCAAAAACGAACAAAATTGTATTAAACTTTTTGTTTGAAATATGTCAAAGAATAACCCCCTGAAATTAATGACATTACTTACGGCTCAATCTATATACAAAATTGACATATTTGCACTCAATAATAAAAGGTACTTTACAGAACATCCTGGTTTTATTTATTATGCATCTGAAATCAAAGCTAAGGTGCAAAACTTTGAACGCTCAGAGTGGAGGCGTTATTTCCATAATGGACACACTTAATAAAAAAAATGGTATGAAATGCAAACGAAAGTTTGGCACCAGCACATATGAAGGAGCTAACTGACATACAGCCAAGAACCTACCGGTGTTCCCGAAACAGTGTTGTCAGATCTTGGAAAAATATTTCCGGTGGTGGTAATGAAAAAAATCCTGAGATTTGTCCACAATTTCCGGAGGCACTTTCGAAAATCACATAAAATATGATTATAACCATCTAACTATTACAATACATGAACCTATAATAAAAAGATTTCTACTTTAATTTTTCTACTCACCAATTTGATTAGTAGTCACCACCTTCCTCTCATAGATATTTCTCCAGACCAGATTACGTTCGTTTTTATGCGTTACATATTTTATATTTAGGGAAGCATTAGTAGTGAAGTTATAAAATATTAACAAAACTTCAACTATATAATGTTCATTTACCAGTTTTAATGTATGCCAGAGATTGGTTTTTCTAAAAAAAAAAATAAATAAATAAATGAATAAATAATTTCCTACATAAAAAAATCCGGAGATTACAACTTTATTTCCTATTTTTCCGGGAAGTTAAAAAATTCCGAAGATCTCCGGAAATTTCCGGAAACCTGGCAACACTGTCCCGAAAGAAGGAAGGAAGAAAGGAAGAAACACGGTGCGGAAGGAACACAGTTCGATAACTCGGGAAAGAAACGCAATGTCCCAGAAAGAATTGTGTTGGATGATTTCGACAAAGCCACTATACGACGTCCCATCTATAACTTTTACGTCCATGAAGATACGCTTCCAACAATCCTTAAACTTCTAATATGTTTGATGAAGTACAGTGGTTATAAAGGACGTAGCACAAGTCTGCGAACCGTTATTGAGGACGATGGCTTTAAATGGAGAAAAATGAAGGACAATACTAAAAGAAAAATTTACATAAGGAAAACTGACTCATTATTTACAGCGTTTCAAACAACAAAGATGAATGACTTGCTATCGTATATGAATAGTCTTACTTACTTACTGGCTTTTAAGGAACCCGAAGGTTCATTGCCGCCCTCACATACGCCCGCCATTGGTCCCTATCCTGAGCAAGATTAATCCAGTCTCAATCATCATATCCCACCTGCCTCAAATCCATTTTAATATTATCTTCCCATCTACGTCTCGGCCTCCCTAAAGGTCTTTTTCCCTCCGGTCTCCCAACTAACACTCTATATGCATTTCTGGATTCGCCCAAATGTGCTACATGCCCTGCCCATCTCAAACGTCTGGATTTAATGTTCCTAATTATGTCAGCTGAAGAATAGAGTGCGTGCAGTTCTGTGTTGTGTAACTTTCTCCATTCTCCTGTAACTTCATCCCTCTTAGCCCAAAATATTTTCCTAAATACTATATATGTATTCAAATCTGTCTTTTTTACTTAATTATGTTTATTATTATTTTTAAGTTAATATTTGTATACCGGTATGTATTTTTCTGTATGTCATTTGATCCTGGTTGAGTAAAAGAGAAGGCCTGATGGCCTTAACTCTGCCAGGGAAAATAAAACTATTATTATTATTATTATTATTATTATTATTATTATTATTATTACTATTATTATTCTCAAACACCCTTAACCTATGTTCCTCTCTCAAAGTGCGAGTCCAAGTTTCACAACCATAAAGAACAACCAGTAATATAAATTGTAACTTTCAGATTTTTTTGACAGCAGACTGGACGATAAAAGCTTCTCAACCGAATAATAACAGGCATTTCCCATATTTATTCTGTGTTTAATTTCCTCCCGAGTATCATTTGTATTTGTTATTGTTGCTCCAAGATATTTGAACTTCTCCACCTCTTCAAAAGATAAATTTCCAATCTTTATATTCCTATTTCGTACAATATTCTCGTCACGAGACATAATCAAATACATTGTCTTTTCGGGATTTACTTCCAAATCCATCTCTTTACTTGCTTCAAGTAAAATTCCCGTGTTTTCCCTAATCCTTTGTGGATTTTCTCCTAACATATTCACGTCATCCGCATAGACAAGCAGTTGATGTAACCCGTTCAATTCCAAACCCTCTCTGTTATCCTGGACTTTCCTAATGGCATATTCTAGAGCAAAGTTAAAAAGTAAAGGTGATAGTGCATCTCCTTGCTTTAGCCCACAGTGAATTGGAAACGCATCTGACAGAAACTGACCTATACGAACTCTGCTGTACGTTTCACAATATGAAACTAATATTTACATTCCAGATATTCCAAATCAAAGAGCTGCTCAGAAAACAGTATACGCCTACTGATATCGGTGTCTATTGAGGTTGATTATTATAATTCATACTGACATTTCTTAACATTTTGTTCCTAACACTGTTAGACTGCTGAAACACACGTGAACAGAAATTCTCGGTTTGCAGCTAAGAAGCCACGTCAGAGCTAAAACATAGCGATGTCACTATAGAGACAACATAACAGTGGTCTATTACGTAGCACCAACTTACTGTACAGCCAGCACCTTGCACATTTGACAAGGGGTTTTCAGGCTAGAGAGGGGGATGGGATACCGACAGAAGAAACTAGCTTTCCATCTCCTTTGTAAACCAATGGCCAACTTGTTTTGCTGTCTCTGGATGTAAGTCTGTAGGATCCTGAGCGACCCCTGTTGATCCCATAAAAGGGTTATTCAAAGCGCACTTTTGGTAGGGTGCACCAGTTCCCTCCTAAGGGCTAGTTTCACCAACATGTTGCTAAAGCATATCTAACTGAAGATGATTTAACTCGAAGTTGAAGTTAAAGCCAATTAAGTTTGTATTAATTTCACCATTGTAATCTATATAAAAATGAAGTCAATCAGCTAAGGCTTCTTTATGTTTTCACAGACTTCTTGCTTCGTAGTAAAATCAGGACATCAGTTATTCATAGATTTCAAAAAGGCATATGACTCGGTTCAGATAGAAGTTCTATATGATATTCTTATTGAATTTGGTATTCCCAAGAAACTAGTTCGATTAATTAAAATGTGTCTCAGTGAAACGTACAACAGAGTTCGTATAGGAAAATTTCTGTCAGATGCGTTTCCAATTCACTGTGGGCTAAAGCAAGGAGATGCAATATCACCTAACTTTGCTCTAGAGTATGCCATTAGGAAAGTTCAGGATAACAGAGAGGGTTTCGAATTGAACGGGTTACATCAGCTGCTTGTCTATGCGGATGACGTGACTATGTTAGAAAATCCACAAAGGATTAGGGAAAACACAGGAATATTACTTGAAGCAAGTAAAGACATAGGTTTGGAAGTAAATCCCGAAAAGACAAAGTATATGATTATGTCTCGTGACGAGAATATTGTACGAAATGGAAATTTATCCTTTGAAGAGGTGGAAAAATTCAAATACCTGGGAGCAACAGTAACAAACATAAATGATACTCGGGAGGAAATTAAACACAGAATAAATATGGGAAATGCCTGTTATTATTCGGTTGAGAAGCTTTTATCATCCAGTCTGTTGTCAAAAAATCTGAAAGTTAGAATTTATAAAACAGTTATATTACCGGTTGTTCTGTATGGTTGTGGAACTTGGACTCTCACTTTGAGAAAGGAACAGAGATTAAGGGTGTTTGAGAATAAGGTGCTTAGGAAAATATTTGGGGTTAAGAGGGATGACGTTACAGAAGAATAGAGAAAGTTACACAACACAGAACTGCACGCATTGTATTCTTCACCTGACATAATTAGGAACATTAAATCCAGACGTTTGAGGTGGGCACGGCATGTAGCACGTATGGGCGAATCCAGAAATGCATATAGAGTGTTAGTTGGGAGGCGTGAGGGAAAAAGACCTTTGTGGAGGCCGAGACGTAGATGGGAAGATAATATTAAAATTGATTTGATGGAGGTGGGATATGATGCTAGGGACTGGTTTAATCTTGCTCAGGATAGGGACCGATGGCGGGCTTATGTGAGGGCGGCATTGAACCTCTGGGTTCCTTAAAAGCCAGTAAGTAAGTAAGTAAAATATGTATTTCAGACGGCCATAGTATCTGTTATGTACAGATCTCCATTTGTCATACATTTTATCCTCTGTAATAATACGGAGCGACCGATATAAACCTTTACAATTTTAATGACTTATAATAGCAAACGTGTGCAATCTGTTCTCAATTACGGAGTAACTGTGGAAGATTCCTCAGAGTAAATGTTGAAAATGTCTTCCACCTGAATCCATACACAACTGTACTCGTCGCACCATATTCCGTGACGTTCTCCGAAGTGTTTTCTCGACAATGTTTCTGATTTCATTCTTAATGGTCTCATTGAGTTCAGCAAGTGATCGAGGTCTATTTTTGTACACTTTATCCTTAAATAAGCCCCATAAGAAGAAGTCCGGAGAGGTTGTCAGGTGATAAGGGGGGCCACAGTTTTTTTATTAGACTCGCAAGTCGATTTCTTTGCAGCTCTCTAACATGTACCATATGAGTAGCCGGTTTCCTGGCTCAATCGACGCAATAATTTCTTTGGCGAGTTCACTAAACATCATCAACACAATCTTAACTCATTGCAAGTCTGTTTTTTTCACTCAAGTGTTGCAATTAGTATAGATTCCAGGCGTTTCCCTGGTTCTAGATAACTTCTCGTTTTTCTATGTCCTGTTGTTGCCTGCATTCAGGACAGTCCGGAAACTTATTGATTATCCTTTGTATTTACTTCATTCATCAGACCCATCTGGCAATACGGCTGTTCAATATGGAGTTCTGCATCTAACAGCCAAATCAAGGGGATACAAACCATAAAAAAAATCCGTGGCTTAGAATAATAGGAGGCGCACCCTAGTATGTGTGGAACACCTCATTGTATTATGATTTAGGATTTCCGGAGGTGAACACAATCCTCCGCAAAAGAAGTTACAGAACACTACACGGCTCTTTCAATCATCATGAAAATAAGGATATCTTATGCGAAGTTTTACCGTTAGATGGCAGGAGCGTTCCATGCGGCACAACATGTTGTAGGGCTATATTATGTAATGCTACAGTAGATTACGTTCTCCAGCTTGTTGGTTTTCTTATATAATTATATTTATAATATAATTCAGTATTTTCTAACCTCATAATTTCATTTAATTTACAACAAATAACAGCGTAAACTTGTATAATACTGAGCGATTCCCCTTAAAAGATGGATGGGGATATCTGCAGAGTGCAGAATATAGATACGAGTAAATTGAATATTCATTAACTTAAACGAGAACTATGAGAACGAGGTGCAGGAATAAAAAAAGTAAAAAATACGAACTTTGTCGATGGTGAATATTACCTCTTTAATCGTTAGTATTGTAAGTACCGTACGGAAAAAAAAAACAGGATATGCAGCCAACAATATATTTTTTTATAGGGAAGGGACTATCGAGATTGAATTCCTCGTATTTTTCTCTCTAGTTGCAGAAAGATCAAATGCAATGTTTGATAAGATAATATAATATGATCGCAGTAGTATCACGATTATTTCTGTGTTTTGTAGGTTAAGGGCATACAGTTTTGAATACTATGAAGGATGATTTTGAATATTTGAAGTAAAAACCTAGTTTTAATAATTAGTCTACAGCACATTAAAAACATTATTCACGAAATGGATTTCACTATGGACCATCCTGGATAATAAACATCCCAGTTAATCGAGAGTTTACTGCAGGCGTAAAATGCTGGCGTAAACTTCGGAGACTCCTAGAAGTACTGAATATAATCTAAGCTAACATAGCTTGCTGTCGAGGTTGCATATGTTTTTATTAATTTTTCTTTCCCCTCCTCCAAAATGAAACTGTAGCCAGCAATTCCTTACTTGAAGTAGTTATTTTTGTTTAACAGCTAGCACTTTCGAGGCGAAATTTAATTGGATAATTTTTTTAAAGTATATATTCAGAATATTTCGAGATCTGAATGAAGACAAAAGGCTTTCCCTGAAGGCGGCGGAATTAGAAGAGCGGACATCGTGGCTCTAGACAAGACCAATAGTAAAGGCTTTATACTGGACCCAACTGTTAGATTTGAGATGAGCCAGACCCAACCATCCGAGGTCAACAAAGAAAAACAACAAATTTATGAGCCTACTATTCCGTATTTTCGAGAAAAATATCAGATGGAAGGCACCTGGGAAGTACATGGTTTAATGATCGGAGCGAGGGGCACCATCCCACGATCAACTGTAAACACTATCAAAACATTTGGAATCCATGACATCATTCCAGAAATAATTACTTCAACCATTAAAGGGTCTGTGGCAATTCTGAAAAATCATTTATACGGAATATCATAATACCCCCCCCTTTCTATTCGTTAGTGTGTGATTGTTACAAATATATGTACAAATTTATTATTTCTTAAACTTAAGCTCCTAGTTCACATTTAAATTTGGCTCATCTATCTTACTGTAATCATTACTATTCTTATATGTGTGTTATTCTGTGTTTTTGGCAACCCAGGATGCCTGGGCAGACTATTTCTTGAAATAAATTATATATATAGGAACACAAGAAAAATTAGCATTTTGAGTTGTTTTCAAGAGTATTTAATGTACTAATACACTATGTAAATTCTCAGTGTTTATTTGAAAACAAATGCAAACGCAAAGCGTATCCCTCAAAGTACACGCGCGCTATCTGTTGGTGCCAATTCAGGATATCCCTATACTCTCGATCGGCAAATTCTAGGAAATCACTCACCTGAATCGCCATTTAAAAGATTGAAAAGGAAGAGAAATACAGGTTTAATATTCTGTAAATTGCATTAATGTCGGGATCAGCATAGGATGGCATGGAGCCCCAAATACATGTCAGACGTGGACAAATTATTAGCAAAGTTGAAGGTTTTTTAAATATATTTTTACAAAATATGATTTTTCAATTTAGACTACAGTTAACATTTTTGCGCATTTCCAAATTATTAGCAAAATTGAAGATTTGTATTGTATAATATTTTTAGAAAACCTAACTCTTCAATTTTGACTACATTTGATATTTTTGCGTATTTACAAATTATTAGCAAAACTGAAGATTTTTTATTAGGCCTATATATTTTTACAAAATTCGATTCTTCAATTTGGAATACAGTTGACATTTTGGATAGTTCCAAATTATTAGCAAAACTGAAGATTATTATTATATATTTTTACAAAACTTGACTCTTCAATTTAGACTGTAGTTGACATTTTTGCTAATTTACAAATTATTAACAAAATTGAAGATTTTTATTATATATTTTTACAAAATGTAACTTTTCAATTTAAACTACAGTTGACATTTTTGCATATTTCTGTCTACTGGGTAATGATATAAATAAGCAAAATTGTCAACAGTATGATAGTCGAAATTTAAAAGTCAAATTTTGTAAACAGAATTATCATAAAAATCGTCAATTTTGTTAATAATTTGTCCACGTCTGTACTGTTACTTTACTAAACTGAAATACGTAAGTGTATATTTCATACAATAAAGTTTCCTTGGATTAAAAAAAAGCACACAAAAAGTCATAAAATTGTACACCTGATTATTTCCTCACAATAGTGTGTCCATTAACAGTTAAAAACCTTAAAAGCAGTGCGAAGTGCAGAGAGAAAAAACCTCGAGATAAAACTGTGCAGAGGCTTAGTATTGGAATGTAAGCTTAAGGGAGGAAGAACATCGTCTGATTTTCTAAACCAGCCTAAAAGACTGCACAAACAACGAGTGTGGTTTTGTACGGGGAGAGATTCCAGGTTCGGGGTAGATATGTTAAAGCTGGTGACAGCGGTACCAACAGCCAGTTTCTGCGACTTGGCTGGATTCCAGCGCCATACTGGAGGGAGGGAGATGTTTTCCAGCCAGCCCGTGGCCGGACCAACTGTAGCTGCGATATTGCTCGTCACACTGCAAACATATCAGTGTCATACAAGCAAGCCGGCTGCGTTTCAAGTCCTTGTTGCTGTAATATGAATCGGAAATCGTTATCGACGCCGCACAAGTGGCTGATGTTCACAGTCCGGCTGGAGTTCGACTCCCGATGGGGGCTTTGTACAGGAACATCATTTTATTTTTACTAACATTTGTAATATTAACCTGGCTATGCCTCTGGCTTAAAGGTTGTGAACCGGAAACACCGTTTGCTACCCCCTTCCACGACTGGAGTTCGATGATACTGGCGTAAGATACAAACAAATCACTTTACTAGGTATAGGAGGGAAGAAAAGTAGTTCATCCATTTATGTAAAGTAGGAAATATCGCGATTTTGAGTTTGATAATTTTCATTAGGTTTTTGTTTAATCAAAATACAGTACAGTATTAACAAACAGGGCCGTATTCATAGACATTTTTAGCGCGGGCTTCAGGTGGATGATCAGTATTTTTCGTATTCATAAACCAGTGTTAGCGATAGGATATGATTTGAATACTGTACAAGTAACCAGTGGATAGCCGGGACTAGCTTAGTACGCTCGTAGCGCGTGCTGCGAAATGTCTATGAATAGCACCCTATGTGCCTCAACTTCGAAGTCTACTCATGAATCACCAAAGCGGCTAGCGTGAATCCTATGCTCATAGATTCGGGTAACGTACAGGGACATCATTTTATTTTTACTAACTTTTCTAATATTAACCTGGCTATACCTTTCGATCAACGATTGAGAACCGAAAACACCGTTTGCTACTCCCTTCCACGACTGGAGTTCGATGATACTGACGTAATATATAAACAAATCACTTTACTAGGTATAGGAGGGATGAAAAGTAGTTCATCCATTTACGTAAAGTAGGAAATATTGCGATTTTGAGTTTGATAATTTTCATTAGGTTTTTGTTTAATCAAAATACAGTACAGTATTAACAATAAGTGTTTTTACTCACGAACTGAGCTGTCCATGTGGACATATTCATTATGCAGTGTATATTATACTGTCTACAGCACATTAGCGTACAATATAGAGAATGAAGTTAAATTGAAAAATAATCATAATATGGATATTTAAACACATATTTTAAAATGGTGGCCGTTCATTTCTATACAGGCTTCAGTTCTTTTGTGCATATTATCGCACTATAGACTATTGTACCTAATCCCAATTACCAGTTTCGTCCTTCGTACTAGTAACTCATGTTGAAATAATTCTGTACCTACTCTATAAAAGAGTACCTTACGTACTGTAAATTCAATCTTCACTTCTGTCCGATCCGAAATGATGAAATTATTCAGACATGCTATCTACTGTCCGTCCAAGTGGTTATGTCGTAGGGGGGAAATCACGTGACAGTTAATAATTACTTAACGAGGCCCTTTTATTTAAGTTACTTTAAACAGTTGTATAATATTACGTAGACGTCCAATTCCTAACAGAAATTAATGTTTTCAAAAAGAGCTAAGACAGCCCAGCCACAAAGGGACGGGCAGAAGCGGGTGGGAGAAACCGGGATGCGACATAGGCAAACGGACAACAGTACCTGTGCGAGAATATGATTCAATATTGAAAGAGACCATATTTCTGGAACGTACTATACTCACTAACTCAGTACTGTTTGTGTTTACTAAGACCGTAAGGCAACTTTGACTGTATACGCTTGGTTCTGTGTGGAGAACGGTTGGAAGTTTACTAGTAAACGGGGTGGGAGTGAAGTACATTCAAAAACTCAGGTACAATAAAAACTGAAGTAAAAATAAAATGATGTACCTGTATAAAATATGTGAAATCCATTAAAATGTCCACACCTGTGGAGTAACGGTCAGCGCGTCTGGCTGCGAAACCAGGTGGCCCGGGTTCGAATCCCGGTCGGACCAAGTTATCTGGTTGAGATTTTTTCCGGGGTTTTCCCTCAACTCATAGGAGCAAATGCTGGGTAACTTTCGGCGCTGGACCCCGGACTCATTTCACCGGCATTATCACCTTCATATTATTCAGACGCTAAATAACCTAGATGTTTATATAGCGTCGTAAAATAACCCAACAAAATAAAATAAAAAATAAATCCATTAAAATAATTTTCCCAAGCGATATAATTAGACAGAATTTCAAACTACACACAACTATAGAAATAGGTAAAAAATCAAACGTTTGTCCGTGAAAAGAGATTATGCGGAAATAGTTGTGGGATTTAATCGATTAATCGATCAATTTCTATTGTAACATTAATCGATCGAAAATATTTAATCGAATAATCGAGTCGATTAGAATTAATCGGTTGTATTTATATTAATTATTATTATTATTATTATTATTATTATTATTATTATTATTGTTGTTAATGCAACTCAAGAGTAAAAATTCCGACAATATTCGTCTCTCAGAAATTGCTTACTTCAAACACGATAATACCGTTATGTAACTGCAAAGCAGGTACCAGGCAGCATAGGGCAAATCTCTGCATAAACAATTCAGAAAGAGATTAATATATGAAGAGTCCACTGCAAGAATGATGGATGTCATTTGGAATACATTTTTCAGGAGAAGCAATTGAAAGTTTGAAATGCTTAGCGCTCAAAGCTTAACTGTGATTTTCCGATCATTACTGGACAATGATTATCAGTGTTAATGCCATATAACTCTGTATGTACATTCTATATGTCTTAAGCTATGCATTGACAGTCTTGGTTCATTTTCGACAAGAAAGTGACATCCGTCATTCTTGCAGTGGACTTTTCATATGAGGACAGTGACCTGGTTTACTCCTATTGAAAGTTCAAAAACGCAATGCGAAACCCTTATTAAGTTTGTCACCTCGTCTCCCTAGCATATGAAATACATACTTTAGTGGAATTCGCCCCCCTCATCCCTTAGCCATAGCTATACTGTGTGCAACTGAGAGGTAACTATCTTCTCTTTCTAAAATTCTTTAACCCATGATCTCCTGACTCAGTTGCCTCATGAGTGGTGTCTCGTAGATATGACTTCTGAGATTCTGACCTGTCTTCGAACAATCTCAAGGAATAAGAGATTGATCACGATTTGTTCTTTCGTTACAGAGCTGCCTATTTTCCGCACCGTTAAACATTATCATGTCGTAGATCCTATGTTAATAAATCAAACGCACTCTAATTGAGCGACAAATAACTTCCTCGTGTGCTCTCTGCGAACGCCAACGAAAGAACCAAAATGGCGGACGATTATATTAAGTATTTATCGAGCCTTGGGAAGTGCATAACGTCATCAGCAGCGAATGACAAGACGAACACGTTTAAATGTACCCGACCTGCAATGTGATTGGCTGCCGGAAATAAGAGCGACGGGAACCATTACCGTGCTAACCATAGTTAATGCTGTACAATCGATCAATTCTGCTGAGCCATGTGAATGGTGACATCTAGTTTTTTTTTGGAATATACAGTAATGCATTTTTCACGAAAATAACATCACAATTAAGCAAACTTTTATACAGAAAATTAAGGTTCATATTCAGTATAAAATAGAATCCCTATTCGTGACTCATCTTCTCTCAGAGTTTAATACATTACTATCTTATCAAGGCTGGAACAACACAAAAGCACGTAACACTGTTAGATAATTACTATTGCACAAAAAACAAATAATGCATGTGATATAGCAATGTCACGTCCTTGAGCTCAATGATTCTGCAGTACGTTATCGTGCAACTATAATATGCAACTCATGACAATTAAAAAACAATAGCAGTAGTGATAAATTGGCAGTAACAACAGCAAAAGTAAAACAGAAGCAATAATAATAATAATAATAATAATAATAATAATAATAATAATAATCACAGAAGTTTTATATCATATTCTTATTGAATTTGGTATTCCAAAGAAACTAGTTCGATTAATTAAAAATGTGTCTCAGTGAAACGTACAGCAGAGTTCGTACAGGTCAGTTTCTGTCAGATGCGTTTCCAATTCACTGTGGGCTAAAGCAAGGAGATGCACTATCACCTTTACTTTTTAACTTTGCTCTAGAGTATGCCATTAGGAAAGTCCAGGATAACAGAGAGGGTTTGGAATTGAACGGGTTACATCAGCTGCTTGTCTATGCGGATGACGTGAATATGTTAGGAGAAAATCCACAAACGATTAGGGAAAACACGGGAATTTTACTGGAAGCAAGTAACGAGATAGGTTTGGAAGTAAATCCAGAAAAGACAAAGTATATGATTATGTCTCGTGACCAGAATATTGTACGAAATGCATATATAAAAATTGGAAATTTATCCTTTGAAGAGGTGGAAAAATTCAAATATCTGGGAGCAACAGTAACAAATGTAAATGATACTCGGGAGGAACACAGAATAAATATGGGAAATGCGTGTTATTATTCGGTTGAGAAGCTTTTATCATGCAGTCTACTGTCGAAAAATGTGAAAGTTAGAATTTATAAAACAGTTATAGAAATGTTCGGGACGAAATTCAAATAGAAACTGCTGAGCCATTTATACCGGAACCCACACTTTCTGAAGTCGAAATTGCAATAGAAAATCTGAAAAAGTACAAGTCTCCAGGTATTGATCAAATTCCAGCAGAATTAATACAAGAGGGTGGAAGTGCATTATCTAGCGAAATTTATAAACTTGTACTTGCAATTTGGGAAAAGGAAATTGTACCAGAACAATGGAAGGAGTCCATAATCGTACCTATTTTTAAGAAGGGGGACAAGACTAACTGTAGTAAAAAAACGCTTGAGATGGGCAGGGCATGTAGCACGTATGGGCGAATCCAGAAATGCATATAGAGTGTTAGTTGGGAGGCCGGCGGGAAAAAACCTTTGGGGAGGCCGAGACGTATAAGGGGATGATAATATTAAAATGGATTTGAGGAAGGTGGGATATGATGGTAGAGACTGGATTAATCTTGCTCACGATAGAGACCAATGGCGGGCTTATGTGAGGGCGGCAATGAACCTCTGGGTTCCTTAAAAGCCAATAAGTAAGTAACTTATATTACCGGTTGCTCTGTATGGTTGTGAAACTTGGACTCTCATTTTGAGAGAGGAACAGAGATTAACGGTGTTTGACAATAAGGTGCTTAGGAAAATATCTGGGGCTAAGCGGGATGAAGTTACAGGAGAATGGAGAAAGTTACACAACACAGAACTGCACGCATTGTATTCTTCACCTGACATAATTAGGAACATTAAATCCAGACGTTTGAGATGGGCAGGGCATGTAGCACGTATGGGCGAATTCAGAAATGCATATAGAGTGTTAGTTGGGAGGCCGGAGGGAAAAAGACCTTTGGGGTGGCCGAGACGTAGATGGGAAGATAATATTAAAATGGATTTGAGGGAGGTGAGATATGATGATAGAGAATGGATTAATCTTGCTCGGGATAGGGAACAATGGCGGGCTTATGTGAGGGCGGCAATGAACCTCCGGGTTCCTTAAAAGCCAGTAAGTAAGTAAGTAATAATCACAAATTGATTTATATAAGGATGATTTCATACAAAAATAATATAAGCACGAACTCAACTTTAGTAACAACGGTCTACTGGTATACCCACAGATCCTACACATGCGATATGACCACAGATGTTAAACCGTATACAAATAAAAACTATATAAAAAAAGAACTTTTAGGTAAAAAAATAACTTTTAGGAAATAACGTTGTGAAGATAGTAGCGAATAACTCACTGACTGAATTAGGCTACAATATGCATTTCCGGAGTTGAATATAAGGAACACAAATTCGTTCAATCGGTCATATTATGATAAAGGGATTTTTTTTTCTTTTCATTCTAAAAAAATATTATTGTACAAATAACATTAATGAACATTGTCCCGTATGAAAACGTGTACAGGTGTTAACGAACTTCTTTAGTTGAACTGTAAAATCAGTTAAGTGGCGTTCAATATATCGATACTAGTGGCGTGTGCAGCAAATGCTGCAAACTAAGTTCATTAGGCGTCCAAATAAACATTTTTCAGATTTATTTTCAATGAAGAATACCAGACATTTTGAAAGTTATTAGCTTCCATCATAATGAAACATATTCCCTCTGAACGCTTTTCTTTTGTGCCAAATACTTTTTCTTGAACCTATCCACTTTCAGTTTTTTGAGTTTCAACGCGAAAACGCAAGTAACAATGTCAGGACGATCAATGGATTTTTCTTGTGGGAGTAAAGCAATACTATTTCAGGTCATTGTGGATTGTAGGTGAAAGTTAAAAAAATGTCAGGTTTGCTATGCTTTCGAACAATAGACAGAGCATCTTGGTATAGCTGCTGCATGTAGAGCTTGAAATGTAGAGGGTAAATCATTTTATCCTGTTAAGAGATCTTGCTGAAATGATCGGGAGACTACAAAATTTTGTAGCCCTCTTATTTTATCAGTAAGTAATACTTTTGAAACTGTAATTTTTGCGCTCTCTCGAGCCAATACTGAAGAAAGTGACGCATATAAATATCTACACCACACCGCCATTAAGTACATGTAAAAAACCCAACCTCACTTGATTAATAACTATAAAATATTTGATTTTTAATAACAATATTATTATCTTACGCAATTTTTAGTTATATATTTATATACTGTATTAGCCGCCACACAGTAAATTATAGAAATGAAGATCTAATTTAAGATATTCTCTACATCTACTTACATAACCCCAAAAGTTTCACTTTCATATCATCAATACAGCATTAGTATGTATAATTAATGAAAAATAGTCACATCATGGCATTAACTATAATAATATTTCATTTCTAATGGTAGTAATGTCATCAAACCACTTCACGTTTTGTACATTTAAATATCCAATACACAGCTCTACTCAGATAATTACACACCGCAGAATCAGGCCTGTAAATTACTTTTAGTAAGTCTTGAAGTTTTTAATAACCAACTGAATTTGAACTCTAAATATGTCAGCAATCCTGCAGGTCATGGCCTATTGTTTATTGTAGTGTGTGTTTTGTTTCATTCTGAAACGCAATTAGTTCTCAAAACTGACGAAAGATGGATTTTGGAAAATAGGAAAATTATGTAGGAAAACTAAAGCTTCACTGAAAGTTGCTATTTTTCTGAAAATCCTTAGATGCCAAGCTTCAAAATGACGGGTCATTCATTAAAATCCGTTCAGCCGTTTTCCCGTAATTTCCATTACCAGTTCAAATTATATATATATATATATATATATATATATATATATTGATTTTAACCGTAACTATTTATATTAAGATGAGCCAAATCGAACATTCCATTTATAAATGGTATTAGATATCATACTTCCTTATGCGACTCAGAAAGATATAGGCTAATTAATTATTCCCACAATAGTCTATTTAATTTATGCATGCCCTTCGAACACCAGCACAAGCAACTTATGACTATGAATAACATTCGCTACATGATAAAGAAGCAAATGAGAAAGTTTTGCGTCATTTCGACGATACCGATGTTCAGCGTTATTTAACAAATTTATCAACATAAATATTAAACAACGCTTTGGAAACTGTTAATATTGCTCAACTTCCGTATTACTTACTTACTGGCTTTAAAGGAACCCGGAGGTTCATTGCCGCCCTCACATAAGCCCGCCATCGGTCCCTATCCTGAGCAAGATTAATCCAGTCTCTATCATCATATCCCACCTCCCTTAAATCCATTTTAATATTATCTTCCCATCTACGTCTCGGCCTCCCCAAAGGTCTTTTTCCCTCCGGCCTCCCAACTAACACTCTATATGCATTTCTGGATTCGCCCATACGTGCTACATGCCCTGCCCATCTCAAACGTCTGGATTTAATGTTCCTAATTATGTCAGGTGAAGAATACAATGCGTGCAGCTCTCCGTTGTGTAACTTTCTCCATTCTCCTGTAACTTCATCCCTTTTAGCCCCAAATATTTTCCTAAGAACCTCATTCTCAAACACCCTTAATCTCTGTTTCTCTCTAAAAGTGAGAGTCCAAGTTTCACAGCCATACAGAACAACCGGTAATATAACTGTTTTATAAATTCTAACTTTCAGATTTTTCGACAGCAGACTAGATGATAAAAGTTTCTGAACCGAATAATAACACGCATTTCCCATATTTATTCTGCGTTTAATTTCCTCACGAGTGTCATTTATATTTGTTATTGTTGCTCCAAGATATTCGAATTTTTCCACATCTTCGAAGGATAAATCTCCAATTTTTATATTTCCATTTCGTACAATATTCTGATCACGAGACATAATCATATACTTTGTCTTTTCGGGATTTACTTCCAACCCTATCGCTTTACTTGCTTCAAGTAGAATTTCCGCGTTTTCCCTAATCGTTTGTGGAGTACTTCCGTATTACAGTATTATATTAAGAACGGAGTTATAGGTAGCATAATTTTATTTACTTGGTTATTTAATGACGCTATCACCTACTAGGTTATTTAGCGTTGATGGGATTGGTGTTAGCGAGATCGTATTTGGCGAGATGAGGCCGAGGATTCGCCATAGATCACCTGACATTCGCCTCACGGTTCGGGAAAACCTCGGAAAAACTCACCCAGGTAATCTCGCCCAAACGAGGATCGAACCCACGTCCGAGCACAACTGCGAATCGGTAGGCAAGCGCCTAACCGACTGAGCTACGCCGGTGGCCAGGTAGCGTAATGAAAGCCCTAACAGAAAATACGTAATTGTCTCTTTGTGCACCACAGATGTGACTCGAACACAGGCTTCTTGGTGAAAGGCTGTTATCTAACGACTGAACTACCTCTGGACATGTTCCCGTGGTTGGAAATATGATTCTATGGACGCTTATTCCGATAGGAATTTCTATGACATCAATATCTGCTCGATAGAGCTTGGCTGAATGGCTTCCTTTTCAAACCTGCCTATCGACACCAATATTCCCACCATGACAATCAAGCAAGTGAGACTTTGAAAAGAGCACTAGAGAAGGGCGCGGGACATAGAGTGTAAGTTCACAGTCTCTGAATGAAAGGAACAGCGAAGCCCAGAAGTAGAGTCGCTGCAGAACCATTTTTCGAGCAGTGACATTCGTAATCAGTTGCAAAGAAAGCTGTAAGTAGGCTAGATCTGTTTGTACTGAGTTGAATAGGCTATTCCAGAGTTCCGCAACCTTTTTCTACTCACGGCACACCCAGACAGGCCTAGACTCAACACGGCACACCAGAATGTTAATCCCTCAAAAATATATGATGTGACTCTCCTAATATAATTACGTAATGTAATCAAATTTATTATTATTATTAATATTATTTTCATTAGTATTATAAAACAAAAATAGACTCTTGCATTTATTAACAATTTATGAACTTTAATTCACTGTAGAAAATACAGATTTCTATTACTAACTAGCCGTACCCGTGCGCTCCGCTGCACCCGTTAGATATAAATATAAAGTAATTACATAATTAAAATAGGACATTTGATCCAGGGAACATTCGTGTTTGATAGAAGGATAAATCGTTTAATATGTTACTTAATTTAAATTGTATTTAAATAATTAAAATGGAATCATTTTGGTCCAGAGGGCACTCATTTGTAGCAATGACAATTCCTTTAACATGTTTCTTAATTTTTATTACATGCAACCATAGTTCTATGAACATTGACATTATTTACATTTAATGTGTATACTTTATTTTACTTGTTATAGGTTTCCATTGAATTATGGTAATAACTTAATTTTAACTCTTGTTTTCTACGTATTCAGTAAATGGCACTTGGCCCACTATGGTTCCGAACCCTTCAAATAACTTAAATAACTTAAATTAAATTATATTATATTATATTATATTATATTATATTATATTATATTATATTATATTATATTATATTATATTATATTATATTATATTATATTATATATTATATTATATTATATTATATTATATTATATTATATTATATTATATTATATTATATTATATTATATTATATTATATTATATTATATTATATTATATTATGTAAAAAGTGTGTTGATAACGGATGTACCCCGATAAGTAAGTTTTCAATTTGTTATGGGGACTCTTGAATCTCAGGAGGAACAAATTTTATTTTACAACAGGGCAACATAATCTGCTTGGCTCATTACCCAAATTTTTTGCATTGCATTTAATGCATATGTATTTTATGTATTTTAACTCGATTCAATTGAGCATAGTTAAAATTTGGATTATAAAATAATGAAATGCTAAGCTAACATATTATTACTGCATACTAAATCAATACACTCTCGTTGGTCGTTAATTCTCTGAGATAAACATTATTTTAAGAAATACAGGAAACGAATACACAGAATAGCCTATCAAGTTTTCTGTGCATAAGAAGCTATTTTAATCTTACCTGTCCTCAATTCATCACAAGTTACTGTAATAACATTATAGCATTATGTCCATACAGAGAAACTACACTTTCCAATGGTGAAATAATAATTAATTAATACAAATCGGTTAATTTAGCTTCCTATATTACTTCATACAAACACAGAAACATTTTCTGTAGGTTACGATTCATAGCTTTCTATTGTTGTTGACCAAGGCCCCTTATAGACGAAGTCATTTGTTTATTTCATCACACGGCCTTAGATCGCAGTTATTTTAATTTTAAAACTCATTTATCTCATTAAATATCAGTCCTATCAAAATTTTTCAAAGAATAAAACTTATCGCAAATGATTTTTAAAGAAATTTTTTGTTATGTAACATTTTCCATAAAAATCAATAATAAGCGAGATATTTCGATTTATTTAATTCAGGCTCCCTTATAACCCCCCTTTTAAATAATGTATTTTGAATGCCATATAGCCTATAATCTAAGTTACAACGAACTTAATTTATATTCCAATTTTCATCGAAATCCGTTCAGCCATTATCGCGTGAAAAGGTAACAAACATACAGACAGACAGACAGACAGACAGACAGACACACAGACATACAAACAAAAATTTGAAAAAAGCGATTTTCGGTTTCAGGGTGGTTAATTATATATGTTACGACCAATTATTTTTGGAAAATCGAAAATTACCAGAAAAATTTCGGCTACAGATTTATTATTAGTATAGATATTAAAGTAAATAACTCTACTCATACTTTCAATGTGATACTTGGGCCTGCTTAGCTGCACACAGCTGGTTAATCCGCGGTAGAATCGTTGACAGTGCAAGCCTAATTTCTTCATCGATGGATTTGAGTATCTCCCTCTTTAATGTTTTAACTTCAGTTAATGTCGAGAACCCCAATTCACACACATATTATGTAGTTGAAAATGGCAACAACATATTAACTGTCATCTCAGACATAGCCGGTATTCATTGACAACCAAAATGTTTAAAAAGGCACTTCGAGAAGTTCTAATTTCAATGTTCTTTTGTAGGAGGAGTGTAGTGTGCTCTGATCCCATTCCCTGGCACAAAACAGAAAAAGCAGCATATTTAGGGACCGCGATTTGATGAAGTTCACGACTTTACTACTTCGTCTATCACAATTTTCAGAGGAGATGCAAAACAGTGGTTTTGCGGTGAATGAGACAATGGTCGCCCGTATGTTAGGATATAGGCCTACTTCACGTACTTTAGCCATGAATTCTTTCACTCGGCCTGCCATGGAAGCGGCTCCATCTCTAAAACACGAATGCAATCCTCCCATGTTAATTCATTTCGGACCACATATTCATTAGAGTTGTACGAAACATTTCTTCACCGGTTGCTCGCTCGGGCAGTTCGCACAAAAAAATTGCAATTACATCCCCATCAATGTAGGAAAGAAGTTGTGCATGACCGCTAATATCGGTGGACTCGTTGATCTGAAGTGAGAACTTCTGACTGCTCTTTATTTTATCCTCCATAATGCCTTGGATGTCATTGGCCATGTCACACCGGTTGCGGAACACTGGGCTATTCCACCGACTAACGCCATCATGTAGTTTTTTTTATGTGCAGGAGCGGAAAGATCCATTGTGAGTACCATCCCTTGTAACGAAGGGGATAAGTGACAGTTCAATGGATAGATTAAAGTCCGGGCAGCAAGTTCTTAACGGTCACTAGATGTTGCAGATTTCTATACCTGCTTTTTTGCGATGTTTTTCTTTCAAGTCAGATAATTTCAAGGCGAATTTTCGGACTCATCTCACTAAAATATTATTTCACTAATACAGGGTGCGTCAGAAAGAACGGATGGATTTCAAACTATCGATACGCAACGAGGGGAGGGATAGAGTGAAGGGGACCACGACTGTTGGGTCAGCCAGAGAATGCAGTTTCAGTTGAGAACATGGTGTTGGTCTGGTGTACAACGTGCTTTCATCGCAGAGACATTTTTGAAAAATGAAGAGTCTGTGATCGTCACTCAGGACTCATTTCGACATCGGACGTCACGCTAGGATTCCAACTCGGAATACAATTTTGCGGTGGGTGGCTTCATTTCGTACCACAGGTTCAACATTAAAGAAGAAATCACCTGGACGACCACGGAGCGCGTGTTCACCTGCAAATGAGGAGACAGACACTAGGTTTTCCGGCCACCTCGACGATCAGCCCGCAAACATGCTATTGCACTGAGATTGTCCGAGGTTACAGTAAGATCTCGCGCCCTGCGAGTTCTTTCTTTGGGACCATTTGAAGGCGTAAGTAACCACATACACTGGATGAACTGAAGAGGCGATTCGTGAAGAAATTGCGGCAATCCCACCAACTATGACTGTGAAAGTTACGGCGAACTTCATAAAACGCCTCGATGCCTGTATCGAAAGCCAAGGACATCATATGGATGGTGTTGTATACCATAAATAAACTGCATGTATTGGTGAATCTGTTGATAACAATAAATTTTTGATTTGATGAATCCTTACAATTTTCTTGCCCTGTGAAATCCATCCGTTCTTTCTGACGCACCCTTTATAATAGCCTATAAATTTAGCTTCCCTTATGAAAAGGTTGACAGATTTGACAAAGCGTATTACATATAATTTGGAAACACACCTAAAAGGTAAAATGATATACATTTGAAACGGTTAGGGATTCGAATATACAACAAGTCAGAAAAATTTACACCTAAGTAGCGTTTGTGCTCATTTACAGTTAAGAAAGGGGGAAAAAAAATCATCAGATAGGTTACAATGATTTGAATGCCATATAACGCGAGAAAAATAATAGTACGGATTTATTGGCATTGATATCTAAACCAATCAACAGCCATCGGTTAAGATAACTTGAAATTTCCATTATCGCTCCCATACAAATGATTTCTCAATATATGAACCGATCCTTTGAGGGCACTAATGGTTATTTCCTTCACAATGCTGTGTGTTGTTTTTACATTTGTTGGCAAAGAAGGAGGGTATGGTACCTCGTGCTCCCACCATCAGACCTATTACATCAATGTGGGACAGGCTATATTTATCTTTATAGAACGGGATTGTTGGTTCATAGATCCGTTTCTTTTCACTGTCCACCTCATGCGGTTGATCTGCATGTGTCTCAAATCTGATGGTGGGATCGAGAATGTATGCCGAGTTGTTCTTAATGGCAATGATATCAATTCGCCGAACACTTCCTTGTGTGGCTAGTCCCTGCACCACTTGCTGGACTTCCTTCAGAGCCTCGGCCAGCATAGAACGGACAACATGGTGACGGGTGTTGCGAAGGGCCTCACTATAGGGGCAGAAGCCAAGGATATGGGGGAGAGTTTCAATCTCGCTGAGACAGCACCCGACTTCTACCTGGTACAGCTCGGACCGGAGCGACATAGCCTATCATTTTAAGGGCGACTATCCATTCCGAGAGGGTTAGACCTTTGTGATTTCTTATCCAGCTGTTTTCTTCTTTTATTACATAGGATTACAGCCTGTGTTTTAAAGAGTCTCGCTATCTTTTTTTTTTTTTGAAAGGGGGGGGGGGTCCCCTGGCGATTTAAAACAATTCTGACACTAGATAACCTTGGTACTAATACAGCGTCATTAAAAACCGACTAAAACGAAGTTGATGAAAGCAGGAGGCGATGTCATTTGCAATGATAAAAAAAAAGTTTATTCTTCCTGGAATTCCACCATTATTGTTGCTCTTACTACCTGGATTAGGAGTTCCTTGACAACTTAGGCGAGAAAATGTCGTTTGTGTTGCATGCTGGATTCTAGAAAAGAGATAGTAAAATAGTGAAAATATGACGCAGAAAATTAATGTGAAAAAAAGAAATCCCGTGCAAACGGTCGGCTCTTTGACGTAACTTACTAAACTTGATAGCTGCAATAAGCTGTCAACTTGTTCTCTTTGCAACGCCACGAGGCGCCGGTCGACATTCATCTGTTTCACCATTACTTCTGGGAAATCCACTTATATGAGAGACGCACTAAACTTTGTTCACTATAAGCTGGTGGGATGCGTGCTACTCGATTTGCTACATTCGACTTTTTTCGCTGTCATTCTCCTTAAATATAATAATTTTAATACATACGGAGAAACAGTAACCAGTTCAGAGCATGGTTTAGGAGGGGAAGTCCCTCCCAGAGCTAAAATCCTTCCTTCTCCTCACCTCCGAGGTTTTTAAATACATTGATTGGCAGACAAATTTAAATCAGCCTTTTCGCTGTTTTAAAAATTGTCTATTAACATACTACGTAATTATTATTTTAGTCAGTACATCTTAACTTCAAATTTAGTAACTTTCAAGGGAACCTTCCAAAATCATCAGGCTGAAAACATTAGAAATCGAACATGGCCATGAAATACACGAATAAAGATAAATACAAAGAACTACGTACCAGTACAACTTCTAGGACAATAAAAATGCTTCCAAAAATACATTAACAGCTACATTTGAGTAGTCAGGCTGTACTTCACTCCACTCTTCATGATCCTTCACTTCTTATCAGCTTATCTGTATTGCTTTCATGAATACTACTACCTCCCAGAATACTGAATATTCTTTTTTAAAATGAAAATCACATTGAGATCTATGATGTTGATGAACAAGTACTCCGTATTTCGGAAGATATTAATTTTTGAACTCATGTTCATTAAACTTTGTTATATTTCGATTAATACTACCACCTCTCAAAATATTGAATGCTTTTTTTTTAACACCTTGTATTTAGATCAAACATAAAAAATTAACATAGCACAAATATATGTATGACAACATCAGTAGAACCTAAAAGGTCTGAATTAAAATTTCTTATAGAGTAAATGTTTGCAAAAAGAACTGATATTTAGGAATCCAGCTGTCAAATTATGGAAACGTATCATAGGAGATAAGACAATAGTTTATTAAAACAAATCATGTGGTAGGATGTCTCAATGATATTTATGCTTTTATTTTAGTTGGTTACTTAATGACGCTGTATCAACTACTAGGTTCCAATTCACTGCGGGCTAAAGCAAGGAGATGCACTATCACCTTTACTTTTTAACTTTGTTCTAGAGTATGCCATTAGGAAAGTCCAGGATAACAGAGAGGGTTTGGAATTGAACGGGTTACATCAGCTGCTTGATATGCGGATGACGTGAATATGTTAGGAGGAAACCCACAAACGATTAGGGAAAACACGGGAATTTCACTGGAAGCAAGTAAAGATATAGGTTTGGAAGTAAATCCCGAAAAGACAAAGTATATGATTATGTCTCGTGACGAGAATATTGTACGAAATGGAAATATAAAAATTGGAAATTTATCTTTTGAAGAGGTGGAAAAAATTCAAATACCTGGGAGCAACAGTAACAAATATAAATGATACTCGGGAGGCAATTAAACACAGAATAAATATGGGAAATGCCTGTTATTATTCGGTTGAGAAGCTTTTATTACCCAGTCTGCTGTCAAACAATCTGGAAGTTAGAATTTATAAAACAGTTATATTACCGGTTGTTCTGTATGGTTGTGAAACTTGAACTCTCACTTTGAAAAAGGAACATAGGTTAAGGGTGTTTGAGAATAAGGTGCTTAGAAAAATATTTGGGGCTAAGAGGAATGAAGTTACAGAAGAATGCAGGAAGTTACACAACACAGAACTGCACGCATTGTATTCTTCACCAGGCATAATTAGGAACATTAAATCCAAACGTTTGAGATGGGCAAGGTATGTAGCATGTATGGGCGAATCCAGAAACGCATTTAGAGTGTTAGTTGGGAGGCCGGAGGGAAAAAGACCTTTAGGGAGGCCGAGACGTAGATGGGAAGATAATATTAAAATGGATTTGAGGGAGGTGGGATATGATGATAGAGACTGGATTAATCTTGTTCAGGATAGGGACCAATGGCGGACTTATGTGAGGGCGGCAATGAACCTCCGGGTTCCTTAAAAGCCAGTAAGTACATAAGTAAGTAAGTAGCAACTACTAGGTTATTTAGTGTCGATTTGATTGGTGATAGCGAGAGGATATTTGGCGAGAACAGGCCGAGAATTCGCCATATATTACCTGGCATTCACCTTACGGTTGGGGAAAACCTCGGAAAAAGTCCAACCAGGTAATCAGTCTAAGCGGGGATCGAACCCGCGCCGAGCGCAACTTCAGACCGGCAGGCAAGTGCTTTGACTGACGAGCCACGCCGGTGCCTTGTCTCAATGATATTATCTGGAGACGTAAACATTTGAAAATTGAAGCCATGGGTAGAAACCACAAAATCATAGTAATATCTATTAGTCTATGACACATCAGGCAGAAACAAGACCTGATAAGGTAAGTTAGCAACAAATAGATTGTTGGAAACAGCGGAAATGAGGTACGTACTTCGCAAAACTGTAGGATAACTATGATAGAGAATGTAGCGATAACATGCAGTGTAGTTAATATCAATGAATGAAACACGAATGGAATGAAGATTTAAACAGGATGCACAGAAATAGGATAGTTAAAATAGCAAGGTACAACCAATCAAAAGGCAGAAGGAATCAGGGCCGACCTAGAAGAAGGTGGATGCAGGCTTTATGTTTGCAATGAAAGAAGATTAAGATACAGAGCGGTTAAGCTCGATTCACATTATACGTCACATCACCGTCACATCACGGACCAGCAGCGTTGCATCAAAACATTGTACAATGCGTTTTGTATGGTAGCGTTCACATATACAGGCAACGTCACAGCCCATCAACGGCACGGACCGTCTGGGATTCTCGAGGAGAATGTTTTGATGTGACGTGGACGGTTTGATAGCGTGAATTGTTTATGCTTTCTTCTTCCTTCCTGTTATTTATACTCGCTTTAACATCTTTGGTCATATTGCTAGTATCTTTTGATTGAAATCCGAAGGTCTGTTCTATTGTTGTGAACTAGATGGCGACTGTATATGTATTACTGATTTGTTATGAATATGATTTCGGTGATGAATGAGACCGATTCAATCTTTTCAGGTCCAGAATGCAAAGTGAGGTGGGTTTCATTAAGGGATCAGTTTAGAAAGGCATTAAAAAAGAGGAAGACTAAGAGCGGACAGGCAACCAACACCGAAAAAAAAAATGGAAATATGAAGATTATATGTTATTTCTGTTCCCGTTTATTAAAGAAAGAGAAACTATAGGAAACGTTGAACCTCAAGGCAGTGACGATTCGAACAATCAAGGAGAAGAAGAAAGTTTGAACAATGATACAAATGAAGAGACTGGAGAGATTGCTGCTTCACATCCACAGGACTTAAGAAAATCAGTACTGCCAGAAGCAAGAACACTGATCCTCTAGTTACAGGGTCACAAAGGCGTCCAAAGAAAAAGATGCAGGAGAAGGAAGCAGCGTCATCTCTCGTTATGAAATATTTATTAGAAAACAATGAAAAATAAAAGCAATTGACGTCTACCTGCAGTGCGGACCCAATAGATGCATTTTTCAACGGCATAGCTGCCACAGTGAAACAATTTTCACCATTAAGACAAAATCTGGCAAAATCAAACATTTTCAATATAATTTCTAATCTTGAATACGAAGAAATTCAAGAAAGGACGTTCCAGTCCCAAAGCAACGAGCAGCCTTCGATTTCTTCAGCACCACCAGCTCACTATCAGCATCCCGTGCTGCAACACAATCAGCTGCAAACAGATAGGGTTACTTATCGGACGACCTCAACTATGTCACATGATCTGACAAGTATGCAAACACCGTCGCCTACACCATCATACGTGTCAGGAATATCATCAGTTCAAACCTACTATTAACAATTTTCCCCTGTGGAATAATTAACGTTTTAATGTGAGTGATTTTATGCAAGGAATGACAAACAATAATTTGTTCTAATTGACATAATTGCTTTTCCATTTCATTGTTTAGACTACAATCTAGAAGAACTTACCTTAAACAAACCATCAACTTTTCTTTTGCTGAAATTGCTTCTCTAAACGTTGTGTTTTGTTTTTGTATTTGTATTTCTATTTTTTTGAAGCAAAATATAAAACTGATATTTTGACATTCTAAAATACTTATAGAAGCAACTTTCATCATCCTCCAACTGTCGGTATAGTGTATGATATTCACCTATGTTCTTCCTCTTTCTGAGCATTTCTTTCATCCATATTCTGTTTCGTTTTCTTCTTTCGGCCTCTTCTTCGTCCAACAAGACAGCAATCATCGCAAGTTTTTGTTTGCTAAATATCGGCATTGTTCGAGAGCACAGTTCCTACAGTCTTGATGGCGGCAAACTGACGTTACTTGCCGTTAAATGTGAATGAGTTTGCATTGGACGGTGATGGTCCGTGACGGTGATGTGACGTATAATGTGAATCGAGCTATAAAGTGCAGCTTTGACCGTAGAGGCCGAGGTCGTGGATTCGAATTACGCCTTAGGAAGGCATGTTTCTCCACTGTCAATTTTATTCCCTACGTTACTTTCATATGGCGTGATATCGTGCAAAGCCCACGTCATGGGAGTTACGCCGCCTGCTTCTGTAATAGCAAATATGACTACCTGGCATGACTCAAGGCCTAGCCTGGCAAAAGCTAAATTCATAACAAAAAAGGAAGTAAGATGTAAGTAAAACCCATCCATGACTTTAGAACTTGTTAATAACGGGGTGTTTGGTGATACCTCACTTCACTTCATCCCCGTTTTGTGTGATTACCTGGTTGGGTTTTTTCCCCGAGGTTTTCCCCAACCTTAAGGCAAATGCCAGGTAATCTGTTGGCGAATCCTCGGCCTCACCTCATCTCACTACATCTCGCCAAAAAATTGTAAAAATTGAAATTCAAATTGTAAAGAATTGTAAAAATTGTAATTGTAATCTTGTAAAATTTTAATTTGTTCCACATCTTAAAGCTTAGCGAGTCTGCCTCCAGACTAACCGGCCCGGGTTCGATTCCCGGCGGGGTCAGAAATTTTCATGTAAAATTTCTACCTCGGGACTAAAGTCTGTGTGATGTATCTTGTCTCACTGTGAAAAGAGAGAGAAAGGAGATGTCTAACTTCGTCTGTATTGTTAGGCAATGGGAGAGTGGAGCGATGCAGTCCATCCATCCAGTGGCGGAAGGGACTAGTTGATACATTCTGCAGCGCAAAATAAAATTACAAAATATCTCTCTTCGTACTGTGTAGTTCCGTCACTGAGCTTGTCTTTCAAGAAACTGAGTTCCGGCAGCCTGCACAATAACAAGATTTTGAAAGGAATCCTGAAAATTTACAACCCTCCTATAATCTCCACCCTCATTTGAAGGAACTTGGTTTTATTGCTACTGAGACAAAATAAACCATACCAGGTATAGGAGAGAGGGCGGTGCACAACTTCTAATCACTAGATTGTGCACCAATATGCCTGGGTTAAATCCCAAATCTCTCCGCAGTGCATATGAAGAGAAGCATATGTCACTGTTGATAGTGATTCGTCCGTCGTATGGGGACGTTAAGCCTGGCGGCCCCCTTGGTGCTATTCGGCAGGAGTAGGCTATGTGTCGACACCGGGTTTCCCTTCTCCCTCATCTTCATCATCATCATCACTCATTCCAGACACTACACTTACACGAACACTTACACATACACTCACCCTAGCACACGACATAACTCTCCACGATACACATCATGTACAGTGTGGCCCACCGAAGTGGTGTACAACTAGAAAATGGGTCACAGTTCTGCCATCTATCCGCAATATGCGGAACCCGAATCACGCAAATGAAGTGGGTGGGCATTAGATACACACGCACACATCTTAAAGCTTTATTGCTAATGTAAGATTTATGGAATAGGCTATAATGAATTTAATGAAAAAAAAAAAAAAAAACATACATCTTAATTGCCGCTCAGAAGGTTGGCTTCGGCTGTCGTTTTCACAGCAGTTGAAAATGTAAATTGTTACAGGGTACGTGAATCAAATTTCGTAACACTTTCTGCCAACTGTAGTGATCTAAATTATTTGGACGTGGTCTTGTTCCTAATGATCATTTTGGACTGCATTTACATGTTTTTTATTTATTTATTTATTCTGGTGTAGTTAAGGCCATCAGGCCTTCTCTTCCACAACACCAGGAATACAAATACAATAACAGAAATAAAAAGGGAAAAAAAAACACTATAAACGAAGTAAAGTCACACAAAAATATACACAGGTTGCAGTCACACAAACTTTAAATGAGTGATTAAGTATAATTAATTGTATCCTAATTAACTAACATAAACAAGAAAGTTACGATTTTAATCTGGAGTAAAAAAAACACAAATCAACACTTCTAGCAATATCTAAAAAGCATTAAACAAGACAAAATTTTCCAATTTAATTTTGAATTGTGATAAAGTCCAGTCCCTGACATCATTAGGTAGCGAATTCCAGAGACGAGGTATTTCTACAGTGTAGGAGGATGAGTATAGAGACGTTCTATGATGAGGGATAGAAAGAAGTTCTTGATGCCGGTTTCGAAGAGTTGTAAGAAATTGAAAGCGCGATAAGAGATAATTCGGAGTAGAAGTATGCATGATTCTAAATAGAAGAGACAGTGAATGTATTGTTCTTCGTTCCTTCAGACGCACCCATGAAAGTAACTGGAGGGAAGGTATTATATGTTGAAATTTACGAGTATTGCAGATGAATCGTATACACACGTTATGAACACGTTGTAGCCTCTCAGCTAAGAGTGAACTTACATTAGTTAGTAAGGAATCGCAATAATCAAAATGGGGCATTACAAGCGTCTGAATAAGATTCTTTTTTAGAGTAAGTGGTAGAAATTCTTTCATATGAAACAAAGAGTGAAGTTGAGAAAATATTTTTTTGCAAGTGTGTTACATGTGTTACATGTTATGCAAATTATAAAAATTCCAGAGACACAGAAAAAGTATACAGTTATGACATGCGTTCTTCTGTGAGCAAAGTGCTTCAGTGAGACAGGACGACTTACAGAGAATCAAATAATTTTAAAAATTGCATACAACACACCAAAAGAGGGGTTATCTGTATCGCCATCAGTCAAAGAAATGCCACAATTGAAGAGTTCTGCACAACACGCATGGGTCCCCTACGAACTACAGACAGATTCAGAAGCCAACTACTGCCAGTTCTCGAGTGCATTCAAATGAAAGAAGACAAAATAAAGAGAAGTCGAATCCCAGTGAATGAGGTTGACGGAGCGACCAACCGAAACATACGCAAAGTGCTTAAATTATTTTATTTTAATGAAATTATTTCATCTACTGAACAAAGACGTCGTCTATAATATACAGACGTGGACAAATTATTAACAAAATTGACGATTTTTATGATAAGTCTGTTTACAAAATTTGACTTTTCAATTTACACTACAGTTGACAATTTTTCATATTTCTATCATTATAGTAGACAGAAAAATGCAAAAATGTCAACTGTAGTTTAAATTGAAGAGCCAATTTTTGTAAGAATATATAATAAAAATCTTTAATTTTGCTAGAAATTTGTAAATATGCAAAAATGTCAACTGCAGTCTAAATTGAAGAGTCAGATTTTGTCAAAATATAAAATAAAAATCTTCAGTTTTGCTAATTATTTGGAAATATCCAAAATGTGAACTGTAGTCCAAATTGAAGAGTCGAATTTGGTAAAAATATATAGTAAAAATCTTCAGTTTTGCCAATAATTTGTAAATATGGAAAAATATCAAATGTAGTCCAAATTGAAGAGTCAAATTTTCTAAAAATATACAATACAAATCTTCAATTTTGCTAATAATTTGGAAATACGCAAAAATGTCAACTGCAGTCTGAATTGAAGAATCATATTTTGTAAAAATTTATAATAAAAATCTTCAATTTTGCTAATAATCTGTCCACGTCTGTATAGACTCTACATTTATTTACCTTCATACTCTTTTTCATAAAAATATTAGCATAAATCTGACATGTTTTCTTCTTGCTACTGCGGAATTAGTCAAGTTTCTCCTACATTACAAATCACAAATAATTTTCAATTTAATGACGATGATGATGACGATAATAATAATAATAATCATAATAATAATAATAATAATAATAATAATAATTATTATTATTATTATTATTATTATTATTACTAAGCTGCGGATTTATGCCTATATGCTTATTTTAATACTTAACCTGTAAGCGGAAGATTTTAGGTTACATATTCATTTTAAGACGTGAGTATTATATGCGAATTCTATAGTGCCTATTTCACTAGTAAATGCCAATTTGCTTATAAATAATAATAATAATATTTAATAATAATATTTATTAATACTATACACTTGAGCTACATTAGGCATTGCAGCCCGAAAGAGCAGAAGCTCGTGCTCGGGCGCAGTTCAGATCAGTTATACAAAATATATCACAAAATTACGAGAGTTCATTGAGCACAATCACATTAATAAATGGTAAAATAATACAGCATGCAATAATAGGGTCTATATACAAATAGAAAATACAAAAGTACATGAATATTAGAGTATCAATTTTTAACTCAATTAGCTTAAACAATTAAATAATTAATCTGATTTGTTTCTTAAATCTATGTGTGTTAAGTGTACTTAGCTCAGGGTAAGCTCTAATTAATGTATTATATATTTTGGGTCCAAAATTTCTGCTGTGTTCTGCCTAAAAGTTGCCTAAATATCGGTATTATAATGATATTATATTTGAATTTACTGACCATTCTATCGATATTTTTTGAATCTGTAATTGAAGACCGTTTCTGCAAAACTTGCTAACTGAAAAAAAACTAAATTTTACAGGAGAGACAAAACACTATACTAAGCATGTTTTGCTGTATGTTTCAATCATAGCGGAAAGCAAGATTTGAAAAAACGATCACACTTTGACACACTACAATGAAGAGAAATAACCCAATTTTACTAAGACGCTTTGAACATCATGTAGAGGCCTGCCTTATGTTAACGAATCCATCAAAATCTCAATTTTGCAAATTTTGCAGTTAGCAAGTTTTGCAAAAAACGGTCCTCAATTTGTTTCTTTTTTTATCTAACAGAGGGAACTATCGATAATTCTGTGTGTAACGTTTTACTGCCAGCAGAGCGCGGAGAAATCGAATAATTTAAAATCAACCAATAAGAAAAAAAATGTATTTCGAAAGCCGCATGAATCATTTGGTAGTTGACTAGGGTAGTTGTTTTAAGCTGTGTAACCGTTTTGTGAGTTTATGAATTGCGTATGGAGTTGAGTTTTCTGCTGTAATACGTGAAGTGTACCGTGGAGATATGCCAAAGCAAAAGTCATCAGAAGCACTGATTGGAAAATACATTGACGTTACTGCGTTCCCACTGCTTTGGTCCCCAGCTGAGATTGGATCCCTGAAGTATTGCCCCATCACTTCGTGTGAAGTGGAAGGGAGTTTCTCCCAATTTAAGAACATTCTTACAGACAATAGACATCAGTTCTCAGTACATTTGGACGAATATTTAGTTATTTACTGCCATAATGACATTCCTATAGAAAGTAGAGTATAATGCTACGCTATGGTCGTGTTAGCCATTGAGAATTAGAAATTTGTTAGTGCCTTTTTAAATGCCTATTTTAGAATTTTGAATGCCTATTTCAACTGTTTTAGTGCTTAAAAATCCGCAGCTTCATAATTACACATATTTCCCAAAAGAAGTACAAAACCAATTTATACACTTAGCTTATCTCAACTTCCATTTAGTAAAGACTTTCCTTTTTTAATATGAACACCAAACTCACGTGGACTCAGTCTATCCATAAGCGCTCACTGTACCATCTCCAGATTGGATTTTGTCGTGGGCTATCCATGGTCAGTAAATTTTACCTATAGCACTCCCATTGGCGGATCGCACAGTTCAGTTTCCTTCCGAATGACAACATGCTAAAAATTGTATAACCGTTAAAAATTAATTGGACTCCGCCGAGTATGAACCCGCGACCTTCAGAATGAGTGCCTTGCACAACAACTCCAGATCATCGAAGATGTCTACAAAATATATCAAGCAAACTATTCACTGTAGATTTAGTTCTGTAGGCTTTGCAGGGTTTTATAATAACTTTATCAGGTCACTGACCACAGTGAGGGAATCGCGAAGCCTGGAGAAATGTAAACAGAGCTGATGTATGGCGTAAACACTGGAACATCACTGCATCTGCTGAGAAATCAAAGAGCTAAGAACTGCTAATTTCCTGGGACTGCGCTTATAGTAGATACGTATTAACTTAAATGCACTGAGCAGCTTCTTCATTCCAGCAAAGGGCAGTAAGGAATATCTTTGCAGCACGCAGAAGGTATTTATTCTCCTGTACCCCAAGCGGTTTCATATTCGGCTAAAAATCCAGACGCAATAGGTTACACTCCCAGCTGTAAAAATGTAATAAATTATCTTGTTACCACAGCAACTGGTCTGAAACACTTGTCTTCTGTTTGTCCTGCCTTGATACTTCAGTCTACACACGTAAAATAACATTACTTACTTACAAATGGCTTTTAAGGAACCCGAAGGTTCAATGCCGCCCTTACTTAAGTCCGCCATCGGTCCCTATCCTGTGCAAGATTAATCCACTCTCTATCATTATATCCCATCTTCCTCAAATCCATTTTAGTATTACCTTCCCATCTACGTCTCTGTCTCCCGAAAGGTCTTTTTCCCTCCGGCCTCACAACTAACACTATATGCATTTCTGGATTCGCCCATGCGTGCTACATGCCCTGCCCATCTCAAACGTCTGGATTTAATGTTCCTAATTATGTCAGGTGAAGTCTGCGTTGTGTAACTTTCTTCATTCTCCTGTAACATCATCCCTCTTAGCCCCAAATATTTTCCTAAGAACTTATTCTCAAACACCCTTAATCTCTGTTCCTCTCTCAAAGTAAGAGTCCAAGTTTCACAACCATACAGAACAACAGGGGCTATAATTGTTTTATAAATTCTAACTTTCAGATTTTTTGACAGCAGACTAGATGACAAAAGCTTCTCAACCGAATAATAACAGGCATTTCCCATATTTATTCTGCGTTTAATTTTCTCCCGAGTGTCATTTATATTTGTTACTGTTGCTCCAAGATATTTGAATTTTTCCACCTCTTCGAAGGATAAATCTCCAATTTTTATATTTCCATTTCATACAATATTCTGGTCACGAGACATAATCATATACTTAGTCTTTTCGGGATTTACTTCCAAACCTATCGCTTTACTTGCTTCAAGTAGAATTTCCGTGTTTTCCCTAATTGTTTGTGGATTTTCTCCTAACATATTCACGTCATCCGCATAGACAAGCAGCTAATGTAACCCGTTCAATTCCAAACCCTCTCTGTTATCCTGAACTTTCCTTAACAAATAACATTACTGGGGTCAGATAATCCACAATGGTTTTCAAAAATCATTTCAAACATTAAAAAGATATAATTAAAACATGAATAGAGAGTGAATCTTAAGTAATGTCATTAATTTCAAGGGGTTATTCTTTGAGACATTTCAAACAAAAAAGTAGGCTATAATACAATTTTTTGTTCGTGTTTGCTTCCATTTGGAGATAAAAATTGTTTTATATTAAACATTTCATAGCGTGTTTTGGGAAAACCATTGATTTATTCCCAATATGCTGAGTCAGTTTAGGAGAACAATGTATTATGATAAGTGATTGAAAGAATTTTAGTTTTGTCCTTTTAAACGTGCAGAAATTTGATCCGAACAAATGTAACTTCACTTCTGCAAAGGAATTGTATATAATCTTCATGCAAGATTGCGTAATTAAAGATATTTGGCAATCGTATCATCATTCATAAACAGGAACCTTATAACTATCTGGCTCCACGTTCGCAATATCTCAATTCGGTCGACTCTCTGGTTATGAGGTGAAGTCAAAGAACGAGTTTTCGTTGCACACTAAACAACCCTACAGTAACTGAAAGGTACAATTTCGCAGGAAATTAGGCTACTAATATTATTTGCTATGCATGATAACGCAGAAATAGTCCACACCTGTTGAGTAACGGCTAGCACGTCTGGTTCGATTCCCGGTTGGGACAAGTTACCTGGTTGAGGTTTTTTTCCGGGATTTTCCCTCAACCCAATATGAGCAAATGCTGGGTAACTTTCGGTGCTGGATCCCGGACTCATTTCACCGGCACAATCACCTTCATCTCATTCAGACGCTAAATAACCCAAGCTGTTGATAAAGCGTCGTAAAATAACCTAGTAAAAAAGTAAAAAAGATAAAGCAGAAAGAATGATGACTGTTGAGTAAGAGAACGGTGAACATATTCGCAATGATTTGTGACTGTAAAATAACTCCATAAATTATGACATAATGATATTTTTGTTTTTCAGTCTCTCAAATATTATTTGTTATACAGCTTTAAAATTGCACCTGACTTTTCAATGGGCATATGTAAGAAACAATAATATAAATGAAAAGCGTCCACACCTGTGGAGTAACGGTCAGCGCGTCTGGTCGCGAAACCAGGTGGCCTGGGTTCGAATCCCGGTCGGGGCAAGTTACCTGGTTGAGGTTTTTTCCGGGGTTTTCCCTCAACCCAATTCGAGCAAATGCTGGGTAACTTTCGGTGCTGGACCCCGGATTCATTTCACCGGTATTATCACCTTCATTTCACTCAGACGCTAAATAACCTGAAATGTTGATACAGCGTCGTAAAATAACCTAATAAAAATAAATAAATGAAACTCACATTATCCCTATATCTTCATTCTAATATAATGTAGGCGTCGGTACACTGTAAATATATATGCATTACCTTAATTAAATATTGTTTGTTCCAAATACACTTAATATGAAAACTCCATTACGCACAGGGTGACAATTAATTTCATCTGCCGACTGTTGTGTTCCAGGCACATGCAGCCATTACATTTCTCGCAACTGTATATCAGACTGAGATTCTCAGTTCCCTGTCTTTCATTCTAAGGTAATAAAAACAGTGCCTCTGTATTGTGATTATCTTAATTGTCATGTGATAGGTGCATTTCTAAAGCAACAAATGCTCTTCTAATGTTTGTCTCCATTTCCGAAGCTGATGCAAGATCTGTGGTGTCTGTTTATTGTGACATTTCATCAGATCGAGTTAGAATACTATAGCGTAGCAGAGCTTGCTTACTTACTTACTGGCTTTTAACGAACCCGGAGGTTCATTGCCGCCCTCACATAAGCCCGCCATTGGTCCCCATCCTGAGCAAGATCAATCCAGTCTCTACCATCATATCCCACCTCCCTCAAATCCATTTTAATATTATCTCTCTATTACGTCTCGGTCTCCCCAAAGGTCTTTTTCCCTCCGGCCTCCCAACTAACACTCTATATGCATTTCTGGATTCGCCCATACGTGCTACATGCCCTGCCCATCTCAAACGTCTGGATTTAATGTTCCTAATTAAGTCAGGTGAAGAATACAATGCGTGCAGTTCTGTGTTGTGTAACTTTCTCCATTCTCCTGTAACTTCATCCCTCTCAGCCCCAAATATTTTTCTAAGCACCTTATTCTCAGACACTCTTAATCTCTGTTCCTCTCTCAAAGTGAAAGTCCAAGTTTCACAGCCATACAGAATAACCGGTAATATAACTGTTTTATAAATTCTAACTTTCAGATTTTTTGACAGCAGCCTGGATCAGAGCATGCTAGTTTTAAATAATGTAAATACATCTTCCATTGCCCAATTTTTATACAACTGAAATTTTCTTCCTGCATTCATTTCTATCTTTCCAGTTCATGCCAGTAATCTTCCAGTTATGCTTTCTTGCGTATTCCTCGCCTTTTCTTCCCATTTCGGATCCATTCTAAGCTCCTCTTCAGTAAACTATCTGTACCCATCCTTTGCACATGTCCAACCATTATTTGACAGTATTTTTGGTAATATCGACAAGCATAAAATTTTTCCCAGTCACTTTCTTCGTTACATTTACCCTTCTACTAAAATATCACATTTAAGTAAAATAAACTCGCGAAATAATGAGAAATTAGTATCTATGTGCAAATTATGTCAATAACTAAATATATCCTCTCTACTGCAAAAGCTACGAAGCCAAAATTTGATTCAATAGACTATTAAATCATGTTTGTGACTTTTGTTTCAGTCAATTTGTCAATTACATTATTTCAATGTACCGAAGTACATATGATATTTCCATGCAGATATTCTGCGTCATCATACGACGCCGGGGTTGTATCCGGTGTGGCTTAGTGGATAAAGCATCAGCACGTAGAGCTGAAAACCCGGGTTCAAGTCCCGGCGCCGGAGAGAATTTTTCTCCGTTCCATTACTCTTTCATCGTATAATTTGTCAATTGTTCGGTAACGCCAATATTTCTGTATTTTCTATATGAATTCTCTATACACTCACTTTTACTATGTCAGTGGCTATCGAAAAAAACATTGATTTGTGTAGTCGATGTTATGTTATGCAGTATGTTATGCTACTGAAGTGATATTTTGATGCGAAGAAGTTTTGGGGGGATTAGTGTAGGACCAGAGTGAATTTGGGAATGCCACCGGCGTAGCTCGGTCGGCTAAGGCGTTTGCCTGCCGATCCCGAGTTGCGCTCGGGCGCGGATTCGATTCTCGCTTAGGCTGATTACTTGGTTGAGTTTTTTCCGAGGTTTTCCCTAACCGTAAGGCAAATTTCAGGTAATTTATGGCGAATTCTCGGCCTCATATCGCCAAATATCATCTCCCTATCATAAATTTCATCGACGCTAAATAGTCTCGTAGTTGATACAATGTCGTTAAATAACCAAGTAAAAAAAATGAGAAGAAGAGTGCAACACAAAAATAAACCATACAATACCATGATCCGAGGGTATCACCTCGTCATCTTACAAATCTCGCTGTAGCCTAAGGTGTTATAATCACCGATGTACGGAAAAAAAGGACATAATTAACTTATGTCTCTCTTCCACCCATTCCCTCAATTAAGGTTTCATGAGTTTATATCCAACGAAATTACCCTAATTCAGGTTTACCCACCAAACAGCAGTACAAGATGAAACTCTGGACCACTAATTAGGGTATATCTAATTGTTCAAACTGCAACATGGAACGTTACAAACTCCACAGCCAGTTCACGACTGAAAGTACGTAGATTCTTAGATGAGGAGCACGTTCGGGTATCCTCGTGCTGTAATTTGACACATTCATGATAACGAACTTATTATGTAAACTTATAGGCCTACTTTCCTAACGTATAAATCACCACCATCAACACTAGGGTTGCCAGATATCTGATTTAAGGCTGGTTCACAATAAACCGGAAACGAGAATCGGAACGAAAATGAAAACGGTAAAATTGTTAAAATGTATACTTTTAAATGTGAGCATTCACAATTAACGAAAAGCTTGCCGGAGCCCGAGATCGGGAACGGAGAGTTGGCAAAGTTTCAACTTTGGCGTCACGTTTCCGATCACAGTCCACTAGATTCATTCTATTGCCATCTAAAAGCTATTTTGTCGTCGTATATTTTGTAGCAAGAAGACCGTGACATAACCTATGCATTATTTTGTTCTGTGCTGTGCATCATGGAGCAAGTTTCATTTGTTGAGGTTCTAATATTGAGTGTTGAGGAAAATCCTCACGTTTACGATAAGCGGCGCGCCTCGTATAAAGATGAGAAAATGAAGGACGAATACGTGGCTTTCAATAGCTGCATCTTTGAACACCGATCGTAAGTGAATCATATTTTATTACTGTATTGATTGTATTACACACATATTCACACTTCAATTCAATAACTACTGTTGTGTTCATTTTTTTATCTATTACAAATGTTTATTCTCTAATTATTTTACGTTATGGTAGACTTAAAATAGGTTGTGATAATAAAGATGCATGGGCATATTTATAGTACCGTACCTAATGAAATGTTTCAGTTGAAATTTCGAAGTTGGTTAACCTGTGTTTATGTTGGCTGCCTTGTACTCATGAGAGAACGCCATTGGTCAATTATACACAAATAACATCAGAATGCGTAATATCGACTTTACATATCGTTATTGACATGCATATCGATATGCATAGTCGTCTACGTTCTCGGTTTATTGTGAATCAAAAATTTTCATATTCACGTTCTCTGCTTCTCGTTTTCATTCTGGTTCTCGTTCCCGGTTTATTGTGAACCAGCCTTTAGACGGGAATCTACCTATTTCCCTAACGGAATCCAAAATTCCGATTAAAGTCAGTCGGTATTGGTAAAAATCTCAATTTTACTAACACCAGAGCATATTTTTAAAAATTCACCTGTATTTACAATTCTCCAATATTTTTGGAGGTAACTCAACACGCCACTCGCAAGACGATACTATCGCAGCGTTGGCTAATCCATTCCTGACTTCAATACTAGTAACTTAGTCCTGCTCTCGTAATTAGTGAACAATGCGTATTTTAAATGCGTTCAGTGGCAAAAAAAGAAATAGTTTTGACATAGTATTTAACACTAGTGACAGACATAATATATGACTAGTGTTTTATAGCCTACAGTCGAGCCGTTCTTATTTCCGGCAGCAAATCACACGACAGCTTCTGGTCAGCTGACACGCTGCTTCACTGGCAGTGGTTGTCGTCAAGGTTATGCAGACGACATACCGCTTCCCGCTCACGGTGGATGTTACTGTGTTGTCAAGTCTACCCTTGTACTCTTAACGAAGTTTTAGCACATGTCTAGTCTTAAACATCGAACGAAAAATTATTTCCTACGATAAATAATTAGTAATATATGAATACATAACATTATATATTATTGTTATTGTTGATCCTAGCCGATTTTCGTAAATACAGAAACAATATTAGAAATTACTAAAATAGGAGAAAGCTGTAAAATATAATAAATAAACATTTTTTATGTGAATGAATAACTAAAACCACACAACCTGTAAATTAAGCAAAATATGTTAGTATTAAAAATTTTGTCATGATAAGTCATTGCTACATAAAAAAATTACACGAAGAACCTTGCCTAACGGTATTGTTCAATCTAGAGGTGCTACGCCTAGATCGCTACAATCATTGTTAGTACCTGCCGCCGCCATAGTTCTCAGTTTATTTTCTTCTTTGCCGGGTTGTCCGTACTTCTCTGTCGTTATTTGAGAAACCGTGAACTTGTTCACATCACACGCATCAGCTGTTCATTGCACCACTTGCATTAAAGGCAATAAACTACTCTTATTTTACATTCATTTTCGAAATAATCTCTAACGCTAAGAATCATTTCTCTGCTTTGCGAATTGATGGCCTTCCGACTCCTCCGCGGCATTGTGATGCTGAAAACTCAGCGATAACACAGCACTAACAACAATACCGACTGATTCTTCGACAACCAGCTATTAGAACTGCGTCCGTTCACTATTGCCTTGACAGAGATTTAGCAACACCGCTATTGCCTATCTTCTTCGCGCCAAAAGTCGAGAAGGCGTGGCCACTACTACAGGTACTACTGTAGTACCGGTTCCAAGAAAGAAACAAAAGTTATGTATCTTGATTACACAACTTTTAACACTGTATCACTTCGGAATATGTATTATATGACTTTCTTGTGTTAAATTCTATCGTAGCTGGTTTACATGTTTCGACCTATTATGGGTCATCCTCAGAACTGGTCGTTGTTGGTCTTGGCGCCTCTTGTTTTGTTTCCTGTGAGGGTGTGTTCGTGTGGTATAATGTAGAGTCAAAGAGTGTGTGTGTTCTGAAATTTAGTTCTGTGTTAAGAATTTTATTGGGGCGTGTTTTTGTGTGTCCGTATATTTCATATTGTTCTAGTCTGTTTAGTTTCTGGCTTTTTGGTTGGATGTGCAGTATTTCCATGTCTGTGTTGATGTCTCTGTAGGTGTAGTTAGCATTTGTGATGTGTTCTGCATATGTGGAGGTGTTTTGTATTTCAAACACGTTACAAAGAACACATCACAGCCATAACAAAATTACAAAACACTGAATCACACGGCAACTATGACATTGAGGAAATCGTAACACAAAGAATATGTACAGTTCCAGAAAAAAAAAAAGGGCTGAGTCCTGATGGGAGTCCACCTGTATGTATAATAGGTATAAATTTCGCATGACTGTTCACAAGTAGCATATATACAGGCGCTCTTGTATACTGCACATGAGCAATGCGTTGTGTCTGGAACTTAGTAATTATACGGATCATTTTTTTTTTTCTGGAACTGTACTCGGTTTCGAATGTCTAATGCAGTCTTGCATTGGTGATTAATAATTGCGAGCGAGAGCTCTTTTATGCCCGCTGCGCGCGCGCGGAGCTCTTTTACCTGTAAACATTGCTAAAGGATGTACAGATCTTAGAACACAGCGCATCATGACGGAACGGAAGCGCTTGAAGCAGTGGCCGGCAGATGCTGCAGTTGTGACGTAAGAGCCAGTCAGATCGCAAGAGCTTGGGAGAGCGAGCAGTTGAGTCTGTCTACAGTATGTCACCCAATTACAGACACGAATAAGTATGTACAAATATTAGAAGAACTGAGTCAGGAATTTGATTGCAGATTTCAAGAGTTTGCAAATCTTCAATCTGGTATTTCCATATTTGCGACAACATTTTCAGTGAATATTGACAGTGTTCCATCATCATTGCAACTGGAAGTCATTGATTTGCAAAATGATATTGAAATGAAAGACCGCTTTGAAAACAAAAAGGATCTATCTACATTTTATAGAAGATTTCCCCAGGCAAGATTCCCTCGATTGCATAGATTTGCTGCTAGGATGTTGAGCATATTCGGATCTACGTATGTGAACAGTTCTTTTCCTGTATGAAGATCTGCAAACCACAACATAGAAACCACCTGTCTGATCTGAACTTGAAACATTTCTTCGCTTGTGTGTTAGCCAGATTATGACTCCAAATATTGCAAAATTAGTGCGCGAAAAAAAGAGGAAAAAAATCTCGACAACGTGTTTAGCTTGGGCACAGTAGTTACACAAAGTGATGGTGTGTTTCAAAAGTTTAAATACAGTATACTTTACATACTACTCACCAATATAGGGCCTATGTAGTTTAATCTGTATATTATGTAGAGAAATGTGTGTTAAAAACACTTGAACTGTTTTCAAGTTTCCGAGTAGACAAAGTGTTTCAGTACTGCTTAAAGTATTTATTTATATGCTTGTATGTTTATAGCAGTTTCGGAATTTCATTTATATATGCAAACGCTTCTGCAAGTGGCTGTATTATGAGTTTAATGTTATTGTAAGTACATTAAATTTGATTACAAACCAAAATATTTTGTTACATTGATTTATGAAGGTTGTACAGTTTTGTTTTCGTACAAATGTATTGTAATTGTGCTGTTCCCATACTGGATCGCGCTCTGTCTGTGCATAGACCCGCACCACCACTGTTCAGATGAACCTTCTCTCCACGCTGTGCTCAGTATGCAGAGATTGCCGAGCAAAGAGCAAGGCGGCTACGTCGTATGACGTCACAGAGCACGGAACATGCCGGTCACTGGCTTAAAGCTTTCAAGGAAGAGTGGAAGATACAATATTTATGCTTCGAACATGGTGATGAAGTCCAGTGTTTGTTGTGTAAAAAAATATCATTTGCAAGAAAAGCAACATAAAACGGCATTATGAGACGCAACATGAAAAAAAAATAGGCATTATTCAGGAGAAGAGAGAAATAAATTCATTTCGGAATTCACATCGAAGGTAAATTAATTTACATTTGGGTCAGTAGATTGTATCTAGATTCCTTTTATTTCTTTATTTTAAATGTATTGTTGATGTTTTATTTGTTGCTTGTTTCTGGATATTTACTTTTATTAGACTACGTGTTTCTTTAATTTAGAAATAATATTTTATCTTTGATTGCACTTTAACTTATACTATTACTAAGCTCAAAATGCTAATTCACATTTATTCCAATAACTATTTTCAGGATTTTGAGCAAATATGAACTAAACATTTTGAAAACTTTGATGCAAGGAGCCTTTTTAGTAACGTCAATATAAAATATACTTAATAATATAATTTCAAAACTATTAGACCTAACTGCACCAAATTTTGTACAGACGATATTATTATAGATCTGTTTATATACTTTAAATTTCACAAATTTTGGCCGAAATTGTGGCAGTTTTAAAAGTCATACATATCCCCTTAAATGATTGACCCCAAAAATTACGATGGCTCTCAATATCTTAATTTAATCAATTTGTTTTTTCGTGTTACGTGCATCTCACAAATCACTCTAAGAAAACTCATTACATAATCACGACTGAGAGTAAAGACTACATTTTCACAATCACATAATCAATATACTCTATTTCAATCAATATTGCCATTATTATTTTTTCAACAAATATTCAAAAGTACTTAGAGATCACACACGTCGAGCAGGTAGACCCTATTAGTTTCTCCTAACCAATGAAGTGAAGTATTTACACAATAAATAATTGCTTTTAACAAGAAAATGGTTTATCCATGACCATAACGAAAAACATGCCTTTACTAAATACTTTTGCGTTTGTAAAGCAGGCTTTTATTCAACATTACTTTATTCCACTAGTGAGATAAAGACTTTACCTCACAGTTTGAACTTTATCTCACAGTTCATTAGTATTTTCCTAGTACCCGGGCACACACGTATACTTTTCCATTGAACTATTACTCAAGAAGTTAATATATTAGTTACTAGATGTCACTACCTCTACTTCTTTATTACCATTTCTTAAATATACACTCAGTCTCCTTTTCTTTTCTCTGTCTGCTACGTCGTAATTTGTACATTACATCCATATCTAATATGCATCTTTTTAAAATTTTGTAATAATTTACCTTTTGGGATGTAAGGAGACTTGAACCTGCGAAGTTGGGTTTATAGGATTTTAAAACAACACGCGTTAGCCAACTGAGCTAAACAGACACGATGATTAATTAAGTTTTAATATTCCTCTTAAGTTTACAGAAGTAAAATGTGAAATTATTTTAATAACATTAGTCCCGTGAACACTTCTAAATAATCCCTGAAACTTCAAAAAGACGAAAATACACGTTTAAAGTGAAAAAATATATATTAAAATTATATAATTAATTATAATTTGTTATTTATCGTACGAATTAGATACCATTCTTCACTAATCATGGCCTCCTACATCATGACCTATCTAGTACACGTATCGATTCTAAAATCCATGCCATGATATGTGATTACATGAGGACTTATTTTCAACATATTTTCTTTTATAAAACAGAATTTTTCGTTATGATCATGGATAAAATTACGTATGGTACTTGTGAGCGTGATCTTTATTGCACTTACCTCACAAGTACCATAAATAACTATTACATACAATTAACTTTCCCTATTTCTCTTTTTGTTCCTAAAAGAACCCTTCCCTTTGCGATTTGTTTATATATGTACATGCGTATTAAATAACTGAGTAATTAGCCCTATTACATAGCCAGAAATTTAGTAACGCAAGTTATTGTAATAATTGCTGCCTTTATTCGCTGCATGTGCTTGTACATCCCTGTTGTCTACGTTACAGTGGATGCGCTATGCGCTCGTGATCAAGGTCGAGCTCTTCTACCATGATTGGGAGCTAATATCGTCTCATCCCTAGTCTAATGGATGGAGATGATAAACCTCTGTTTCTGTTCTGGGAACTGAAACTAGCATCACTACACTCGTAGCATTACTGAATATATATAATTCAAAGCGCTTAAGCCTATATACGTTAAAGCTCAGAAATAAAACAAAACGAATGCACTCCAAATAATAAAAGAAGTACAAAACTCGGGCGGATGAAATTAAACAGCTCACGTGGACGAAAAAATTCATGAGAGACCAAATGTTGCCAAGCAACAGTCTTGTTGGGATTTATGGAAAAACACGCGTAGTGAAGTGAATGGCCAAACAACTCGGTAGCATCTACATCACAGGTGCATGAACTGAACTCGCGCGCTATCAAGGTGACAACGCTTGGACTATATGCCCCCCGGACCGCCGGCGCATTAGAATGACATCTTGATTCTATTTATAACGGAGAGAGACAGTTTCAAACACGGCACAGACACAGTTGGACCGCAACACAGTGCGCTATTCCAAATACGAGAATCGTCTCTGGTTCGATTCCCAATAAGATGAGATTTGATTGTTACAGAAATAAACCGCAGACCGCCACACGCAGAATTCTGTGAACTTAGCCGAAATAAACATCTACATATATAATTTGAACTGGTAATGGAAATTACGGGAAAACGGCTGAACGGATTTTAATAAATGACCCCTCATTAGAGTTCTACGAAATGTTTATTTGGCCATTATTCAGTCTATCATTCAATATGGTATAATTGTTTGGGGTGGTAGTACAAAAATTAATCTTAGTCCGTTAAATTTACTACAAAAACGAATAATTAAAATTTCGATTATCCAACTAAATTAATTTATTCTGAATTTAATATATTTAATATTGAACAAATTTATAAGTATACGCTGTTAAAATTTTATCATAAAATCGTAATAAGTTTGTATTACAGACACACAATTATGACACAAGACGAAATATTAATTCAACATTAGTAGAACCTAAATGTCTCACATCTGCTGGTCTAAAGCATAGCATAAATTTTGGCCCTCGGTCGTACAATGCTTTAACTAAATTACACCCAGAACTTCTAACATGTAACCCACTAACATATAACAAGAAAATTAGAAACGTGTTAATATCTTCAATTTGATTAAATAAATTTATAGCCTATGTGTATGAATTAATCAACCTATATTATATTTTATTCTATAATTTTGAAATATATATTAGTCCTACTTTTCACGTGCGATATTATTCTTCTCTAGTGTTAATATTATATTATATAATTCCATTGCCGCTGTAATTATATTTTAGTTCCTATTTTATTTTACTTATTTATTTATAATATTATTATTTTTTATTTTAATATTATATCTGAACTGCGACCGAGCACGAGCGCTGCTCAATCGGTCTCAAATTTTGTTAATACTACTGTATCTTCTTTTTATATTGCTTGTATTATTTTATTTGTATTTCTCTTTGTTTTGTTTTGTAATTATATTTCTTTATTCTGTACATTTGAATTTAAATAAATAAAATAAAATAAAATTAAATTCATTTTGTAGCTTGGAACCCAAAGTTTTTCGGAAAAATAGTAGTTTTCAGTGAAATGTCAATTTTCCTACATCATTTTCCTTTTTTCCAAAATCCATCTTTCGTCAGTTTTGAGAAACAGGTAATGGCCCTTTCAGAATAAAACAAAACAAAACACAAACACACTACAATAAACAATAGCACTCGAAGACTATGACCTGCAGGATTGCTGACATATTTAGAGTTCAGATGGCTGACATAAAGCCAATATGTCGAGCTTCATTTGTGTAACTTTTTTTGAACGTTTCTGTAATATTGGTTATTAAAAACTTCAAGACTTACTAAAAAGAAGATTCTCTGGTGTGTAATTTTCTGAGTGCAGCTGTCTGTGTATTGGATATTAAAAACTACAAAACTTAAGAATGTTTGATGACATTATTACTTTTAAAAATGAAATATTATTAAAGTGAATGCAATGAAGTATTTGTCACCAATTATACAGATTAATGCTTTATTGATGATATGAAAGCGAAACTTTTGGGGTTATACAAGTAGGCGTAGAGAATATCTGAAGTTAGATCTTCATTTCTATAATATTTACTGAGTGACGGCTATATAGTAGTCTATACAAAACTTACGTAAGACAACAATATTGTTATTAAAGTGAAATATTTTTATAGTTATTAGTCAAGTGGTATGGGCCTTTTCCATATATTTAATGGCGGTATGGTATAGATATTTAAAGCTGAAAGTTAGAATTTATAAAACAGTTATATTACCGGTTGTTCTTTATGGTTGTGAAACTTGGATTTTCACTTAGAGAGAGGAACAGAGATTAAGGGTGTTCGAAAATAAGGCGCTTAGGAAAATATTTGGGGCTAAGAGGGATGAAGTCATAGGAGAATGGAGAAAGTTACACAACACAGAACTGCACGCATTGTATTCTTCACCTAACATAATTAGGAACATTAAATCCAGACGTTTGAGATGGGCAGGGCATGTAGCACGTATGGGTTAATCTAGAAATGGTATAGAGTGTTAATTGGAAGACCTAAAAGGAAAAGACCTTGAGGGAGGCAGACGTAGATGGGAGGATAATATTAAAATCGATTTGAGAAAGGTAGGATATGATGGTAGAGACTGGATTAATCTTGCTTAGGATAGGGACTTCCAAAATGTCTGGTATTCTTCATTGGAAATAAATTTGAAAAATTTTAATTTGAATTGTAATGAACTTAATTTGTCGCATTTGCTGCACAAGCCACTAGTTTTAATTTTAACTAGCATTGATCAAACCACTACAGATATAATAATTACATAAATAAAATAATTCGATCACATTTAAGTCCTATTCATGAACATGAGCTGCATATACGGATGGCCCAATAATTTTTGCCATCTGAAATACTTCCTTTATGTTTTTGTTATTCAAAAGGTTTGTAGATAAATATTTGCAAGAGTGCATGTATTCGTAATGATCAAGGTAAAGTTTCTTTGTGATTAAGCACTTCTGAGATAACCTAACAAAATCACTTTTTTTTCAGTTGGTTATTTAACGACGCTGTATCAACTACTAGGTTATTTAGCGTCGATGAGATTGGTGATAGCGAGATGGTATTTGGCGATATGAGGCCGAGGATTCACCACAGATTACCTGGCATTCACCTTACGGTTGGGGAAACCTCGGAAAAAACCCAACCAGGTAGGCAAGCGTCTTAACCGACTGAGCCACACCGGTGGCTAACAAGTTCACCTTTACTTTTTAAATTATATCCTATAGTTTTTCACGACTTGCATTAAAACAGGAGCTGCTGGCATTAAGGGGTGCAGGGTTGCAAAGGCACGTGTTCTCTCTGCGATTTCTTTTTCTTCTTTATTTTATCATAATTTATTAGTAGTAATTTTCGAACCTACAAAACTGTATATAATAATAGAGTAGGTCTACACCAGTCATGTCAATTGATGCCCATAGGAGCAAGCGCTTTTGAGCTCAGGAGAGCGGAAAGGAAAGAGACAGAAGAAAGAGGTAGTATATGCCGCTTGGTCGAGCTATATTCAGGGATGGCCAGCACTGATTCAATAGATAAAGGGAAGAGAACTTATTAAAACTGTATCCATGGTAATTTTTAGATTTGCCTGAGAAGTATAAGTGGATTATAAGAATGTAAGTTTTAATTTTAATGCTCATTTTTCACAAGTTTGATTTTTTTATTCAAAAGAAATATTTTCTCAACTTTTCGTATAGAAAAGTTAATTTTTCAAATATAGGCATATTTATTTAGTAGCCTTACAGAATGTTTTCGTAAATCTAATATACCGTAAATACGTATCACTGAAGATAGTGTATTGAAAATTTTGAAAATATTCGCATGGAAATTGTTTGTAAGGAAATGAATTAACAAAGCAACTACTGTTACATCATAAGCAAAAGATACGTGCCCATGTGTTGTAAAAATGTCAGCTCTATAGCTTCAGCACATTTCGAGAAAATAATTTAATATTCTGATGGTAGGAAGTTGCTCACAAATATCACCTTAAAAGCATAATGCGATAAGAGTTTTGTTATGTAATATTAGTTACACTTAAAACAGATACAGTACCTAGGTAACTTTGCTTTGTACTGTAATATTGTTTTGATTAGTTTATTGATTACTTTTGTAAGGCTAAAGATACCATCAATATCAATTCCAACTTATCATGTCATACTCAATCTCTTTCTTTGGAATATCACTTTCTTTATGAATGATGTGTTTCATCCACTTAATACAGTATATTATACTACTATGGAATTTAAGTGAATATTCCTTCTTAACTCTCTATTATGTTATTAAGATTTAAAACACAAGTGCAATATTAAGAAATTGGTATTAGTACTTTTGTTTTACAGACAATATAGATAATATCAAACAGAAAGAAGTCATATAAAAATAACGACATAAAATTTCATATTCCATTTGAAGTTTGTGCACCACTGTTTTCTTAACCCCACAGGCTGCTTATTCATATACACAATCCTTCCTCTTTCCATACTTAGCGCTTGATGCCCGCGCACGACATCAATGTCAGAAAAATACGCTTGCTTTGACATCACTGGACTACACAGTGGTCTAACGTTATTTATTCGAAGCTGGTATGATAGAGGAAACTTCAATATCGACTCCTTGAACACAACATTGAACAAGTTCGGTTATTCTGAAAATTCCGACTCGCCTACAGAATGGTTTAACTTTTTTTTATTATGTAGGACCTACAGTTGTTATAACAGAAGGAACATCAGTACTGCCCCTTCCATTGAAAGCAAAGTGAAGGTCTTATCACAATTACTTCACGTGCAAAATTTTAGATTCAAGGTAGAGCATCCACCCGCCAATGCAACGAATATTGCAAAGTTTTATCATTGAAAATGTGACACTAAAGCAATTTTCAACACTTTTCTCATAGCACAACACATTTCAATTCTTATTGCGGACATTTTACTGACTGACCTCTCCAGCGACAACAAAATGAAACTTCAACGTGCTCATAATTTGTGTGTACGTTTTGTAAGCAATGTTCGTAAATATGATCATATTACCCCATCCCTGGAAGCAATAGGTTGGCTTAAACTAGATAAGAAAAGAAATTTACATTCACTTCTCTTTCTCTTCGAAATCTTGAACTCTTCTATTCCTTCGTACCTGTCGTCTCGCTTCACTTACCTTTCTTCCCACCATAATCTGAACACACGCTCTCGTCATGAAACAATACTAACAATACCATCCCATCGCACCTCCTCATACTCATCTTCTTTCACAATAGCCCTGCCAAGACTCTGGAATTCGCTACCTGCTAGCATCAGGGACTGTCGAAATAAAATTGAATTCAAACGAAAACTTACTAGGCACTTGGTCAGTAATTGATTACTTGTAAATAGTTTCTTTAATCTATCACAAAATATTTCAATATTCAGTAATTTCATCACTATACAATTTTGTTATTCTAGATTTAATTTGTAATTCAGTAAATATAAAATATTCTTTGTTTCTCTATGATAAATTATCTAGCTTCAATTATTCAGGTAATCTTTTCGTACTTTGATTTTATTGTAATTGTAAATTTAATACTAACTGTAATATTATTTGTAATTGTAATTGTAAGTTTAATACTAATTGTAATTTTATTGTTGATATTGTAGTTGGAATCTCCTGGTAGAGGGGCAGGGAAGGCCTGACGGCCTTATCTCTACCAGGTTAAATAAATAAATACTACTAATACTACTATATATGTGGAATTATCACTACATTAACACATTCATTATATCACAAAACATACACTGAAGGAACTAAATGTAATTATGAAAGTCGCCATATAAATACAAAATTAAAAGTTCAAGACAATATAACATTTTCAAAATAACGACTATCTGTAAGCGAGTACTTTATTTTTGCGTTTTGGCATTGAGCAGCAATTTACACTCAAGAGTCAACCGCAGATGATGGGAGCAGAATGTCAACAGAAGACGAGGTCTCACCCGTTAGTCAAGTGAGTTGCATCCAATGCCAAGCTCAGAATTTTTGTTTGTTTGTTTGCTTTTTTAGTTAACTGTCCGAAGACAGGTCTGAATCTCACAAGTGATACCAACAAGGCACCACATATGAGGTCTGGAGATAATGGGGTAGGGTGGCCAGTTCCTTTCCGCCTAAGCTCAGAGTATCACCTCGTATTATGCGCTCGCACGTATGAAGACGATATCTAAGCGGCCACAACAAAAACTTCACTCTCCCTCTTAAAAATAGACCCCGAGTGTCACTGCCTGAATTTTAAATTATTTCTAGCAAGAAGCGAGATACGGACTGTGAGAATACAATGGCGACTGCTACAGATACTGTATACGGAAAACAGTAAGCGATAGCGGTAGAGATGTTTACACTCATATACAGGGTGATTCATGAGGAAAGGTAGAAAATTTAGGATGCGAATTCTGAAGTCATTCTGAGTCAAAAAGTTCATATGAATATAGGTCCGTTTTCGAACGGTTACGGAGATATGGCTCTTTGATTTCACAAAAACTTGTGACATTCCATTTTACTAACTCGCATTTAGAGACAGATAACGGACAAATTTAAAGTTTATATTCACGTATGCATACATACCTAATATTCTAGACGTCGGGGTCGATGTTTTCGCACATTTTCAAAGGTACCTCCTTCTGCTTCAATGCACTGTTGTGCTCGGGTGTAAATCGCGCTCATCGCTCGGCAGAGTTGCACGTGGCTGTTCTTTATGCCGCATCCAAAATACGGTCGATTAGCGCCTCTCTCGTTTCCTTTGCATCCAACCCCATAGACAGTAAATACTCTTCGATATGGTGCCCTTCTGTTCGGAAAGCGTCGTTCATATTCAGCGACGGCACGCAAGGAACTTCCATCGCACAAACCATAAACATACACAATATCGACGTATTCTGTATTCGAAAATGTATAAGGCATCTTGAATAACACAACTTAACACTTCCGATAACTGTACCTGTATAACTACTATACTGTAGGTAGCTGACTGGACTGCTGTGAATTGATGATAGTGTAGGCTATTTGTGTCATCTGCGGGTTCTGTGTCATTACATCAGACAAGGGCAGGCGATTGGACATTTGTAATGCCCCACCACCCGGTTTCTTCCTCTTATCTACATCGTTCACAATGCAGATTCCAATGTTACGTCATTCATTGCGATCTTGACCTTGTCTCACGCCTCGTCTCACGTCAGCAGCATATGGTAACGTCTGATTCACATTGGGGCGAGACGTTACACCAAAAAAATGCATCTAGCTCCGCCATCGTTCGAAAACGGACCTGAACTTTTTCACTCAAAATGGCCTAAGATATCGTATCCTAAATGTTTTAACTTTCCTCGTGAATTACCCCTGTATTTTTAATCTGACTTCGCAGACCCCAAGTTTCCTAACTCAAAATGTTATGAAGACCAGTGTTCCTCAACCCCAGCCCTGGCACCAATTATACCGGGCCGCGAGATATTCTCCTGGAATTTGTCATTTTACTTTTCTAAGCATTTTTGACGAATGAGTATTTTATAGTGGAAATATTCTTATGAGAATAATTTTCGTGACTATGTCGAAAGCCTAGGTCCAGGTAATCTCTGAACCTCTAGATCAGACCCAAGGTTGCGGGTTCGATCCCGGGCCAGGTCGATGGCATTTAAGTGTGCTTAAATGCGACAGGCTCATGTCAGTAGATTTACTGGCATGTAAAAGAACTCCTGCGGGACAAAATTCCGGCACATCCGGCGACGCTGATATAACCTCTGTAGTTGCGAGCGTCGTTAAATAAAACATAACATTTTTTAACATCTAGATCAGACGTCTCAATAGGGCCTTCTCAGAGCACTTCTTCCTCTTTATCTTTTTTAATGTAAGAGTGGAACAAGAAGCAGGAGCAGTTCGTGTATCTCCGGATGACGTCATTGACCGCGACGTTTGAATAGACATCTGGAACCGCTACGATGTAACAGTCAGTCTTTGTGTCCATCCCCGAGGAAATAATGTTCTTATTACCGCAAATGTATGAAGAAATAAAAGCTTTCATAGGGAAAGCGAAATTGTAGGAGACGCAAGTTTCAGTGGGTAACTGTTACCACTTTATTAATCTAAAATTGTTACATGATTTGAATCAAGACTAGTGTAACAAATATAATGAAATACTGAAGGACTTCAGAAAAGAATTTCAGATCAGATTTAAGATTTGAATAGTTCTAATTTAAAATAATTGCTATTATTTAATTGAATTTTATTTTATTAAATATAGTATAAACTTAAAAAAAGAGCGATACCAAAAACCTTTATTAGAAATGAAATATTGTTATTGTCTGGTCAACTGTCCGAAGACAGGTCTGAACCTCACAAGTGATACCAACAAGGCACCACTTATGAGTCAACTAGGCCAGGAGATAATGGAGTAAGGTGACCAGTTCCTTGTGCTTAAATAATTACGTAACATGTATGGTTCTTCATGCTTCAGAGTCTTCTTTTTACTCATTGATAGTTTATAATTAGAAAATAAATGTATTATTATTATTATTATTATTATTATTATTATTATTATTATTATTGTTACTGCAATCTACTTAAGAAATTCCTTCCGAAAACAACCGTCTATTGTGCCAGTACAACTCAAAAGTGCAGCTTTGTGGAATTTCTCCCGCGACAGTAACAACTTAGCTCGTTCATGCGTGTGACGTGGATCAGCGATCGGCTATCTTCGGGTACTGCGCTTCTCTCTTCAGCTGACTACGTTATCTATACTTGCTCCCTGTGACAACTTTTATGCGTTGGCCTTGAGACGCCTGCTCTGGATTCTAAAATCTAATTAAATAACATCTGTATAACAAGTGTCTTATTTTTTTAATGATCGGGAATTTTTCGGACTTAGAAATCTTTCAACATTCGGGAAATGATATAACGCTGTTCATGACCGATCACAAAAATTGCCTGCAAGCCGATTACAACAATGGGCGACGAATCCTCTGTCTTCAGAAATGAACGAAGTAACATCTGTGTTGAAGATATCAGTGACCAATTTTCTGGGAAGTATAATAAAAGCTTTTTCACTTTAATTGAAAATTAAGGCAGTCTATATCCGGTTCTCGATACTGAATACTGCTTCTTCGCAAATTCGCATTGCAGTGTGTAAGTGCTTGTTTCAAAACTCGATTGTCGTGATTTTTTTAAGTAATAGAAATACAGATTTAAATATTAATATTGTGAATTTTATTAGTAACAACAATGTAATTTATTCGTCACAACAATAATTCCTTTCTACAATTCGCCTTAAACGCTCTCGTCAACAATTGGATCTTCACTCACACAGCATTCGTTATAGCACTCCACCGACGACAATGACAATTGACTTGGACTATTACGCACAACAATGAACTGTTAATCTTAACTAATATTTACAAAGCACTATTTACAAATCAGAACTACCAGTTCTCAGTTCACAGTTCTTCTATCTCAGTCACTCGAGTTCACGGTATCTCGAACCACAGACCTTCAGAGACAGTTCACTGTACTCGAACTCGGGTCCCTCCAACTGCGGTCCACTGCACTCGAACTCAGGTCCCTCCAACTGCGGTCCGCTGCACTCGAACTCAGGCCTTCGGATGCTGACGCAGATGCGGACGCACACTCGAGTCGAACTCCGGCACACAAGTCTGGCTTGCTTGCTCTGGCTTTCTCACTGACTGAATAACTGAAAAACTCGAAACTCTGCTCTAGTTCGCTGGCGCTTCTTCTTTTATAGCAAAATCATAGTTGCGAGAATTTTCTACAGGTGTGTAGAGAATTATCTCGATATCTCTACATCGACAGACTTCTGGAATATTCGGGAAGGTCGTTCCACATTCACTGCGTTAAGTAGCAGCTGCGCGCGCAGACTCGTTGCGTTCACGTAATACACCCTCTCTCTTCTCTCCACCGCGCGACGTCACTCAATGTTCCGTGGAGCCTGTGCGATCTGCTTTCTTGCGGGACGCTGGTCGTGAGTTCGATTCTCACGTCGCTGTCACAATATGAATAAAAAGACAAGGAACTTTGCTTAATTTTGGCATTAAGAAATTTCGTCTTGAAGTTTGTGATGCAACAACTAGTGATGCATCAACCCGAAGTCCACAAAACGATCTCCAGGATAAGCAAAAGGAGGGAAAAACTACCAACACACAGAAGGAAAAGTCTGCTGCATTCACTCGCAAGTACATGAACTACCATTTATAATTTAAATACAATAAATAATGTTAAAATGTTCAATCTTATCACTTATCAATGTTAATAAATTGATGTTATAGGATTTAACATTTTAACGTTATTTATTGTGTTCAATGATAACCGACTTATCTGAAAATCAAAGCATGAATAAAATTATAATTTGGTTTCGTGCAATGCCACGATCTCAATGTGCCATTTGTGCTACTGTTCTGGGAAATGGAGCTATGGAGTCATCACGACTTTTTCGAGATCTTCAACACAAAACATTCCGATTTAGTCAACAAACCCATCGAATTCTTCATGCTTAAAAGAGATCCACTTGGAAGAGAAAATAAAATTATTTCCCAAGTTTTAACTACTGGTTAAGGCGCTTGCCTGCCGGTCTGAAGTTGCGATCGTGCGCGGGTTCGATCCCCGCTTGGCCTGATTGCCTGGTTGGGGTTTTTTTCCCTAGGTCTTCCCCAACTGTAAGGTAAATGCCAGGTAATCTATGGCGAATTCTCGGCCTCATCTCGCCTAATACCATCTCACTATCACCAATCTCATCGACACTAAATAACCTAGTAGTTGATACAGCGTCGTTAAATAACCAACTGAAAAAAAAAATTAAAAACTACTGGTACTCTTTAAGTATTAAGATTATGTTCGCCATATTTAATTATATGTTACTTAAATGTATGAACTTAAATAAATTGGAAAAGTATTTACTAGTAAATTTGTTGGGATCGGGTCCCTGAAAGATTGACAACCACTGCTATGGACCACTTACTTACTTACTTACTTACTGGCTTTTAAAGAACCCGGAGGTTCATTGCCGCCCTCACATACGCCCGCCATTGGTCCCTATCCTGAGCAAGATTAATCCAGTCTCTATCATCATATCCCACCTCCCTCAAATCCATTTTAATATTATCTTCCCATCTACGTCTCGGCCTCCACAAAGGTCTTTTTCCCTCACGCCTCCCAACTAACACTCTATATGCTTTTCTGGATTCGCCCATACGTGCTACATGCCCTGCCCATCTCAAACGTCTGGATTTAATGTTCCTAATTATGTCAGGTGAAGAATACAATGCGTGCAGTTCTGTGTTGTGTAACTTTCTCCATTCTCCTGTAACTTCATCCCTCTTAACCCCAAATATTTTCCTAAGCACCTTATTCTCAAGTGAGAGTCCAAGTTTCACAACCATACAGAACAACCGGTAATATAACTGTTTTATAAATTCTAACTTTCAGATTTTTCGACAGCAGACTGGATGATAAGAGCTTCTCAACCGAATATTAACACGCATTTCCCATATTTATTCTGCGTTTAATTTCCTCCCGAGTGTCATTTATATTTGTTACTGTTGCTCCAAGATATTTGAATTTTTCCACCTCTTCGAAGGATAAATCTCCAATTTTTACATTTCCATTTCGTAGAATATTCTGGTCACGAGACATAATCATATACTTAGTCTTTTCGGGATTTACTTCCAAACCTATCTCTTTACTTGCTTCCAGTAAAATTTCCGTGTTTTCCCTAATCGTTTGTGGATTTTCTCCTAACATATTCACGTCATCTGCATAGACAAGAAGCTGATGTAACCCGTTCAATTCCAAACCCTCTCTGTTATCCTGAACTTTCCTAATGGCATATTCTAGAGCGAAGTTAAAAAGTAAAGGTGATAGTGCATCTCCCTGCTTTAGCCCGCAGTGAACTGGAAAAGGATCAGATAGAAACTGACCTATACGGACTCTGCTGTATGTTTCACTGAGACACATTTTAATTAATCGAACTAGACATCATATCAAATACCTTATATTATAGCAAGGTATTTGATTGTATTTACCTTTCACTGTTCTTTAATATTTCCTGTTAATTTGTATCGGTGTAATTCATGCATATTTTGCTCACTTATCAATACTGTATTATAAAAATATCAGTGTGACAAAAACACCGATAAAAGTGACAGATATTTAATTGTCACAGTTACAGTTGTCACAGATACTTGAAAATATCGTTTAAGCTCATCTCTGGAACCATGTGGAACGTTGAAGTGATCACTGGAGCAGTGTAACACTCTTTAGAACAGTTGGAACAGGTTATATCACGAATGAAACAGTTTCAATCGTGAAACAGTTTCAAAGCAACTGTTCCAGCTTTTTTTACCCATCTCTACTATGGACCACTGCTGAATTTTACTTGTTTGTTGGGCGGACTGTACTACGGTAGACAAAACATTACTCAACATATGTGAGGTAGTCCTGGGCTATGTCACAACAACGGCGGTGATGACAACAAAAGAATCACTTGACGGACGTCGTCGGTCACTTGCAGCCGAGAGAAACGTAACCTTGATCGGAACTTGGACTGTAAATTAGTCTTTAATCTGAGGGAGGCGTTCATACAGATGGTGACACTGATTCGACATAGCTTAATAGACACGAAGGTCGGACGTCAAGAGACCACCATGACAGATTCAGAGCGACAATCCTGTGTAAATAAACCTTCGAACGAGGTCGGTTTCAGGCTTGTACCACTCGAAATGATGATAATGGAGGACCTAATTAGCGCGCATGAACAATGGGCTTATTTATTTCCAGCAGGTTGTAATGCGAACTTTCAATTCAGCTTTCCTCAACAGTTGTGCAGTGTTTGCCGTCCGCCCACCCATCATCACAAGAGCGTTTATACCAACAAGAACCCGCTAATTAACCATGTCACAGCCATGAGTCATGTCCTCTGGTTTCACCGCCCGCATCGATCCACCGCTCGGTCCTCCTCGAGTCTCTGGGTACAGTTTCATTACGCACGAATGTGAAGCAAAATAAAGAACCAATCCCGCATCTGCGCAAAGTTTCAATTAGCCGACGGCTCTAAGTTCTGGAGATTCTTACATACAGCCTGCTGAACAGTGTTGAAAATTCAGCGGTTTTCCCGCTAAATCTAGCTTTTTTTGGATAACCGTCTCGCGGGTAAAATTATATTATCCCGCTTAGCGGGAATACTAGCGGTTTTTAATCTTTAAAGTTTCTGAAATGAAATTCATATTAGCATTATAAGTGGCTTTCATAATTACATTTAATTCGTTCATTGTTTTGTGAAATAATGGATGTGTTAATGTAGTGATAATTCCATATTATATATGTTACCGTTAAAACCCGAAATCCGTCAAAACCAGTTTCAACTAGTAAAAACTAGTTTAAGCAAATAAAGATAGATAGAAATTGAGTTTTCGTAAGATCTAGAATCAGTGTCAGGTTAGGTTTGGTTTGTTTAGGTTTCTGTTTGGTAAAAAAAAAAACCAAACCAAACCTGACCTGTCGTTGATTCTAGATCTTACGAAAATTCGCTTTCTATGTATCTATATTTTAAAATTACTGTATTTTTTACTAGTTGAAACTGGTTTTGTCGAATTTTGGATTTTAACGGTAACATACTGTATATCGTAAAATAAGAATTTAAATATGTTGTGTCTGTGATAAAAGTGTTCAAAATTGATTTATAGCGCCACATTGGCAATGATAATAGTGTGCAAAATACGTTACATTGGCGGGTGGATGCTCTATCTTGACTGTTATTATTATTATTATTATTATTATTATTATTATTATTATTATTATTATTATTGAATAATAAGTATATATTAAAATCTAGAGATATTTGTTAGAAAATAGCGGGTTTTCGAAAGCCATCTAGCGGGATTATACGAACAACTGTTGGCAACACTGCTGCTGAATATTCTGTATGAAACGATCATCCGTGTGTGTCTGTACAGTCTTCTCGTACAGTCAGTTCTGGGGTCCATTTCACAATCCTTACAAATTACAAATTAACAATTTACAAATAACAAGTAAAAGATTACAAATGCTTGTAAATTGTGTTTCACAATGCTATTTTATTAGTTTGTAAAGTCTGACGAACTTTACAAAATCAGCTAAAGAAATTTACAAATACGCATTATTGGTTACACAATATCGCCAACGACAGTTTACAAAAATCGCTAAGGAGCAGAGCTAAAGTCGCTGTATTTTTACTACTATCGATACATATGTTTATATTTTGTACTAAAATATATTATTCTAAGCTTGCTGATTCATATTTCACCAACAGAAAATATAATGTATTGTTAAAAAAAATAAAAGTATTTACATTTTTGTATATTGGCGACAATGGAGTTTCATGTGATGTGATTAGTCGAGTATACCAATACGTCTATTACTTAAATGACCAAAGTTAGCACAAAATTCAGTCAAATAACAGATTTGGTCCACGTACAAATATGCAATTGATAAAATAATTACGACGTCTAACCACAAAATCAGGTTCATTTTTTGTGTTGATCTATCAGTATTTATTAATGTTGCATCCATAACCTCACAAAACTTATTGATCCCATCAGCAGCATAAAGATTCTGTGCTATAGTAAATAACATTTTGCTGATCGAAACCCTGCCCCGAATTTAACTCTTTTAACAACATCAACTACCCTGTGGGCACTTTTGCACACTGATATCTTAGAAATTCCGTGCTTATCTGCTAACCCACAGAACTGAATGGTGACTGCATCCAATGCAAAACAATACAGTTCTCGCTTTGAGGTTAGGACATCACTTTTCTCTTTTGGATGTTGGATATATGATGTCCCATGTCTTGTAGGAGAGATTCCAGCGAAACGGGACTCAAAACGACTTCAGAATACCGCGTAAGTAGTGTCGCTATTGCATTATTGAATTATTTATTTTTGGTGCAGGGAACTTCTTTATTAAGTGCGAGTATTTATTAAATACAGTCTTCGTAGGCTATATAAATACTTATGCGGTATTCTGAAGAATAGCGCGGGACTCATTCGGAACCTTTCATTAAATTTATACAATGATAAGAACGTGTTATTAATTCTTGGCCGGAGAATTTTACGTCTTCGTTTGATCAGGCTTAAATTCAATATCTTTATTTTTTATTTTTTATTTTTTATTTTATTTAACGACGCTCGCAACTGCAGAGGTTATATCAGCGTCGCCGGTGTGCCGGAAATTTTGTCCCGCAGGAGTTCTTTTACATGCCAGTAAATCTACTGACATGAGTCTGTCGCATTTAAACACACTTAAATGCCATCCACCTCGGCCGGGATCGAACCCGCAACCTCGAGCATAGAAGGCCAGCGCTATACCAACTACGCTACCGAGGGCGACCTCAATATCTTCGTCTGAGTCATTAGAACTCCTTAATAACATCAAAACTGCTTTAGTTTAATTCTTAATATTATCCAGTTACTCAAAAATTAAATTTAATAAGTACCCTATTTCTTTATTGTATTTATTCATAATTTGTTGCAATATCAAACTTTACACATCTCAGAGGTATTGTAGAAAATGTTCTAATTCTACAAGTAAAATTTACATGTTTGTAAAATTACTCTTCATTGTGAAACAAAATACTTGTAAAGTGAGCAAAATTTAATTTGTAAAGATTTGATTTCCTTTGTAAAGTTCAAGATTACAAACAAAGATTGTAAAACAGAAGTTTACAATTTACAAGCAAAGTTTGCAATTTACAAAGATTGTAAACATTGTGAAACAGGCCCCTGGTCTTGCTTGCTTACAGGTGCGATGCGGAGTAACGGGGAAGGGGGCGCAAACATACAGTTCATGGTTTTAAGGCTGCTATCAGACTATCGAAGTTCATTGACAAAGAATATATGAAATGGAATGAAACTTATGAAATACCATTCACATTTCAGCACACACATACGGGCTATTCCATATGAAATCGATCAGTAAAAAACCCCGCATTTTTTTATACGTTAATTTCTTCCTTATTTATACAAGGTGCTGAGGAGAGTGCATTTTCAAAAATATACTATCGAAAGCCAAACGGTTTTCGTAGTATTGAGCGACAAATTTAGCGTATTTTATAAAAACAAGCCTCTTTCAGCGCTCAGAACTCTGGAACCATTTACTGCAGAACATTGAACGAGACCTTATTTTGAAGCAGACATTTGGTAGGTTATGTTAAGAAGTAATCCTTATTTTTATTGTATACAAAAAGACAGATAATCTGATTTTACTTACTGTTAGGCTATTTGCCCATTTGCAAAAATCTAAAAAAATATTAAGAAAAAACCTTGCATTATTAAGAGGGATTCGGCATTGTTTGCTTAGTGGTATGGCAATAAGTTTCGAGGGTATTAAATAAAATATTTTCACACGCCTAGACTTGAACGGCGCAATACCGCAAGCACTGGCCGAGAGCTGAAGATAAGCGAGCGTTGGGCGTCATTTTACTCCTGTGTTTATGAAAACCTGTGATAAAGCTAGCACAGCTATGACTGCTAGACGACACATCACGTGTTTATGTCTCCTGGCCTTGCTTGTCTCGGCTAGCTCCCGCCTCACAGTCAGCTGGTTAGTTCACACGCGTACTATTTATTTTCTTTATTTGATATTTTCAATACTTTCTTATCAACATAGCATCAATAAAAAATATGTGTTTATTTGTACTTTCAATGCGAAATCTAAATATATATTTGAAAAATATTTTTTTTCGTGGTCAAGGCGTCTTAATGAAGAAAAATCTAAATTTCTCCATTTACATAAAAAGTAAGAAAAACTGTTTACGTATCAATATAAACTTTAATTTCTCAGCATCAAAATAAACCATGATTTTGATCATTGGGTGAAAGGTTTTCGGAGCCACAACAGTTTAAAGTTGCTAATTTTATGAAAATACGATAAATTTAAATATTTTTAATTTAAACACTATGAAATTCTGATGCCTCAAACTTTGCACAAAGCATTGTATCACAGTTGTCAACGGACAAAAAAAAAGTTTCATTGTATTTAAAAATTGCATGGTCAATTTTCTCTATATTTCGGTCGTTTTGAGATGGAATAGCCCGTACGGTCTTCTCGTAGCCATGTTCTGCTCTTTCTTCCTGAGAGGTGAGATGCGAAGAATGGGGGAGGGGGCGCAAACACACGGCTCATGGTTTTAAGGCTGCTATTATACTATCGAAGTTCAATGACAAAGAATATGATAAAATATTTTATCAAAGATCTTTGATAAAAGACAGGATTTGTGGTATATTACATTAATCAAATCTTTTATAAAATATATTTTTATCAACAGTAATCTCACTAGACGTTTTGATTTATCTAGAGAAAATCAAAACTCGAGTGGGATTTAATTGACTATTACACGATTAGAAGAAAGTATATAAAGATTAGAAGTAACGAAGTACTCTAATACAATAAAATATTAATTGACGAAAATATAACTGTCTTCAAATTCTCAACATTACAAATATTACGCTAGATGCATGCTAGATGGCAGTAGTGAGCAACGCCTTCTCGTCGAGAAGTTCTCGATCTATTATACACGATGGCAATGTTACTAGTCAAGAAGGCTTTGTTGATTCAGTTTCATTTTTATTAACCCAGATATGACTGAATTATTTTTTGTTAAAAAAATACGATTTTTTGTATGAATTATTTAATTGTAATTGATATAACATAACAAAGCTGTTTTTAAATTTGTTATGTTGATAGCATTCGACATTTTGAGTGTCCTATATATAGGACGTCAGTCATATCCCCATGCAAAAACATTAAGTGATATAAGTCGTTTTAGCACTAACATATATGAATTGTTTAGCTTAACAATACATCAAATTAACACAAAATTATAATATCACACACACAATAAGATTATTGTATTTTTCGAGAATGTTGATACGTGATAAAACATTTTACACGTACACCAACATCACACTTCATACATATTATTGTTGTCTTTGTGTGACACTGTCTGCATCGAGTTTGTTTTTCTTGAGAGGTTCCAACAAAATGATTACTTCCAGCAAGCCTTGAATGTTTTTGCTTAGTCTTAAATGAGATGGTCTACCGCAGTGGTCTTCAGCACTCGATGAAATGGGTAAAGGGTAAATACAGCAGGAATAGGTAGAGAGCATACCCGCCAGCAGCCACAAATCCACCTGCCGGTAAGATACGATAGCCCGAGAGTGCAGTGAGTTGACGACAGCTGGTCTACCGCTTGACTGTACATGTCGAGCAGTGGATTCGAGAACAGATAAGACAAGACGTTTACGAAATGCAAGATGATCGAGTTTTTCGTTGGAGTTTATCTTGTATAGCTGCCCTGCATTTTGTTCTGCTACGTCAATGCAGACTAAAGTACCATTTCTCGCCTCTAATAGATGTTTTGTACAGATTGATGCTTTGGTCCACCCATATTTTTGTTGTACTGATATATGATATTGGGCTATTTCACTGATATTTTCTTCTTCAAATTTCTAGAGTATCTTGAAACTGTGTGCACTGGGTTCACGGAAATTGAATTGGAAGCAATAGTTACAATGCTGTTATCATTCTATTTTGCAACAACAATGTTCTTAGTCTTTTCTACTTTATACTCATATGTTACAGTGATGTTTTCTTCATTTTTTTTTATTCCTGCAAAGAACAATTTGATGTACGCATTTCTCTAATTGTTTCAGTACCCTACATGCCCCATCTACGTAACTCTGAAAGTGGTGGTACTGAAGTGAAAAGGTTATCAGGAATAAGTGATAGAATAATGCACCAAGGTTTGTCACTATTTCCGAATATTGAAAAATCACACTAGCATCCAAAACCAGATTCTTGTTCTCTCCTGAGATACTAGTTGCAGCTCCTTGGTATGGATCTATCTACAATATGTGTCAATATTTAGTAGCCCCTGTCCATATTTTATATTCATACTATTTTATAGCCTTTCCTCAGATGAATTTTTGCATCCATGTTTCCTGAAAGAGTTTGTTCAGATGATCAAATAAGAGCCGTACTTTAGTAAATTTATCAGCTGCATCAATTTCATCATTATTGCATGCGTGGAAATTAGCTATTATAAAATTTGAATCTATCGCTAGACACTGCATTCGCAACTAGTGGGTTATGGGTATCCAAGCTGTTTTCTCAATACATTTGGCGCCTAGGTAGATCTACTTATCCACTAAGTAGCAGTATTGAGATAAATATTTTCATTTCACTATTGGTAACATCACCAATGAAATTCTTCTGTGCTGCATATTGGTTAGTAAATTTAACCAGCATATCAATATCATCATCAAATAATTGTGATGGAGAAAAGTTTGTTGAGGCCTGAGTTTAGTGGGAAAAATATAGTATTTCCCTGCTGTATGTCAACTTCTTCCCAATTGATATTTATTATTCTTTCTCTTCGTCTGTATATCGGTTGCTGAATCACTAGTATTTCTACTGTCATTCTCACCATCGCCTTTACTATGTTCATCATCACCATTATGACTTTTGTCATCATAATCATCCATCCCCTCTCCTTGTGTGTTGAGGGTTACTTCCGTCTCAGCTCGCAACTGACTACCAGGCATATTGTCAATTGTAGGGTTATTTTCATCACCAGAATCCTCATCAGTTACGTTACCACACGCATTTTTTGGTGATAAAATGGTGATGAAAATGTTACTGCATTTAGGTATAGCAACTTCGTCGTTCTGAATCATTTGTAAGGCTTCTTTTAGTGAAAACCCCCTATAATAACATGACTACCAACAGTCTCACGAAATCTCCCCCCTTTTGACTGACGTACTACATGTAGTACGCGTAAATTTAACATGATATGGCATAGCACTAAATGAAAAATTGAATCTAATTATGAATTATTATATACGAAGTACATCATACGAGTATGCCCTATCAATATCAAAAGCATTATACCTATAGCATGCGATATATACCGACTTCGAGAACAACATGTTCTGCTCCACAGCCAAGACTCACACAAATATGTTAACAACAATGACTATGACAGACTGAATATAAGAAAAAAAATTGGAGGCAATTTATAGCACATAAGGATTATGGTATCATGATTGCCAACTATGAAAATCTTATACAACAATGTTAAAAAAATAAAACGTCCGGTGTCCTATATATAGGACGTCAGTCTTATCTGGGTTAAAATGCAACATTCCACTTCAATTATCCGAATCCCAGTAATCAACGTCACTTGACAGATGATTTTCAATAAATATTAATTTAAACAATCTCTGATACGTGACTATCCATAATATCATATAGCAGAAGCTATAACATAACCTAACTAATATACACAAGTGTTAGAAAAGTTTTAATTAACGATGACATAAAAAATAAACATGAATAATTTTAAAAGGAATAATTATTGAATGTACAATTTTCAAATTTGAATGTGGTTGGTGGTTCAATTGATATTATATTGGACGTGTGCGTAATAGAAGTGGAACTCTTTGATTTAGGCCTACATGGTGTATTCAACTTATTCAGGATTTCCGAATGAATAATTTTAAAATGAATAATTATTGAATGTACAATTTTCAAATTTGAATGTGGTTGGTGGTTCAATTGATATTATATTGGACGTGTGCGTAATAGAAGTGGAACTCGTTGATTTAGGCCTACATGGTGTATTCAACTTATTCAGGATTTCCGAATGAATAATTTTAAAATGAATAATTATTGAATGTACAATTTTCAAATTTGAATGTGGTTGATGGTTCAATTGATATTATATTGGACGTGTGCGTAATAGAAGTGGAACTCTTTGATTTAGGCCTACATGGTGTAGTCAACTTATTCAGGATTTCCGAATGAATAATTTTAAAAGGAATAATTATTGAATGTACAATTTTCAAATTTGAATGTGGTTGGTGGTTCAATTGATGTTATATTGGACGTGTGAGTAATAGAAGTGGAACTCTTTGATTTAGGCCTACATGGTGTAGTCAACTTATTCAGGATTTCCGAATGAATAATTTTAAAAGGAATAATTATTGAATGTACAATTTTCAAATTTGAATGTGGTTGGTGGTTCAATTGATATTATATTGGACGTGTGCGTAATAGAAGTGGAACTCGTTGATTTAGGCCTACATGGTGTATTCAACTTATTCAGGATTTCCGAATGAATAATTTTAAAATGAATAATTATTGAATGTACAATTTTCAAATTTGAATGTGGTTGTTGGTTCAATTGATATTATATTGGACGTGTGCGTAATAGAAGTGGAACTCGTTGATTTAGGCCTACATGGTGTATTCAACTTATTCAGGATTTCCGAATGGTGCTCTTCATTTATTTGTAAATCGGATTTCAGAAGATGCATAGCTATGATCAGTGATTTTTATTAATTTTTGTTCTTGAATGCCAATGCGAGTCATATTTGAAACTGCTGTGCATCGACTGGAGTGGTTTGTAATTATATATATATATATATATATATATATATATATATATATATATATATATATATATGTATTTTTTTTTGACGTCCAGACCAGCGCAGTTTCAAATGTTGGCAAAGAAAGAAACAAATGCTAGGGTCGCGATAAAATTAAACAAATGCTAGGGACGCGATAAAATTGTGCGATAAGCAGCCATGATTGGTCGAAATACGTCCTTTCGTATAACGTTTTATTGGTCAAAAGTAGTATGACGTAGTAAGAGTGTAATAGTCAAAGATAATCTAAAATTAGGAACGAAAGCTCCACAACAGTGAACACGTGTTTCGAGGATTTTTTGCTACTAATATTTACGCGTTGAGTTTATGATTTGTTGATAGAAATATTTAAGCTTTAAGTTTTTAACACCATGAATGAAGAACAGTATTATGCTTGTTTAGCTACAGTTAGTTCAATTATTACAGTAGTGGGGGGAAAAACACCGAACCGATCACTGTAGCTGATTTCAGAGCCTTATTCACTTCAGAGCACGATAGACTGCTAACTAAGACTTTCGTGGTTCGAATCCTGCCTGGGAAGGAAACTTTTTTTTGTTCCTTATTCAAATTTATTCCCAATACTTTTCGATTGCTGGTAAAATTCGTGTTCTGGAAATATTAAGTTAATTAAGTAGTAAAATATCACCTTATTGGTGGCATTTATGAGGTTCCAATCTACCTTCGGACAGTTGAATAAACGACGAAGAATATATGAAGTGGAATAAAACTTATCAAATACCATTCACATTTCAGCACACACATACATACTGATAAAAATTCTGATTATTACTGCAAACTTACTCTATTTTCAGATAGGCTATCACAGATTTCCTCGAAGGTCTCCCACTTACCTGAAAAGAGATAAATTACTTTAGTAAATGAATCATTCATTACATTACATACATAATTTTAGATCTTACTGACCTCCTGATATCGGAAGAAAAGGTACATTTTTCTCAGTCAATCCGTGGAATATCTATGAGAAATAGATACATGGTACTGTTCGATTAAGAGTTTAATCGGCATGTATGTATGTATGTATGTATGTATGTATGTATGTATGTATGTATGTTTTAATTTAATTTTATTTTATTGAGTTATTTTACGACGCTATATCAACATATCAGGTTATTTAGCGTCTGAATGAAATGAAGGTGATAATGCCGATGAAATGAGTCCGGGGTCCAGCACCGAAAGTTACCCAGCATTTGCTCGTATTGGGTTGAGGGAAAACCCCGAAAAAATCCTCAACCAGGTAACTTGCCCCGACCGGGATTCGAACCCCGGCCACCTGGTTTCATGCTAACCGTTACTCCACAGGTGTGGACTGTCTGTATGTATGCATGCATGTATGTATGTATGTATGTATGTATGTATGTATGTATGTATGTATGTATGTATGTATGTATGTATGTATGTATGTATGTATGTATGTATGCATGCATGTATTTTTAATTCTATTTTATTGAGTTATTTTACGACGCTGTATCAATATCTCAGCTTATTTAGCGTCTGAATGAAATGAAGGTGATACTACCGGTGAAATGAGTCCGGGGTCCAGCACCGAAAGTTACCCAGCATTTGCTCGTATTGGGTTGAGGGAAAACCCCAGAAAAATCCTCAACCAGGTAACTTGCCCCGACCGGGATTCGAACCCGGGCCACCTGGTTTCATGCTAACCGTTATTCCACAGGTGTGGACTGTATGTATGTATGTATGTATGTATTTTATTTTATTTTATTGGGTTATTTGCGACGCTTTATCAATATCTAGGTTATTTAGCGTCTGAATGAAATGAAGGTGATAATGCCGGTGAAATGAGTCCGGGGTCCAGCACCGAAAGTTACCTAGCATTTACTCGTATTGGGTTGAGGGAAAACTCCGAAAAAATCCTCAACCAGGTAACTTGCCCCGACCGGGATTCGAACCCGGGCCACCTGGTTTCGCGGCCAGACGCAATGACCGTTACTCCACAGGTGTTGACTGTGTGTGTATGTATGTATGTATGTATGTATGTATGTATGTATGTATGTATGTATGTATGTATGTATGTAAAGCCTGTGTATCGGTTCGGTTCAACTATCGGAAAATTAAAAAGATACTTTTCATAAAGCTATGAAGTAAGTCCCACAACCGTAAGACAAATGTTAGCTGAAGAGAAATACCTAGGTCTATCTCTCTACTCAACAAACTTTTAAAACCAGTCTGTAAATCCAATCCCTATTATTATACACGAAATACTCTGCAGAATTCTTTTATTCTGTGGATATGCACGATTTTTCAGCCCTAGATAATAGAAAATGTGGTCTCTGATGTCACTTTTGAGAGAACTTTGTACCTAATGCCGCAGTCTATGATCAGAGAATCAAATTTTCAGAAAGTTAAAAATTCAATTTGATAACAACACTCCCTGCACAACGAGCCATTTGAATTGCCTTGTACTTTTCTTCAAATATCTTCAATTAGCGGGTCTAACACTATAACTAGATAACTCAACATTTGAGTTATCTACTTCAATAGGTCATTTAAGTATTAAGTTTTTGAGATCCATTATAGATTCTTAAGCTAAATAATTTATTAAAAATTCTGCTACACAGAATTATTCTTATTATTGTTATCCAAATATTGAAACCCTATTTTACCTTTGGTATATTAGGGTTGTAGTTTGTTACATGTGAAATACATTATGTAGTGATAATACACAATTTTAAAGAATTAATAGTAGGCATGAGTCATAGTTACAATATAAATACACTAATGAAGAGACAATAGACAATACTAAATACGTTATGCAATAATTACTTTCAGTTAAAACAAAATGAAATAAAGTAGAAATTATAATCGAAGGTGTAGAGAAATTGCAATTACGTTAATTTTTGATTTTATACATAATTTTAAGCAATATTAATGAGATAATGCACAGAATTGGCGTGTTACAAATAAAACACCTATTATATAGTTGGTTTGCGATAGTAACAAAAATAAAATAAAAACAAAATTACTTATGGTTCCAAACTATATACCTGTCATCAAATACTGAACAATAATAAAGTCTATAATACAAACATAGTTATTGTTGTTATTACTATTATTATGTCCCAAAGAGAGACACCTTGTTTTAGATAGTGCATTAGGATTTTATATCATCATTAATCTACATACAATTAATAGCTACAGTCTTGCGTGGATGTGGTGTATAAACTCTATGAATTGTTTGTAACAACATTTTTTCCTGAGAAAATGGTAAAGGGATGTGCAGTAATTTAAATTGCAGTCCGAGATATGATATCTTAAAAAGTATTTTTTCCTTTCGAACACTGAACAGTGAAAAATCAAATGTTCAACAGTCTGATCGTCTTTGCATATTATTTGCACAGAGATTCTCCTGCACTTTTGATCCTAAATCTTTCAAAGTAGGAACCGAATTTTCCATGGCCGGTCATAAATTGAGTGAAAAAGAAGTCGGTTGTGAACTGACTGCAACACAGTCTGTCTTGTACATTAAAAGATAAAGATAAAGGTATCCCCGTAACATGCCATGAAGGCGTTTGGGGGGCATGGAGGTAGAGCCCCATGCTTTCCATGACCTCGGCACTAGAATGAGGTGGTGTGGTCGGCACCACGCTCTGACCGCCTTTTACCCCCGGGAAAGACCCGGTACTCAATTTTATAGGAGGCTGAGTGAACCTCGGGGCAACGAGAAAAAATCCTGTCACCACCTGGGATCGAACCCCGGACCTTCCAGTCCGTAGCCAGCTGCTCTACCAACTGAGCTACCCGGCCGCCCTGTCTTGTACATTGGGAAAGAATAATTTCTTGGTCACAGAGCCTTTAACACTAGAGTTCCAGTATGTATTCCACTTGAGTGTAGTTGTGTGCTTGATGTATGAAATAGGACAGGTGGAATATTTATATTCTCAGTTGGTTGAGGCTAATGTATCCGCTCTTTCGTTTCCTTCAGTACCTGCGTGGCCGCGCACCCACATTAAGCAAATACGACCTTCAGATTTAAGTAGTAAGGATCTAATTTCGACGGCTATGGGATGCAAGTTATATTTATCGTCAATGATTTGTAAGGCAGATTGAGAGTCGCTGTGAATACATGAGTCAATCCCGTTGGTAACTACACATGAATACAATAGACTGAATGCACAAAAGCTACTTCCTAATTATTTGAAAACATTACATTTGCGTTATCTAGTTATAGTACTAGACCCGTGAATTGGTGATAAAAATCTTCCCTATGCACAAGATCACTATTCTTAGGAATGTATTTATTTACACTGCAAGTGGGCAAGCACCCGGTGGCAGTGGTATATACAATATTAACAATACACAATAAAATGATAACCAATACACAATAAAATTTACAATACACAATACAATTTTACAACACATATACAATTTTACACACAATACAATAATAATACACAATACAATTTAACACAATAATAATAAAACATAAAATAAAATACCTAATTTTACAACACAACCTACATAATTATCTATAGGTCCTACGTAAGTTTCAATAGTCTTTCACTTTACTCTCATCTCATTCCCTGTAGTGGCACTATGACGCATTTCACTGACACTTTAGCACACATTTCACTGACACTCTGTAACACATTTCACTGACACTATAGAACACATTTCATTGACGCTATAAATTATCACTGATCGGAACTGTTCACTGCACTGTAAAACCATAACTTCACTGACTCACCTCGCTTCACTGATACAACAGTTCAAATAAGTCAAATAATTACATCCTTATGCGTACTTATAAACAGAACTACATTTAAACTAAACATTTCTAGTCTAAGGCCCTCTTACACGCTAGTTTTAAATAATTTACAATTCAAACCAAGGAAGTAAACTCGTCAGCCTAGATAAATACATGTCACCTTAAAAAAATTAAATGTTGAATGTCACCTTAATTTTAATTTGCACTTTATATACAACTTTTTAAATTATTCTTGAATCTCCTTAAGGAAGGACAGCCCTCAAAGACCGCTGCAGGTAGGTCATTCCTCAAATACAATAGTGATTTGTATGCCCAATGAAGAAAAACGTACTTAGACATGCATATATATGATTAAATACGTGACATCAAAGCTACCCTAATCTATACAATAGGGTTTGTGTAAATTAGAGCAAAAGCACTGAAGTACTTACACAGCTCTTTGATCTTAGTGCCCTACTGAATCTCGTACATATAATCCCCGAGGGAAGAAGAGAATGCTTAATCTGTAGCAGGCATGATTACCCAGGTCGGTAGATCAAAGCAGCAACGTGAAAAGCGTTACTTTTGCTAAAGCAGATTCTCTGCATTAGAGGAATATTCCAAAACACATTCCTACGCCTTCTCAAACACCAACATGGTGCAAAATAAAACGCATAATGCCAATATAATCGATCATTTACAACTAATTTCCATTATTTTATAGCCTAGATCCATTAACGCGGTTTAATAAGCCGAGTGTCAATGAAAAATGTGCAGCAAACAGGTCACCCGTCTTCGAAACTCTGTGGTAAACTGCGCCCCAAATCAAGACACATAGCTATGTAATCTATGACGGGAGAGCGGACGAAAAAAACATCACATTTTAATTAAACCTATACTTACTTACTTACTTACTTACTTACTTACTGGCTTTTAAGGAACCCGGAGGTTCATTGCCGCCCTCACATAAGCCCGCCATTGGTCCCTATCCTGAGCAAGATTAATCCAGTCTCTATCATCATATCCCACCTCCCTCAAATCCATTTTTATATTATCTTCCCATCTACGTCTCGGTCTCCCTAAAGGTCTTTTTCCCTCCGGCCTCCCAATTAACAATCTATATGCATTTCTGGATTCGCCCATACGTGCTACATGCCCTGCCCATCTCAAACGTCTGGATTTAATGTTCCTAATTATGTTAGGTGAAGAATACAATGCGTGCAGCTCTGCGTTGTGTAACTTTCTCCATTCTCCTGTAACTTCATCCCTCTTAGCCCCAAATATTTTCCTAAGAACCTTATTCTCAAACACCCTTAATCTCTGTTCCTCTCTCAAAGTTAGAGTCCAAGTTTCACAACCATACAGAACAACCGGTAATATAACTGTTTTATAAATACTAACTTTCAGATTTTTTGACAGCAGACTGGATGATAAAAGCTTCTCAACCGAATAATAACAGGCATTTCCCATATTTATTCTGCGTTTAATTTCCTCCCGAGTGTCATTTATATTTGTTACTGTTGCTCCAAGATATTTGAATTTTTCCACCTCTTCGAAGGATAAATCTCCAATTTTTATAGTTCCATTTCGTACAATATTCTGGTCACGAGACATAATTATATACTTAGTCTTTGCGGGATTTACTTCCACCCTATCATTTTACTTGCTTCAAGTAGAATTTCCGCGTTTTCCCTAATCGTTTGTGGATTTTCTCCTAACATATTTATAGTCTGGGTATGAATAATGTTAATTTATTATTATAAATGTATTGTGATAGTAGGAAACATTTCTTGCCGGTTATATTGCGATCAAAAGATGGGAGTTTCCATATATCACAATAATAATAATAATAACAATAATAATAATAATAATAATAATAATAATAATAATAATAATAATGGTTTATTTTAACTGGTATAATTAAGGCCAGAGTGTTAAAAGAGTTCAAAGGGAATTTCGACGTGAGTATGGTGTGCGTAATGTACCTAAATATGACTTTATAATGTTGTGGTAACTAGCATTTGTGGAAATAGGTTCTGTGTTAAAAAAAAAACATGCAGGAGGTCGCTGGCGAAACCTAGTACGAGAAGCAGCTATCTCTTGCTTTGGCCCCCAAACTCCCCAGATCTAACCCCTCCTGACTTCTTCGTGTGGGGTTTTGTTAAAGACAGAAACCCAGGAACATTGATGATCTGAGAGTAAAAATTACTCAAGCTTTTCAACAAATCACCCCTCTTATGTTACAACGGACATGGGCTGAATTGCATCACCGTTATGAGTTGTGCAGGGTGCGCAATGGGGGTCATGTTGAGCTCTGAGGAATCTCCCATCTTTCAGTGTTGTATGCACAAAGTTTCAACAAATAGAGTCCAGTAGTTTTACTGTGTTTTTATTTTATCTATACCCAAACATAGAGTATATATGCATGCTCTAGTACTACGTCTCAAATTTCTGAGAGGGGTTACGACTGAAAGTAAATGAATTTAGATTTAAGAAAAAGGAGGTTTAGTTCCTTTTCCTTTAAAAAGATGCCATTCTTCGTCTATTATAAAATGGTACCAATATATCTCTTCCTCTCTTTTAAGGCCTCAGCCGGTATTTTAAGAAGTTCCTGCGATTGAACTTTTCACCTAAGTCTATAGTTCTTCTTTTTTAGTGGTTTATTTTACGACGCTTTATAAACATCTATGGTTATCTAGCGTCTGAGTAAGATGAAGGTGATGATGTAAGCGAAAAGAGTCCAGGGTTCAGCGTCGAAAGCTACCCAGCATTTGCTCTTAATGGGTTAAGGTCATGTATTCATCTGGGATTGAAATCTGGCCCTGTCAGAACCGAGGCAGGGTGGCCCTCTTGTCAGCATCGCATTCACGAATGCCTCCCAGACTGCCTGTCGGACTTGGAGAATCATCACAAATATTATAGGACGTACAATGGGCCAAAGTAAGCCTAAATGTAAGCTTCTGTCTCGGATTCGGGCCTCAAAAAGTTAAGTCAGGCCAAGACAAACTTCCTTCCTTACCTCAGACTGCAGATACGAGTACCTACATTATTTTTCCCGTAGCACGAGATGCGCCGGAATTCATTACTGCAACAATCATTAATAAAAGTTAATTTTTTTATTTGAATTTGTTTGCATTTATCTGCTGTTGAGATCAGTCTGCTCAGTTTCAGGGGACGTTTCGACATGAGTTCATTAAGTGTTTTTTTTTTTTTTTATTTCGGAATTTAACATGCAATCGAGGGAGCAACAGGTTTAATAATTTTTATCGAAAGGAAATTTTTGTGTCTCTCTTTCTTCGAGTATTTTACGTACAGAATCTAATTTCTTTCACGATTATACGAAACGGATTCCAGTAACGTTATTTTAATGGATAGAATTCAGAATTCAGAAATATCATATACAAAAACAAAAGTAATGGCATTTCAAGGCAAAAATACTGTAAGATGTAAGATTGAAATAGATAATACAGCAGTAGAACAAGTAACAAATTTTAAGTACCTGGGACGTGATGTAAGTTACAAAAAGGATAATGATATAATAGTACATTATGCAACGAGCCTATAATGGTAGTAATTAAGACGCAAGTATGATTGTTTATCAAACTCGCTTGCGTTCGTTTCATAATTTTCACACGAGCGTCTTAATTACCATTATAGGCAAGTTTCATACGACTTTTTATGCTCGACCATATTTCTAACTTGAAAGTATTGAAAATTAGATCTTTTTATGGTTATGTGCGAACTGACTTGAATTGTGAGATGTGCGCAGACGCGAAAGTATTGATTTTTTCCGAGGAATAATAATGTCATTGACCTTGATGTAATCCCGTTAAACTTGATATAACCTTGATTATTGAATTCGACATTGAAAAACGAGATGACAAATTGAATTTATTTGAATATTATTTACAATTAACGCTAATTATTATAGTAACAGAACATAACCTTCTGCGACAGTATTGGATTTCCAGCCTACGTGACTTTTCGCTAATTGTCTGTCGATTGCATATCCGAGAATAATCGATATAACGGTACAAAGCTGACTTGTGATTGGCTGAAGACCTGTACTTTAATGAATAGGTGTACTTTAATGACACGCATTAAAGGAGGCTACTAGGTGTATAATTACTACATTTCGGCATGGTCGAGCATAAAAATAAAATTACAATCATTCCAGACAGTATGTGGCACAATTAATACAACTTCGAAGAATAAAAGCAGAAAGAAAACAAAAATGAAATTCTACAAATGTAATGGCAGTCCCTACTCTTTTATATGGAAGTGAAAGTTGGGTTACAACAAAACCTGAAGTTAGTAAAATACAAGCGGAAGAGATGAGATTCTTGCGGAAAGTAAAAGGAAGCACGAGATTGGATAGAATTAGAAATGAAGATATTAGGCAGGAACTAGGAGTATACCCACTTATTGATAAAATAGACAATTACAGACAAGATTGGAAATTACATGTAGAGAGAATGGACGACTACAGACTTCCCAAGAAAGCAATAAATTATGAACCAAAAGGACGAAGAGATCAGGGACGACCGATGAAAAGATGGAGCGACCTTTGAAGCCGGAACGGGCAATTGCCCATACCATGAAATGAAGAAGAAGAAGAAGAAGAAGAAGAAGAAGAAGAAGAAGGAGGAGGAGGAGGAGGAGGAGAATAATTCAGATATGGCAGCTGCATAGCGCTATTATATGGAAGCAATTAATGAAACATACTCAAATCAAATTCAAAAATAAACTTTTAGGTTGGATAAACATGAATAAGCGGGGAATAACTCGCAGGTCGTGGCCACCCGACATTCCAATGCGCAATTCGTAGCCTATACAAGTAAACTAAATATTTCTCTTTCCAGCTCGTACTATGTTAATAGGAAAGTATATAGGCCTTGACGTGCGAAATATGGCAACAACGTAAAAAAATCGATCTCAAATAATATGCCTAGTTGTACGGTCTTGAAGGACGTGTGCAAAGTGCGTAAGCCATGCAATACGTGCTGCAAATTGAAGTTAAGAGACTTAAAGTTCTGCATTTAGTAATGAGTGAATATTAAATGCGTTCATATGTTTCCAAATAAGCACTTCAATTATTTAAGTTTATTTTTGCACGATTGTGTTTTTTTACAGCTATTGTTGTTAGGCATTGAAAGTTAAAATTCCCACATAGAAACTTGTTGCTAGGGAAACCAATCTTCATAACATAAAACTATATGTATGATAAGTTTTTCTTGTGTTAAATTTTAACGTACCTTGTTAACATGTTCCGACCTATTTTGGGTCATCTTCAGAACTGGTCGTTGTTGGTGTTGGCGCCACTTGTTTCCTGTGTGGGTGCGTTCGTAGTGTAGAGTCAAAGAGTGTGTGTGTTTTGAAATTTACAAACAAGCTGCATTCCGAACAATGGTACACAGACTACTCAACATACCAATGAACCAACAGGATTACAACGAAGAGCTAAACACAATCAAATACATAGCACAAGAAAACGGATACAACCCTAACATAATAGACAACATAATACGTAAGACAAAACATAATCACAAAAAACAGAAGAATACAACACAAACACAAGAACACAAAAAATACATCACACTAACATACGAAAACAAAAGCACACATAAAATTGCAACCTCATTCAAGAAATTAAATTACAACATCGCATACAGGACAAATAATACTCTACAAAAACATCTCAACACACAAACAACACAAACAAACAAATACAACCACACAGGCGTATACAAACTCAAATGTAACACCTGCAACAACTTCTACATAGGACAGACAGGCAGATCATTTCAAACACGTTACAAAGAACACATCACAGCCATAACAAAATTACAAAACACCTCCACATATGCAGAACACATCACAAATGCCAACCACACCTACAGAGACATCAACACAGACATGGAAATACTGCACATCCAACCAAAAAGCCAGAAACTCAACACACTAGAAAAATATGAAATATACAGACACACGAAAACACACCCCAATGATATTCTCAACACACAACTCAATTTCAAAACAAATACACTCTTTGACTCTACACTACGAACGCACCCACACAGGAAACAAGTGGCGCCAACACCAACAACGACCAGTTCTGAAGATGACCCAAAATAGGTCGAAACATGTTAACAAGGTACGTTAAAATTTAACACAAAAAAGACTTGTCATACATATTCCGAAGTGATACAGTGTTAAAAATTGTGTAATCAAGATGTATAAAACTATACTGAAATAGACCCATTACAGTGCACTTATTGTTGCTTAGTTACCATTACAGTATGGTTTTGCGAAGACTTTGGAATAATATTGCTCTAAATGTTAAAGCAAAATATATTGTATTCGCAATTTTAAAAATATGATTGTGCAAAAATTGTTGTACAATACACGTTTGTGCACTTCCCAATCTTGTATCGTAATGTACTATTATACACGCTTTAACATAATTATCACGTGTGTAGGATCTTTGGGCATAGTATCAGTAGGCCGTGGATTACTGTTCAGATTGTTTCTATTGCAGTACGTTGTAGTATGACTTGTATGCATTTTAACTTATTTCAGTTTCCCCTAGAAGCGAACAGAGTATATTTTAAGCCGTGATGTAAGAAGTAAATGGAGAAGTAGAAGAAGAAATTATTATATTAATAACTAGTCGTACCCGTGCGCTCCGCTGCACCCGCTAGAAATAAATATAAAGTAATTACATAATTAAAATAGGACATTTGATCCAGGGAACATTCGTGTTGGATAGAAGGATAAATCGTTTAATATGTTACTTAATTTAAATTGCATCCAAATAATTAAAATGCGATCATTTTGGTCCAGAGACACTCATTTGGTGCCATGACAATTCCTTTAACCTGTTTCTTAATTTTTATTACATGCAACCATAGTTTAATGAAGATTGACATCATTTAGATTTAATGTGTATATTTTATTTCACTTGTAATAGGTTTCCATTGAATTATGGCAATAACTTAATTTTAACCCTTGTTTTCTACGTATTCAGTAAATGGCGCTTGGCCCACTATGGTACTGAACCCCTCAAATAACTTAAATTATATTATATAATATTACATATTATATTATATTATATTATATTATATTATATTATATTATATTATATTATATTATATTATATATTATATTATATCAGAAGTTACTGTAATAACATTATAGCATTATGTCCGTCTAGAGAAACTACACTTTCCAGTGGTGAAATAATAATTAATTACACAAATCGGTTAATTTAGCTTCCGATATTACTTCATACAAACACAGAAACATTCTCTGTAGGCTATCTTTCATAGCTTTCGATTGTTGCTGTCCAAGGCCCCTTATAGACGAAGTCATTTGTTTTTTAATTCATTACACGGCCTTAGATGGCTGTTATTTTAATTTTAAAACTCATTTATCTCATTAATTATCAGTCCTATCAAAATTGTTCAAGGAATAAAACTTATCGCAAATTATGTTTAAAGAAACTTTTGTTATGTAACATTTTTCACAAAAATCAATAATAAGCCAGATATTTGGATTTATTTAATTCAGGCCCCCTTATAACCCCCCTTTTAAATAATGTGTTTTGAATGCCATATAGCCTAAAATCTAAGTTACAACGAACTTAATTTATATTCCAATTTTCATCGAAATCCGTTCAGCCATTATCGCGTGAAAAGGTAACAAACATACAGACAGACAGACAGACATACAAACAAAAATTTCAAAAAAGCGATTTTCGGTTTCAGGGTGGTTAGTTATATATATTAGGACCAATTATTTTTGGAAAATCGAAAATTACCAGAAATATTTCGGCTATAGATTTATTATTAGTATAGATGATAGAAAGTATAGGCCTAATAAACATATTCTCGAATGATAGGCCAAAATTCGCCAGATTAATAATCTGCTGAAGCTATTTACTGCAGGACTAAATCACTAAATTATCTGTAGGCTACAATAATAAAATGATAAACTAGGAAGTTATTCTAAACTAGTTTTCTGATATCCTACAGAAGTCGCATTTTCTCTAGCATTGTGTCAATTGTTCACAGACGAAATCGGAGACGGAATGTACAGTATTGATGGACAATGAATTGAGGAATTTGTCTGTCTGGACCCATCATTCCAATAGCATGCTTGACCGTCCACACAGAACTTTACCGAATTCCATAGATCTTCTGCCTGACAAATAATACTGCCATATCCCGCCCGACATCCATGCGAAGTATTCCAAATGCAGGAACTCACAAGCAGCGAAATCGAAATATCTAACCATTAAAGAGGCTGTATTTATTTATTACAATGGCAAGTGAACAATGTACTTTTTAGTAAACCGCTTGCTTCCCTAAATCTTGTAGAGTCAGTTGTTTTGGGAAAGACTGGACATTTTTGAGGGTGGTTTCTATTCATACATTCCCTTAGCTTGCACTGCAGTATGGATCTGGTGCGATTCCGAAATGGTACACAGTAGAGATTGTCCTACGTCATGTTCTTAATGAGACGGAAGATAAACTGTAACAATTGCATTTTGTGTTGCTGGGTATTTCATCTTTATACTGTCTTCTAAACGTGGGGTGAGTCATTTCACATATTATGACGGTATTTGCAGGATTTTTAAGTGTAAAGCCTATATTCGGCCTACATTAATACGTACATATAATATAATATAATATAATATAATATAATATAATATAATATAATATAATATAATATAATATAATATAACATAATATAATATAAAATAATATAATATAATATAATATAATATAATATAACATAATATAACATAATATAATATAACATAACATAACATAATATAATATAATATAATACAATATAATATAATATAATATAATATAATATAATATAATATAATATAATATAACATAACATAATATAATATAACATAATATAATATACCATAACATAATATAATATAATATAATATAACATAACATAACATAACATAACATAACATAACATAACATAACATAACATAACATAACATTATATAATATAACATAATATAATATAATATAATATAATATAATAAAATAATTGTTTATTTAACCGTTATTATTATTATTATTATTAATTGTCTTTTTTTATACTTTGTCTCATTTATTTTGACCTGCTGTTCATATTTTATTATGCTTTATTCTTTCTTTCTGTATGTTATATATTATGTCTGATTTCTACTTACTTGTTGTTTACATTTTATTATTATTATCTTATTCAGTTTTGTGTGTAAAATTGTAGTGTACTTTGTAAATTTGTAGTGTTTTTTGTAACGCAGTTTTACTCCTGGCTGAGTGTTAGAGAAGGCTGTATGGCCTTAACTCTGCCAGGTTAAATAAACCATTATTATTATTATTATTATTATTATTATTATTATATATATATATATCTGTGTGTACAGGGTTTTCATTTAAAAACTTCGCAGTCTAAATAACTAATTATCTGAATTGAATTCAATTTAAACAAAAAAACACGTCAATTTAGATATTGAGGGGGAAGTCTGAAACCAGGCTTAATTGCGTTTTAGGTTTCGCCCCCACTTCCAGCCACCCCCACTTTAAAATTTCAAATGGCACCCCTATATTTTTATACTAATTAAATATGAAAGAGCATTCAATTGTTTATACACCTCATTCATTTGTTTTCGCATCTTTTGTTTTCTATCGTCGCCTGGCAACCTGGATTTTTATGTTATCAGTTGATTGTAGTATGAAAACACAGCTTATTTTGTGTACTTCCCTAAATTTAATCAATAAGGATGATTTATTTTTTCTGTTGAAGGGTATACGTATTTTAAAATAATTTAATACACGAACACAACTACTACATGAAATGCTCAATAAGTTTTTGTAGCTTTATTCTCTTCAGCTCTAATCAACAATAACAACAATCAGGTTTCCAGGCGACGATAGAAAACAAAAGATGCGAAAACAAATGAATGAGGTGTATAAACAATTTAATGCTCTTTCATATTTAAGTATAAAAATACAAGGGTGCCATTTGAAATTTCGAAGTGGGATGACTGGGGGGTGGGAGATAAAATCTAAAATAGAATTAAGCCTGGTATCAGACTTCCCCCTCAATATCTAAATTGACGTGTTTTGTATACGTGTACATTAGAAACCATAATATTCGTCAACAACTGGGAGTACAAAATATCACTAAAGACATACAATGCACAGAAAGAAAAAATACCATAAGCATAGAATGGAAAGAGATACGCTACACAAGATTGAACTTCAGTATAAACCAGGCAAATCCAGATCGATAGGAAGACCTAGAAAGAGACAGTAGACAAATACTTCTCGCGGAAAATCAGTATCGAAACCTTGCTGAGGAAGATGATACGTACGTGTATAAATCCCCACAATCGATTTCTAGTAGACCTATTAATCCTTTACTAAAATGATTGCGTACCATGTGCATCATTTCCTGATAAATTTACTTTTAGTGAATATAAAGTAGTCCGCCGCTGTGAAGTAACGGTTAACATGCATGACCGTGAAACGAGCGGATCCGAGTTCAAATCCTGTTTGGGACAAGTTATCTGGGTGAGGTTTTTTCCGGGGTTTTCCCTCAACCCATTACGAAACAAATGCTGGGTAACTTTCGGCACTGGATCTTGTACTCATTTCGCTGACATTCCGTGATAAGAATAAACATGAGTATATAGTATATACTGGACTTTTTTTTAGTATATACTCTTGTTAGTAAGAATAAAACATTTGAGTACCTACTTATTTTTGATTACATACTCATAACATGGAAGCATAGTAGAATATACTCAAGTGTCCATCTTGTACAGAATATATACTCATGCTTGATAAGAATAAAAGCTAGTATATTCTCATATTTATAAGTTCGTTCTCATGTTATTCTGAGTATGGTTTGTAGTAGACTCAGTTCTGAGTATTTGTTGATTTGTGTTCAGTTTAAAGTTAAATAAAAAAAAAATGTCAGAATTTATGAACGATGTCATGGAAAAATATAGAAAAAGACGTGAAATTCAGAAGCCTTTAACGCTTCACAAAAGTGAATGTGAAAAAGGTTAAACACGTATTTGTTATTCATAAAAAACATAACCTATAAAAATATGAATGGCTATCAAATTATAAGGTTAGATTGTATTGTTAAATGTAATTAACAATTACAGTTTATTTTGTGAAATTTTAATTGCAAAATGCAATTACTTGTAACTTTAAAATTATATATATATATATAACTGCTCCATAATAAAAGATACAATTAGCATAACTGGAATTCTATAAATGGATTGTAATCTCTATCCAACATCCCGTAATGACGATTTCCCAGTAGTATTTTCTTGTTTCCTGTTTATTAGCGTCGCTTATCTGATTTACTCTCTCTTTCATGTTTATTTATTCATTCGTTTATTTATTTACTAATTTATTTGTTTATTTAATTTATTTATTTTATTATTTAATTAATTTATTTATTTATTTACTTATTTATTTGTTTATTTATTTACTTGTTTGTTTATTTATTTACTTACTTATTTACTTATTTATTTACTTACTTATTTATTTATTTATAAAAAGCAAAACACAAACCACTACAGCATGTGGATAGCATGTGAAAGTCTATTAAAAAAAAAAAAAACTGAGCATCACGGTGCAATGTGGTCAAAGAGGATAGGTAACACGAGTATATACTAACTTTTAAACGATCAAGAAGGCTGTAGAGATGAGTATATATTCGCGTTAGGTAGAATGTCTTTATTCTTACGAATATGAGTATGTTCTAGTGGTTACGAGTATATAATCACAGGAAGTGCTCATACTTATAAGTATAAACCTTGAGAAAGTACTTAAGCTTTATTCTTATCACCCATTATCACTTTCATCTCATTCAGACGCTATATAACCACAGCATTAGATAAAGCGTCGTAAAATAACCAATTAAAAATATGAAGAAAATCCATTAAATAGTCAGGAAAATTAGATGATATCATGTATGATGAAAAAGTGTAATTTACAAGCAAATCCAATTTTTGCAGCATCACAAATACTTTATCAAACGAGAAAATAAAAAAAAAAAATGTTAAAAATACTGATTCGCCCACCTCGGGAGACGACGTGCAACATTTAATCATCAGTCGCAGATAACAGATTCTGCAAGTTAATATCAAGATGGCTTTCAACTTCATAATCAGATTAGACTAGAGCTTTGAAAGTTATTACTGGACGTGGGAGGATCGGTCAAGGACACGAACGACAATGGAGTTTACTTCATAACAAACGTTCAGTGCTCTCCAAGAGAGGTGAACAATGAGAACACAAACCTCAGAACCGGAAATCGCGTCATTCTATAATCTTTATGGCATTTTGCGTTTAATTCCCACCGTTCTGAATCAAATAAGAAGGTCGAACTTAATGAAACTGCTTGCGGTTAAGCGGCCCACGCATCTGGAAGTGATGGCAACTTCTGTCTCGAAATTGCCACGAGTTAAGACGATAAAATATTGCAATTCTCAATGTGCGAATATACGAGTACTGGGTCATACCGAACACTAATTAAGAAACGCTTCACGAGACCGCAACAAGACCGCAAGCAATGATTTTAAATTCAGCAATCTCAATTGTCTTGTCCGTGCGTGTATGGTAAAGACACTAAAGGCTGGTTCACAATAAACCGGGAACGAGAACCAGAATGAAAACGAGAAGCAGAGGACGTGAATATGAAAATTTTTGATTCACAATAATCCGAGAACGTAGACGACTATGCATATCGATATGTATGTCAATAACGATGTGTAAAGTCGATATTGCGCATTCTGATGTTATCTGTGTATAATTGACCAATGGCGTTCTCTCATGACTACAAGGCAGCCAACATAAACACAGGTTAACCAACTTCGAAATTTCAACTGAAACATTTCATTAGGTACGGTACTATAAATATGCCCATGCATCTTTATTATCACAACCTATTTTAAGTCTACCATAACGTAAAATAATTAGAGAAGAAACATTTGTAATAGAACAAAAATGAACACAACAGTAGTTATTGGATTGAAGCATGAATATGTAGTGTGCAATACAACTAATACAGTAATAACCCTAATAACATATGATTCGCTTCCGATCGGTGTTCAAAGATGCAGCTATCGAAAGCCACGTATTCTCATCTTTATACGAGGCGCGCCGCTTTTCGTAAATGTGAGGATTTCAATATTAGAATCTCATCAAATAAAACTTGCTGCATGATGCACAGCACAGAACAAAATAATGCATAGGTTATGTCACGGTCTTCTTGCTACAAAATAAACGACGACAAAATAGCTTTTAGATGGCAATAGAATGAATCTAGTGGGCTGTGATCGGAAACGTGAACGCCAAAGTTGAAACTTGGCCAACTCTCCGTTCCCGATCTCGGGCTCCGGCAAGCTTTTCGTTAATTGTGAATGCTCACATTTAAATGTACACATTTTAACAATTTTACCGTTTTCGTTTTCGTTCCGATTCTCGTTTCCGGTTTATTGTGAACCAGCCTTAACAGTGAAATACAGAAACACTATCTAGTTTCAGTTTTAAACCCACGTTTTCTGATGCCGGGATGGAGAAATCCACAAGGATCGGCTTCCATTTATTTTACTGATCAAAGTCGGCCTGGGTGGCGCTGCCGGTATAGTGCTGGTCTTCTGTACTCTAGATTGGGGGGTTCGATCCCCCAGGTCGATATTATTTGTCAGCAGATTTACTGGCATGTAAAAGAACTCCTGCGGGACAAAATTCTGGCACACCGGCGACGCTGATATAACCTCGGCAGTTGCGAGCGTCGTTAAATAAAACATAATTTTATATATTTATATATTTCATATTATGCGGAGACTAAGAGGAGGGCGGAAAATAAGAAAGACTGGAGAATGCTGGGTTTGTAGTGAAAGACCCTTTGGACAGAACACTGGGAATTAATGAACAATTCGTATGTACTACCCCAATTATGAGTTTTTGCTAAATTAATAAATAACTAAATAGGTAGATAAGTGGATAAGTAGATAGATAAATAAATTAAATACATAAAATATCCACAAAAATTAAATAAATAACAATAAGTAAAATACCTCTACGGCACAAATTAGTAATCCAAAACAATTGAGGGGTTTGCCGGAAAAAGGGCATATACGTCATTATGGTGAATTGAGATACAGGCAATCTAAGATTTTAAAACGCACCTGAATAAAATGCTATACAGATAGTGAACAAAATTATACATTAAATTAAAAATCTTAGCGAGTATAAATGTTTTGTAGCATTTAGGCAATTTATATTATTAAATTTCCTTATATTTGTACCATATAAAACTTCGGTCTGCACGCCCTTTATCCATATAATGATTTGCTGAGGGGATTTAATGTAGATTTCAGATTTAAATTCCACACGGAATTGAAACAAAGATACATTTTATGACATTTACTATCTACTTCTAAAGTAATTTACATTATTTCAGATATACTGAGTAGACATTAGCCTAAGCACGCAAAGCAAAATCTCTGAATAAAATCTCCATTTTGTGTGAATATAAATAAATAAAATTTATTCTTTGTATAATCCTGATAACAATAAGCCCACAAATCTGAATATTATAACAAATCTCTTTATAGAACATAAAATATTTACGTTTGAATCTATGAGTTTCATAAGTTTGTTTACTCTTAAAGCAAAGACAATAATGGACATACGAAAATATTGTCACGAATTAAATTAATTGCCTAAATTATACGGATTGTAAATAAGCTATTACCTTGTTTCATTTTCTGATTGTTAATACTTAACTGAAGACCCAACTTGTCGGAGCAAGGAATATTTTCTTTTTTTTTTTTTTCTCCAGTAAATACTTGTGAAAATCCATACACTATAATTGTCTTCAATTAAATTTTACAAACATAATTCCTCTAATGGACTTCAAACGAAGACATTTTCTCTCGGTTTCCGGCGAAATCCGGACATCTGGTAACCCTATCATTTGCGACTAGGTAGGCACATAGTGGGATTCCAGTGACATATGGCGAGGACGGTACGGTAAGCATGGACTGTACATGTTACACAATATTGAAACACACGACGATGGTTCACAGCGTGAAACCTGTACCCTAATGTTAGCATAAGCCACGATCAGCTAATGATTTTTCTGATTCGGAAAACTCCCTAAAATGATGACCGATTCTTTCCTATCTACTTTAGCTATTTTTTCGGCTACCATTGCTTAACATATAAGCAGAGCATTGTGTTTTGTAGTACAATACCAACTGTAATCAGACCTGCGCTGTAACGTCCAGTTCCATTTCGCTATTGTGACAGTAAAGTTCAAGGTAAGGGTTGTGAAATATAACGTCGATAAGCGTTCAATGGCAAGATGTTATCGAATTTTGTAAAAATCGCCCCAAATAACGAATGAGGACAAAAAGACAAATGCAGCAATCCATTACACCTTTTTTCCCACGCTCTTAATAGTAGGGGAGTAGTGGGTACAGTGAGACACAAAATATTAATACATATGTATGCAAGTGATAATTCAAGTATTTTTAAAATCAAGTGCAATAGAAATAGACATTAAAACATGGAGTATAATAATACATCAACAAAAATGTTAATAGATAAAGGACATAATATACAATACGTGTTTGTCAAAAAAAAAATGCAAATGTCTCACTGTTCCCATTCAGGAGGGTACAGTGAGACACCACAGTGTCTATTAACGGACATTGAAATGATTTACATTTATTTCAAAAGAAAACAAAAACTTGCTGTCTCTTTATCTTGACATGTTCTGTAGGCTTATTTATAATCATTTTGATGTCTGACTTCGAAACCATTGAAACATCTGGAACATTCGGAAAAGTGAATTTTCCATAACATTTCAAACTTTTGCGAAAAAAATGAAATTAATTTTTGGTGACAACAAAGCTTATAATTATAAGAATTTAATGTAATTCTTTATTATTTTTTAACATTTTCTTAAATTTTGTGAATAATTTTTTATTTATGAAACCATTAAAACGTAATGTATCCATTATTTTAAGTTACAGTGCCTAAATTGGTCACTAGTATGTTCATTTTCAATGTTAGTTACTGGTAAATGTAATATAATTACAGTTTGTTTTTGCAAATCATTGGTACATGGGAACAGTGAGACGTCTCAGTGTACCCTTCAATGGCATGTCTCACTGTTCCCTTTACGCATAGTTCATTTAAAAATGACGCCATCACTTTAAAATCAAAACAAGAAAGACGAAACTGTGCCAAACATAACGTCAAATACCATAGTATTAGGTAACAAAACATTCATATTTATATCTCATTTGTATATCCAATATAACCTTCATTAAACACAAGCCAAAAGTTTACTTCTAGAGTGAAAAATTACGAATTATTTTTTCATCACTCACCTTTATAACTAGAATCAAATAGAGTATGAAAATACTGTTACTTTACTCATACAACATACAACTCCACTGTTACCAACATCTCAACATCAAAATTTACCATCTAATAAAATATGTCTCACTGTTCTCCTTGTCTTACTGTAACCCACTTCTCCCCTATGTCACAATTCTTTAGCGCACGTAAAAATTCATTTTACCTTAACCCTTTGAAGCGCAGTGATTACAGTACATAACCACCTCTCAAATTTTGAGTTTCCTGCCTACTTACAGTGTGATTTTTATATCAAAACTACTGCGCTGTGTTCACTCATCCCTAGTAACTGTAGAAGAATTTTATTTTCCCTATATTTGTGTTGCTTCACTAAGATGGCCGATGTTGTTGTGTATAGTTGGGGTGTGGAAGACTTGCTATGTGTTTTTATTCCAGTTGTATGCTAAAATATCACAGTTACATAAAT